>NC_086454.1:84937796-85267796 GCF_028390025.1 Pseudophryne corroboree
AGCCGTGAGTAAAAATACTATCTTCATTGTAAAATTACTTGGCGCAGTCGCAGTGCGAATATTGCGCATGCGTACTAAGCGGAATTTCACTGCGATGCGAAGAAAATTACCGAGCGAACGACTCGGAATGAGGGCCCATGTGCGGAACCATTTTGAGACTGTGCGTGAGTGCCACAATGGAAGACAGTAGTCTTTCAATTAGCTCCAGTGACACCCGTGTTTACCTGCGATATAACAGCTGTTCCAACATCTTGCACCGCTTCCTGGTACCTACCTACGTACATTCACCGGCTGGTGAGCTGTATCAAACCTCACTCCACTCTCTGCTCCATCTACCAGTGTGTATAACAGTGAGTACAGCTGTGCCTGCTTTATCTTCAGTAAAACCACTGGGCTGTTCGCAGGTTGTAAGGCATCCGCTGGTGTGTACAAAAACATCCTCAAGCCTGTACACACGTATTTCCAACAAAGTGTACAGGTAAAAGCGCAGCGCATGAAAAATACATTCAAAACAAATGGCTAAAAGGCAGCAGTGCATTGCATAGTATGACAGACCAAGCTCTTAATTCTACTATTAAATTCTGGAAACCTAACCCTTAAAAATACCCAGCGTGCTACGTCATGCATGAGTGATTTCGTTCAAACAAAAGGACCCTCTGGAGTATGTGTGCTTTCATATTTGTAATGCTCAGTTTTCGAAACAAAGACATAGAATAAAAATATTTGCCGGAAAATTTGTGCCATGGAATTCTGTCTTAAGAAAAATCAAAACCGAGGCGGGATGAAAGAGAGGACTTCGGTGGCAGAAATATCTACAGGGTTTGAGGAATAATTTCCAAGACGAAAAAAGTCACAAGACTCAGAAACAAACAAGTGTTTGATGACTGCAGAATTCTTTTTAATCAAAGTTCCACATTCAAATAGTTCTATTTTTATGGAAACCCATCTATCTGCTATGATGAAACTTCAAGATAATACACTCAACTGGTGCTGCTGTGTAAATGTGTCTCTGTTATTTGTCATGCGTCCCACGAGTAATGAGCAAAGGTTTTCTTTAAAGCTTTGTACAATTCCTGTATGAGCAATATCTAGAACAAAACTGGGCTTGATGATCCTGCCTACTTGGGTGGGATCTTTGCTGTAGGGCCCTCATATCGAAGTTGTTCGCTCGCAAGCTGCTTTTAGCAGCTTTGCACACGCTAAGCTGCCGCATACTGGAAGTGAATCTTAGCTTATCAAAATTGCGAACGAAAGATTAGCAGAATTGCGAATAGACACTTCTTAGCAGTTTCTGAGTAGCTCCAGACTTACTCGGCATCTGCGATCAGTTCAGTCAGTTTCGTTCCTGGTTTGACGTCACAAACACACCCAGCGTTCGCCCAGACACTCCTCCGTTTCTCCAGCCACTCCAGCGTTTTTCCCAGAAACTGTAGCGTTTTTTCACACACTCCCATAAAACAGCCAGTTTCCGCCCAGAAACACCCACTTCCTGTCAATCACATTACGATCACCAGAACGAAGAAAAAACCTTGTAATGCCGTGAGTAAAATACCTAACTGCATAGCAAATTTACTTGGCGCAGTCGCACTGCGGACATTGCGCATGCGCATTAGCGACTAATCGCTCCGTTGCGGAAAAAAAATAACGAGCAAACAACTTGGAATGACCACCTAGGTGCGGTGAGGTCAATAGATGTGGAGGCACTGGCTAGTACCAGAATCAAATTTATACACATACATATACAGATATAGCCATACTCATCTGAGCTGCTGCTGTTCACACCCGTGACTCGCTTGTCGCGGTGCGTATGGATGTTCATGGGCACGTGCATATATTCGCATCCGCGACCCATAGACTTAACACTATGCGGTTGCGGGTGTGAATAGTAACAGCCAGGCGCGGCTTGTTGCTCCCATGATGAGTGCGCCCGTGTGTACGCATCGCGGGTGAGCTGAACCCGGCTACTTCTGTATGTGATTGGTGGTGAGTTTTGACTGTAGAAATTATTAGAATAATACAATGACAAATATGAATAATATAAAGATGATATGAATAATATAAAGATTATATAAATAATACAAGCTGACATCCATAGATTGTAAGCTTGTGAGCAGGGCCCTCCTACCTCTATGACTGTTTGTTAATACCCAGTTTTGTCTTATCATTGTGTCCAGTTATAAAGCGCAATGGAAATTACTGCGCTATATAAGAAACTGTTAATAAATAAATATATATATAAGCTATAAATATCTTTTTTTCTAATCATTTTATAGTCAAAACTCTGGAGTGTACTGGAGTAAAACAGGTGAGCATCTGCCTCCCCTGACCGCACATTACTTGATCTTTGAGGGTAGGGCTGGCCATCGGTGTGTTCGTCACAGCCCAGGGGTGGGATCTCATGGGTTTCAGGGGCGGAGCTATGCTCTGAGTCCTGGCACCTTGCAAAAAAGAAAATAATAATATTCGTTTGGGCTGTGCCATCGATGGAGGAAAACCATTTGGTTCTCTCCCATTGATGGCAAAAGCATTCTACATCGGCCATAAACCATCGATGATTAGGAATCATCGGTGGTCGATGGCCATCCTTATTTGAGGGTGAGCTCCCCAAAATATAAGAGCCAATTGCACTTTGTAGTCCCCCTGCTAGTGTATGATGGTATGAAATACCACACTGCACAGTCGGTGGCGAGCGTGAGCTGGCGCTAATCACATCATCACGACCATGAAGGCTAATCTGCTGTCTCTTGGAAGGAAACTAAGAAAAACTTTAATTTTCTGAAAAGCGTAGTTCTGAATGGAAGAAGGGATGGTAGGAGGACTCTGATGCAACTTTTGCTGGGGGTTCTCTTGAAGGTTCGTTGAGGTGGAGGTCAGGATGTGAGGTTCTGGTGCGCTCCATGGAAGGGTTAATGCCTGAGTGCGCTCCATGGAAGGGTTAATACATGAGTGCGCTCCATGGAAGGGTTAATACATCAGTGCGCTCCATGGAAGGGTTAATGCAGAGGTTCTCAAACTCGGTCCTCGGGGGCCCACACAGTGCATGTTTTGCAGGTCTCCTCACAGAATCGCAAGTGAAATAATTAGCTCCACCTGTGGACCTTTTAAAATGTGTCAGTGAGTAATTAATACACCTGTGCACCTGCTGGGTTACCTGCAAAACATGCACTGTGTGGGCTCCCGAGGACCGAGTTTGAGAACCTCTGGGTTAATGCATGAGTGCGCTCCATGGAAGGGTTAATATATGAGTGCTCTCCATGGAAGGGTTAATACATGCGTGCGCTCCATGGAAGGGTTAATGCATGAGTGCGCTCCATGGAAGGGTTAATACATGAGTGCGCTCCATGGAAGGGTTAATGCATGAGTGCGCTCCATGGAAGCGTTAATACATGAGTGCGCTCCATGGAAGGGTTAATGCATGAGTGCACTCCATGGAAGGGTTAATGCATGAGTGCGCTCCATGGAAGGGTTAATACATGAGTGCGCTCCATGGAAGGGTTAATGCATGAGTGCGCTCCATGGAAGCGTTAATACATGAGTGCGCTCCATGGAAGGGTTAATGCATGAGTGCGCTCCATGGAAGCGTTAATACATGAGTGCGCTCCATGGAAGGGTTAATGCATGAGTGCACTCCATGGAAGGGTTAATGCTAGAGCTTTCAGTTGACAGGTTGACTTTAAGAAGCAGTTCCAGGTAGAGCGGCGGTCAGATGTGCAGGCTGTCAGGTCATGTGGAATCTGTCTTGTGTTCTAGCTAGGTCTAGCCGGGATACGGTCGCTAGGTCGACACAACTTAGGTCGACAGTCATTAGGTCAACCACTGAAGGTCGACATGGGAGTTAGGTCGACATGTACTAGGTCGACAGGTCAAACGCTCGACATGAATTTTTCACATTTCCCCCCCCACTTTTTGGACTTTTTCATACTTTACGATCCACGTGGACTACAATTGGGAACGGTAACTTGTGCTGAGCACAGCGGAGGGAGGCACCTTGCCGGAAGCATGGCGAGGGGACACGGTGCACTAATTGGGGTTCCCTGTCACTTTACGAAGAAAACGACACAAAAAAAAGTCCAAAAACTCATGTCAACCTTTTCACCTGTCGATCTAGTACATGTCGACCTAATGCCCTTGTCGAGCTAGTGCATGTCAACCTTCAGTGGTCAACCTAATGACTATCGACCTAAGTTGAGTCGGCCCAACGACCCGTACCCGTCTAGTCTATACTGAATCTGCTATAGTGTAGATAGAAATGAGTTTTGCTTTGTTCACTGCAGTTTTATGTGTAACAAGCTGCAGCATGTTTTCAGCATTCCCGCCTCGGTGTATTATTTATTGTGCACGCCTCAGTCATTCCTGACACTAGAACCGCTGTTTAGCCACTTACAAAACATGTGACTGTGTTTATGTATTGCCAAAGTCATTTATTTATTTATGTTCATGGTGTTTGTTGATAAAGGTTACAACTTCCCTTTCTACTATATATAATGTTCAGCTGAAGGTCACTTTCACTCAGGTTGGGTTTGGTTTTAGATAGTGATGTGCACCGGAAATTTTTTGTGTTTTGTGTTTTGGTTTTGGATTCGGTTCCGCGGCCGTGTTTTGGATTCGGACGCGTTTTGGCAAAACCTCCCTGAATTTTTCTTGTCGGATTCGGGTGTGTTTTGGATTCGGGTGTTTTTTTTACAAAAAACCCTCAAAAACAGTTTAAATCATAGTATTTGGGGGTCATTTTGATCCCATAGTATTATTAACCTCAATAACCATAATTTCCACTCATTTCCAGTCTATTCTCACACCTCACACCTCACAATATTATTTTTAGTCCTAAAATTTGCACCGAGGTCGCTGGATGACTAAGCTAAGCGACCCAAGTAGCCGGCACAAACACTTGGCCCATCTAGGAGTGGCACTGCAGTGTCAGACAGGATGGCAGATTTAAAAAATAGTCCCCAAACAGCACATGATGCAAAGAAAAAAAGAGGTGCACCCCTTTCACTGTGTATATCCCCCTCCTCAGAGATTATTAATTTGTCCCCACTGGAATCCACCATCTCAGGTCCCTGTGTACTTTCTGGAGGCAATTGCTGGTGAATGTCTCCACGGAGGAATTGATTATAATTCATTTTGATGAACATCTTCTTCTCCACATTTTCTGGAAGTAACCTCGTACGCCGATTGCTGACAAGGTGAGCGGCTGCACTAAACACTCTTTTGGAGTACACACTGGAGGGGGGGCAACTTAGGTAAAATAAAGCCAGTTTGTGCAAGGGCCTCCAAATTGCCTCTTTTTCCTGCCAGTATACGTATGGACTGTCTGACTTGCCTACTTGGATGCGGTCACTCATATAATCCTCCACCATTCTTTCCATGGTGACAGAATCATATGCAGTGACAGTAGACGACATGTCAGTAATCGTTGGCAGGTCCTTCAGTCCGGACCAGATGTCAGCACTCGCTCCAGACTGCCCTGCATCACCGCCAGCGGGTGGGCTCGGAATTCTTAGCCTTTTCCTCGCAGCCCCAGTTGCGGGAGAATGTGAAGGAGGAGCTGTTGACGGGTCACGTTCCGCTTGACTTGACAATTTTCTCACCAGCAGCTATTTGAACCTCTGCAGACTTGTGTCTGCCGGAAAGAGAGATACAACGTAGGTTTTAAATCTAGGATTGAGCACGGTGGCCAAAATGTAGTGCTCTGATTTCAACAGATTGTCCACCCGTGAATCCTGGTTAAGCGAATTGAGGGCTTCATCCACAAGTCCCACATGTCTAGCGGAATCGCTCTGTTTTAGCTCCTCCTTCAATCTCTCCAGCTTCTTCTGCAAATGCCTGATGAGGGGATTGATAAAGCTGATTATTTACCTTAGAACACAAGCTATTTACTAATATCGTGAAGCCGTAATGGCCGCTGTCCCTCGTGCACGTGCTATGCTCTTCGTACGCTATTTGCGTACAAAGACCTCACACGTGGTACGCAAGTTACGTACACATGCTGCGCTGTGAGTACGGAATACACACAGCGAGTGTACACACAGATAATAACCTCTTAAACCTTACACAGAGTATGCTTATACTGTAATTCTTAGTGTTGAGATACTGCAATGATATAACTGTTTAACCTTGATCTGTAAGCTAGCTGTTTGAGCGATTGAGATGCTCCGATTACCCTCAGCAATGTAATAAACACACAATACCTTGCTAAGGTTCCAACACCTTTACTAACAATATTTAGCTAAGTAAAAAGGGAAAAAACAGTTAACAGTTCATACACTACAGGCTAACATTAATAACTAACAGAATAACTAAACAGAAATATACACAACAGCGAACGATCGCAAACACAAATACATAGGCTAAGAATGAATGGCTTACATTAAACGGGTAACAAAGTGGCCACAGAGAAACATACCATACGGGGAACACTCGCTAGCGCAACCGGATCCAGTCCTCCAATTATCAGAGATAAATGTTGATGAGAGAGAGTACTGGCCGGTCTGGGGACAGGGACCCTTATATACACAATATACAGTGCACTACAAAGGGTCCTATAATCTCATTGTTCATTGGACACAGGAATGTCTCCTCGCATCATAACAAAAGGTCATAGGTTAGTTTGAACAGGTGGGCTGTGACTATATCAAACTGCTCAGGTGGGAGGGAATCTCAGAATTCCCGCCGCATGGATAATGAACCGCAAATATAGTAAATGTCCAGAAACTACTAATAGACATAACTATACGCAGGAGCGATTAATCTTTACCTAACCAGCACCGGATTGTTTCTAATAAAATGTTCTTTAGTTAGGTACCAAACACAACTGCTCAAACCCTGTCTGACCCTTCGTACCATGCAAAGAGGAATTCCTCTGTCCAGCGACCAGTTACATTAAACAAACTTACTGTTATTATTAAGGGGAACATTACCTATAAAACATACTATTTGGTTTTACTATGTAACGATTGAGTCGCCGACTAGACGCACACAAACTGTACCATAAATGCACATACCATGCGCTCGAGCGCATGGCCGAGGAAGTGCCATCACGCAGCTGCGAGTATCCGCACACACGGGAGAGAATGTGCACGTGCAGCGGGCAAGCGCATGGGGTGAATATATGGCAACGTGTAGCGTGATATTTTTAGACTTTGACAGTCCACCTTTTGGCAGTCATCGATAACTGCCACTTCCTAAAACAGTTCAAAAAAGAAAAATATATGTCATCATGTAAATACCATTTTATGATTGGGTAAAGGGAGGAGAGGAGAAGGTGGGAAAAGTATGACCTAGTGAAATAGTAGAAGCATGTGTGTATGAATCCATGTCTGAGGGGTCATGTATCATCGTGCCGTACGTGTTTTACATCAAGCTTCGAGGTATTGCGAAGTATACATTTGAATCCTTCTTATCCCGTATTACGGGTCTGTGGATGGGCTGTCAAACTTTACCGAGCTCTTTTCGGCTTTTGGTTGCAACAAATGGGGGAGCACATTTAGTTGATGATACATGAATGGGGGGATATGTGAGTGCTGATATCTGTGTCTATATTCCCTATCGACTATGTGTGTCATTACCTAAAGGTTGTAGAGGTGAAGATAAGAAGCAATTATTATAAATGCAGTCATAAACTATGTGAGTTTAAATAAACAGTCGCCGATTGAGGTCTTGTCTGATGTCTTGTCTTGATGTACGTGTTGTCCGATGTCTCTCGGTGATTTTGCTATAAATAGCGAGCAAAAAGCTTTTCCATTGTCAATAAAGTTACAGTCTCTAAAGTATTGGGCTATCGTAAAAGTTAAAGTCACTAGGGATATTGGGGGCTTGTAGCATAGTTCATCAATGGTCTGTATAAAAGAGGTTGTCAAATTCTTCTTCCAAGCGGATGTCTTTGTACCTTGGAGGAAAACAAAGGAGAAACGGGTGAAAGAAACGGACCGTGGAATCACCTTTTCATCACAACATTGTCTCTATCGTTGGGTCATAAATCAAATTAGTTGTTGTTATTACAGTGTCCTCGCTCCTCAGACTCATCACTCTGGTATTACCTTTACACTTCGTTAAAGCCCGAACGCATCTAAATATCAGTCCAACCAATATGACGACTCCCAGAATACACAAAAGAAATTTCCCTACATCCATAATAATACCTTGGGCCCATTCTCCTAAACCCGAGAACCAATTTCGTGGGTTCAACCATGACACCCAACCGGTCAGCTCATTGCCCACAGCGGCGAGAGTGAGATTATGTCTCCTTCGGAACTCCCACTTTAATTGTAGAATGTCATCCATCTTTTGGTCTATGACCTCGGCCGGGTCCTCAGTGCTGATTGTGATATACGTGCAGCATTTTATTCCATATTGAGTTGCTAGGGTAACACAATACCCGCCTGTCACAGCTGTGAGGTAATTGAGAATCATCCTATGCTGAACCAGTTCTGTTTTGTAGGCTTGTAACTCTTTCCCAGTATACCTGAATGTGTCGTCATACATTTCGGTGATATTGTCTAATAAATTTGCAAGCGCAGATATATATCTATAATTTATCACTCCTCTGGCGGTACGAGTGATATCTAACGCGAGTAGGAATTGAATCCCGGTGGATTCATGGATCAGATCAGAGGCCGGATGCTCTGTTCTTTCTATCAGATGCCGTTTAACGATGTGCTCGTAATGAGTGTGAGTATAAGGAGCTTGGGCACTGCGGTGGATATCTTTCATTTTGTTATGAGTTACAGTCATTACTTCAGGCAGTACTTTTCCAATATAACACAATCCCTCTGAGTTTGGGGCAAGCCACTTATACGCCTTCCTCCCGCATATGAAATATGCATCATCGGGGAGAACATATGGGACGGAGTATGACATTACCATGTTACAAATTTTCCATGTGAAATCTCCTAACCCTAATTCTCCCATCTGTTTAGTACACGTATCTGTTTGTACGATATGTGCACAGTATCCTGGTGATACTTCTCCAACTCGCATGGTCCTACTTCCTAGAGTGTACCTATACCGGAAAAATCTTCCATGGTCGGCTATCTGGCGTATAAGTTCTGTATCTATGGGCATTCTGTCGGCTCTGTATGAAAAGGTCATGGTTTGATTACTCCATGACACTTCCCAATTTCCCGGCTTTCGGGGATTGGAAATGTTAAAGCATACTAAAGACCTATCCACATGATATTGGTGGAGCTTCAAACTAGGAGGACTAGAGATATTAAACCTCTTGTCCACCGGCCTCCCACCACTTAACTCAAGTACCTCTCCTACAGTTAAAGGGAATGGTACTAGTCCTGATTTGCTATGACCTTGAGGTACTTGAGAGCATACCCAACAGTCTGTCTGATTTAACACTTTACCCACTAAGGAGTGATAGTCACTCAATGGATGCCGGTCCATGTGGATATTAAAACTGGACTGACATTTCTTGATGCACCCATCCTCAACTATATTGTCACAATGCCTACAGATGCAGTTCTCTTCAGCTAACAATCCTTCACAATTCCTCCTATTGTCAATGCTACCAGATCGTTTTCTGATACTCGCCTTTACTCAGAGATTATGTTGCTCTTGGAAAACCATGCCTCCATCCTGGTCATCAGAACCCATTCCCGATCCTTTCTTGACCTCCATGGTACTCTCACCGAAACAGACTGCTCTGGTCAACATCATGGTCAACAGGAAAACCCGGATCACAGTCTCTTGGGGCAAGTCCATCTTAGAGGAGTAAAAGGAGAAAAATAAGAAGGGGGAAAGGAAATAGGAGGGAGGTGGAAACTGGAGAAAATAACAAATGGGAAAAAGATATCCGGCTCGACAAACGCCTCTGGTCTTATTATTCTCAGCGCTCAGGTGTCGTCTCAATCCTCCCTGAACAGACACTCTAGTGATACAACCTCTACCGTCTGTTCTTTATCACGGGACCTCTCTGGGTCAGCAACCTTTTTACAATGAGACGAAGGGACCCAAGTCTCCCTCTCAGCAACCTTCAATGCAGTTGTGCTGGTCAATAAGACTTGATATGGTCCTTCCCATCTGTCAATAAGGCAACCTGAGCGTAGAAAATTCCGTATCATTACATAATCCCCAGGTTCAATGTCATGACAATTAATGTCTGGCAAATCAGGAATCACCAACTTTAGATTATCATTCTGATTCCTCAATTGCTTACTCATCTTAACCAAGTACTTTACAGTGACTTCATTGTTACATTTCAAATCATCCTGGGGGTTAATCATAACATGGGGTTGTCGACCAAACAGAATTTCAAAAGGAGACAGATTAAGAGGGGACCTGGGAGTGGTTCTGATGCTGTATAATACGATTGGCAAAGCTTCAGGCCATAACAGTCCTGTTTCAGTTATTACCTTGCTCAATTTATTTTTAATAGTGCTGTTTACTCTTTCCATCTTCGCACTCGCCTGGGGGCGGTACGGAGTGTGCAGCTTACTATTAATTCCCATCAACTTACACATTGTTTGAAAGACTTCACCTGTAAAATGGGTACCCCTATCACTCTCAATGATTCTAGGGATACCATACCTGCACACAAATTCCTGCACAATTTTCTTTGCAGAAAACACAGCGGTATTTGTGGCCGCGGGAAATGCTTCAACCCAATTTGAGAACACGTCAATACAGACCAATACATACTTTAAATTTCTACAAGGTGGCAATTGTATGAAATCAATTTGTATTACCTGAAAAGGGCCATCTGTCGGAGGGATATGGGATGGCTCTGTTGGTATTGCCTTTCCGATATTCTTCCTCAAGCAGGTGAGACATGTCATCGCTCTTTTACCCGCATGGGAAGAAAATCCTGGGGCGCACCAATAAGCTCTTACCAACTTACACATTCCTTCTTTACCTAGATGAGTCAGCCCATGTGCCGCTTCCGCTAGACTTGGAAGGTATGCTCTGGGTGCCACTGGCTTAAACTGTCCATCTGTCCAGAGTCCTGAGGACCCCTGGCCATATCCTTTTGACCTCCAAACTGCCTTTTCCTGTGGGGAACACAAGTTTTGCATTTCACACAATTTCTGTGTGTTTACAGTATTAAATACCATCAGTTGTGTGGTGTCTGTCTGTATGGGGGTACTTGCTGCTGATTTAGCAGCTTCGTCTGCTCGGCTGTTACCAAGTGATACCGGGTCTTGGCTATATGTGTAAGCTTTACACTTGATAACAGCCACTCTGTTGGGTTCCTGTATCGCTGTTAGAAGTCTTTTGATGTGGGCTGCATGCGCTACGGGTGTGCCAGCTGCCGTCATGAAATTCCTGAGGCGCCATAGGGCCCCGAAATCATGGACTACTCCGAAGGCGTACCTAGAATCTGTGTAAATATTGGCTGACTTGCCCTTAGCCAATTCGCATGCTCTGGTTAGGGCAACCAGTTCAGCAACTTGTGCTGAGTGTGGTGGGCCTAGCGGTTCTGCTTCTATGGTACTTTGGTCATCTACGACTGCGTATCCAGTACACAAGTCTCCCAAGTCCGTCTGTCTGTGACAACTACCGTCAGTGTAGAAAGTAAAATCTACATCTTCCAGTGGGTTGTCACTGATGTCAAGCCTTGCCGTGAAATTTTGGGTCAAATATTCCATACAATCATGCGTGTCATCCCCTGTATTAAATCCTCCTTCACCATCACTCTCATCCTCCACCCTTTGTGCCTGTCCAGGCACACCTGGGAGATACGTTGCAGGATTTAATGCGCTGCATCTCCTTATGGTGATGTTTACGGGGGCCATCAATGCCAATTCCCATCTTGTAAACCGCGCTGATGAGACGTGTCTGGTTTGGGCCGAATTCAGTAAGGCTGACACTGCATGTGGTGTATGAATTGTGAGGTTGTGTCCTAGCACTACATCTTCGCTCTTTGTGACTAGCAATGCTATTGCTGCAACACTTCGCAAGCATGTGGGGAGGGATCGCGCTACCATATCTAGCTGAGCGCTATAGTAGGCTACCGGCCTGCTGGCATCACCATGTTTCTGGGTTAAGACACCTGCCGCGCACCCAGCACTCTCTGTTCCGTACAGTTCAAAGGGTTTTCCATAATCTGGCATACCTAATGCTGGTGCCTGCGTTAGGCACTGTTTAAGTCTCTCAAATGCTATCTCAGATTCGTCTGTGTGCGAAATCCGATCAGGTTTGTTTGATGAGACCATCTCCTGCAAAGGTAGGGCCAGTATGGAAAAACCTGGGATCCAGTTACGGCAATACCCACACATTCCTAAAAACGTTCTAATTTGTTGCTGGGTTTGTGGCAGGGTCATGTCACGAATTGCTTGAATTCTATCAGCGGTAAGGTGTCTCAGTCCTTGTGTTAGACAGTGTCCCAAATACTTCACACGGGTCTGGCATAATTGTAACTTGTCCTTGGAAACCTTGTGTCCTGTGTCTGAAAGATGAAACAGGAGTTGTTTCGTATCTCTCAGGGACGCTTCCAGTGAATCTGAACACAGCAGTAAATCATCTACATACTGTATCAATATTGATCCACTCTCTGGTTGGAAAGACTGTAAACAATCATGCAGGGCCTGTGAGAAAATACTTGGACTATCTATGAAACCTTGTGGTAAGCGAGTCCAAGTGTACTGAACTCCTCTGTATGTGAATGCGAATAAGTATTGACTGTCAGGGTGCAGAGGTACCGAGAAGAAAGCGGAGCAGAGGTCAATCACAGTGAAAAATTTGGCAGTGGGAGGGATTTGCATAAGGATAACAGCTGGATTTGGCACTACAGGGAATTGACTCTCAACTATTTTGTTGATCCCCCTTAGATCCTGCACTAATCTGTAACCCCTCCCCCCACTCTTTTTAACAGGGAAGATGGGACTATTGGCAGTGCTGGACGTTCTTACCAGAATGCCCTGTTGTAGCAAGCGCTCTATTACAGGGTAAACTCCTAACTCCACCTCTGGCTTCAGAGGGTATTGTGGGATTTTTGGAGCTATCCTACCATCTTTTACTTGCACAACTACTGGGGCTACGTTTGCCATTAATCCAGTGTCTTGTCCGTCCTTGGTCCAAAGTGACTCCGGTATCTGGGAAGTCATTTCTTCTACCTTGGACGGACACCTATTTACAACAACAGTGTGTGACATTAATCTTGTTGGGGAGTCTAGCATATCCTGCGCTTCCTGAGCGTGGTTTTCGGGTATGTCCAAGAACACACCTTCAGGAGTACAGTATATGACGCATCCCATTTTGCACAGTAAATCTCTCCCTAGGAGATTAGTCGGAGCCAATGCAGCCAGCAGAAAAGAATGCTTGGTATGCAAAGGCCCTGTCGTAATCTCTGCTGGTTTGCTTAAAGGATATTGTCGCACTACTCCTGTTACTCCCATGGCTGGAATTGTTTTACCAGTGGTTCTCATGCCCACAGTCGAATTTATCACTGACTTGGCCGCCCCCGTATCTACAAGGAAATTTAGAGATTTACCAGCTACATCAATTGTGACCTCGGGTTCACTTCCAAGGCTCGCAATTAATTTCACTGGCTGCAGATTACAGGTGTGGCCCCACCCCTATGGTGCGTGCCTGCATTGCGCTGGCAGCTATTACCTGTGAAGGGGGTAAATGGGAACTATCAGAGACTTGCCAGTCTCTTCTTGGGGGATACCTTCTTGTTTCCCCTGCGTGTGGCTCATAACTCCGTCTCTGCGGTCCTTGATCCCAATCTCGTATGTCATGTCGTTGTCTAGGGTTTTTATATGCATTGTGTGGGTTACTGGTGCAGTTACGTGCAAAATGTCCTTCCCTGCTACAATTGTAACATTTTACTATATACGGCTTACCACCAGGGGTCTGAGATTTAGACTGAGGCGGCCTTGTTGTAAGGGCTTGGATACTTATAGCCATCAGTTTATCACCCTGTGACTCCCTGCGTCTTGTGATGTTCCTGTCGTGCCCAACAGCAGTCTCTCTTAAGGCGGCCACCGACATGCC
The DNA here is from genome assembly GCF_028390025.1 of Pseudophryne corroboree. Lineage (NCBI taxonomy): Eukaryota > Metazoa > Chordata > Amphibia > Anura > Myobatrachidae > Pseudophryne > Pseudophryne corroboree. Next base: position 84,951,741 of record NC_086454.1, read on the forward strand.
TCTCCAGTTAGGGTGAGTGGTTTGTACCCTATTCCTTAATACCTCCTTTAAACCGTCCATCAAGACGGACACCGCTACCTCTCTATGGTGTATATTTGCCTCAATGTCCACGATCCCAGTATATTTAGCCATTTCCTCCAGTGCCCGGTGGAAATAGTCAGAGGCAGTTTCTCCTTCCATTTGTTTGATGGAGAAAATTTTGTTCTATTTTACCACAGCTGGGAAGTATATTCCCAGCTGCAGATTGATTCTGGTTACATTATCTTGATTATACTCATCCGTAAGGGGTACCTCTTCGTCTAATTTACAGTCAGCTATAAATTTCACAGGGTCAATACTAGAGGGCAGGCATGCCCGCAGTAGTGTCCGCCAATCTTTGTTGTTAGGTTCAGTGGAGTTACCCAGGTCCTTAATGAACCTTTGACATGCGGCTAAATCTTTTCTGGGATCAGGGAATTCAGACAAAATTGCTCTTAATTCTGCTCGGGACCAGGGACAGTGCATTGCAATATTCCTGATGGGTGTGACCCCATTTGTGTCGGTCTTCCCATTGGGGACCGCTATCACTCTAACAGGGTTAAGATTAATTACTTCATTCTGGGTTGATTCTACAGTATGTGGTGCAACAGTTTCAGCATATTGTACAGTGCCGTACTTACCTTTAGACACAACCTCACCTGTCCCTGAACTATGGGCCTTTGATACCACTCTTACTGGTTGGGCGGTACCCACTGGAGTATCGTTTATGGTGACCGCTAGAGAGAGAGCTGAAATCGTAGTGGGCTCATCTTCCTGGTCGTATTCCTGGGGGAAGTTTAAAATGGGATACAACTTGCATGGGTTAGCGTTAGTATCAACATTTGCATTAACTTTCATTTTATTCTTATCACTACTACATTGGTTAAGTGCACCCTTATCGAACACAGCATGCCATTCTCTGCAGCCACTTTTTCCCCTACTATATACGGTGGTGGTGCCGTTGCTATCAGACTTCTATCAGGATTCGAATTTGCTTTCTGAGCTAATTCCTGTTGTATTTCACTTTCCTGTTGCCATACCTGTAAACAATCGTAATGTCTAATCCTCTGCTTTGCAGATTTTATTAGACCTATCCTTTTTCTTAGATTCTGCAATACCTCAGGGTTCAAACTGCCTACCCGGGGAAACTGTTCCCCATCATCCTCTGTCATTCGTTCCCATTCTTTGCATAATACCTGTGTGTGTGTGATCCGTATTTTTCACACATTATATACCGTGCTGACCCTTTGGGCTAACAAATACCAACGTGAACCCTTGTTGGACGTCCCTTCTTTGAGCAATTGGCCCCCCTTGTTTGCAGATATTGCTGTCTCAGCGAATTCTTACAAAACAAACCAAGTTGCCCGCGGTAAGGCGACGGTGAAAGTTCAACTAGTGCCTTCACTCACTTTACGCCCCAATTGGCCAATACGAGTTCCAGCAATGTGCCCACCACTGGTCGTACCCAATTCGCGGGATCTTTTTGTAACCTCTATTTACTGGGGCGTGTGGGAGTATGCTACCCTCCCCAGTAAGTATTGGTTGTTGGAGATTTCCTGAGTGAACAGCGAAACTCCCTTAAAATAAAATAAAAACCTACACAAATCACGTTAGAATGTACAAATAGCGTTTATGATCCCACAGTAAATTTTAATGGGTATCAAGGTAACAAACTAATGCACACAATTACGTGCGGTCCAGTTGCACTGCGCATAAGTAACTTAATATTTATACGCTGTACGACCAACGGAATCGGTTGTTTAGGCTGCGAAACCTTCAGCCGGAGCTCAACTTGTCTATATGGGTACTACGCAAACCCCCCCGGGCTGCGCTTAAACCTTCGCAGTCCTTTTGTCTGCGGATACTACTTGCTCCTTTTACCTTGTATAATGTTAACGCGGGCAAGCCAGTCCCACGCCACCAAGTGTCCACTCACCTGATGTGGTCTCCGACGGGATCCCGATTTCTGGGTTCACAAAATAATACCTTTATTTCCACACTCACTCCTACTCACTCACATGCACACTGATCTTTCTGTACAGAAATTCCTTTTATACAGGCAGTAGTCCAATCCCTGAGTATTGCAAATAGAAAAAAAAGTTCTCTTTTAACTAAGCTTTTTGGAAACTGAACAAACCTGTGCTATTATCAGGTGGCTATACTATACCGCCCCCACTAAAACAATGTTATCGTGTGATTTGAGTCTCGGTGGGCGTATCCGTACGCTCCGTTGCGTACGCCATGTGCGTATGCCTTTGTGTTGCGTACGTAATCTCGCACGTTGCCCGAGACACGTATGCACAAAGTCCAGATATGCCCACAGCAACGCAACTAACACGCTTCTATAAATGTAAACGATGTTCAACTGTAATTGCTTACCGTACACCACACAGTATTTGCTATGCTGTGTGCGTGTTCTTTACAATTATTCCCTTAAAAATTATCCTTTATAATCTCAACTAAATAGCACCAGATTTCCTCAGCACGTCTCTAATAATCGATTCTAATGGCAACAAGAGAGTGAGCCGCAACAATGCAGGTGTGTGCGTGCGTGCGTGTGTGCGTACGCAAAACAGAAATAAACAGTTATAAAAGATAATAGCGTATTGTTCTTACCTTCCTACCTTCCGGTTTCGGATTCCACCCCAGCACTCCTACAGCGTAGCATAACAGACGCTTATCTAGTCAGCACCACTGTATCCCTCACCACCAATACGGATACGAAGGGATACTGCGTTCCCGCCCTTTGCTGACAGATAAAGTCTGTGTTCACCAGTGTGGATATGTGGAGGACGGACGAGGCCCCAATTGATAAAGCTGATTATTTACCTTTGAACACAAGCTATTTACTAATATCGTGAAGCCGTAATGGCCGCTGTCCCTCGTGCACGTGCTACGCTCTTCGTACGCTATTTGCGTACAAAGACCTCACACGTGGTACGCAAGTTACGTACACACGCTGCGCTGTGAGTACGGGATACACACAGCGAGCGTACACACAGATAATAACCTTTTAAACCTTACACAGAGTATGCTTATACTATAATTCTTAGTGTTGAGATACTGCAATGATATAACACTGTTTAACCTTGGTCTGTAAGCTAGCTGTTTGAGCGATTGAGACGCTCCGATTACCCTCAGAAATGTAATAAACACACAATACCTTGCTAAGGTTCCAACACCTTTACTAACAATATTTAGCTAAGTAAAAAGGGAAAAAACAGTTAACAGTTCATACACTACAGGCTAACATTAATAACTAACAGAATAACTAAACAGAAATATACACAACAGCGAACGATCGCAAACACAAATACATAGGCTAAGAATGAATGGCTTACATTAAACGGGTAACAAAGTGGCCACAGAGAAACATACCATACGGGGAACACTCGCTAGCGCAACCAGATCCAGTCCTCCAATTATCAGAGATAAATGTTGATGAGAGAGAGTACTGGCCGGTCTGGGGACAGTGACCCTTATATACACAATATACAGTGCACTACAAAGGGTCCTATAATCTCATTGTTCATTGGACACAGGAATGTCTCCTCGCATCATAACAAAAGATCATAGGTTAGTTTGAACAGGTGGGCTGTGACTATATCAAACTGCTCAGGTGGGAGGGAATCTCAGAATTCCCGCCGCATGGATAATGAACCGCAAATATAGTAAATGTCCAGAAACTACTAATAGACATAACTATACGCAGGAGCGATTAATCTTTACCTAACCAGCACCGGATTGTTTCTAATAAAATGTTCTTTAGTTAGGTACCAAACACAACTGCTCAAACCCTGTCTGACCCTTCGTACCATGCAAAGAGGAATTCCTCTGTCCAGCGACCAGTTACATTAAACAAACTTACTGTTATTATTAAAGGGAACATTACCTATAAAACATACTATTTGGTTTTACTATGTAACGATTGAGTCGCCGACTAGACGCACACAAACTCTACCGTAAATGCACATACCACGCGCTCGAGCGCATGGCCGAGGAAGTGCCATCACGCAGCTGCGAGTATCCGCACGCACGGGAGAGAATGTGCACGTGCAGCGGGCAAGCGCATGGGGTGAATATATGGCAACGTGTAGCGTGATATTTTTCGACTTTGACAGGAATGACCTGACTCAGGCTGGCAGTGTCTGAACTGACTTCACGTGTGACAAGTTCAAAGGGTTGCAGAACCTTGCACAACGTTGAAATCATTCTCCACTGCGCTTGAGTCAGGTGCACTGCATTTCCCCTCCTTTGCCTATATCGTAGGTAGCTGTATAGGCTTGAATGGCCTTTTGCTGCTCCTCCATCCTCTGAAGCATATAGAGGGTTGAATTCCACCTCGTTACCACCTCTTGCTTCAGATGATGGCGGGGCAGGTTCAGGAGTGTTTGCTGGTGCTCCAGTCTTCGGCACGCGGTGGCTGAATGCCGAAAGTGGTCCGCAATTCTTCGGGCCACCGACAGCATCTCTTGCACGCCCCTGTCGTTTTTTAAATAATTCTGCACCATCAAATTCAATGTATGTGCAAAACATGGGACGTGCTGGAATTTGCCCACATGTAATGCATGCACAATATTGGTGGCGTTGTCCGATGTCACAAATCCCCAGGAGAGTCCAATTGGGGTAAGCCATTCTGCGATGATGTTCCTCAGTTTCCGTAAGAGGTTGTCAGCTGTGTGCCTGTTATGGAAAGCGGTGATACAAAGCGTAGCCTGTCTAGGAACGAGTTGGCGTTTGCGAGATGCTGCTACTGGTGCCGCCGCTGCTGTTCTTGCTGCGGGAGGCAATACATCTACGCAGTGGGCTGTCACAGTCATATAGTCCTGAGTCTGCCCTGCTCCACTTGTCCACATGTCCGTGGTTAAGTGGACATTGGGTACAACTGCATTTTTTAGGACACTGGTGACTCTTTTTCTGAGGTCTGTGTACATTCTCGGTATCGCCTGCCTAGAGAAGTGGAACCTAGATGGTATTTGGTACCGGGGACAAACTAACTCAATAAATTCTCTAATTCCCTGTGAATTAACAGTGGATACCGGACACACGTTTAACACCACCCAGGCTGCCAAGGCCTGAGTTATCTGCTTTGCAGCAGGATGACTGCTGTGATATTTCATCTTTTTTGCAAAGGACTGTTGGACAGTCAATTGCTTACAGGAAGTAGTACAAGTGGTCTTCCGACTTCCCCTCTGGGATGACGATCGACTCCCAGCAGCAACAACAGCAGCGCCAGCAGCAGTAGGTGTTACACTCAAGGATGCATCGGAGGAATCCCAGGCAGGAGAGGACTCGTCAGACTTGCCAGTGACATGGCCTGCAGGACTATTGGCTTTCCTGTCTAAGGAGAAAATTTACACTGAGGGAGTTGGTGGTGTGGTTTGCAGGAGCTTGGTTACAAGAGGAAGGGATTTAGTTGTCAGTGGACTGCTTCCGCTGTCACCCAAAGTTTTTGAACTTGTCAATGATTTCTGATGAATGCGCTCCAGGTGACGTATAAGGGAGGATGTTCCTAGGTGGTTAACGTCCTTACCCCTACTTATTACAGCTTGACAAAGGCAACACACAGCTTGACACCTGTTGTCCGCATTTCTGTTAAAATAATTCCAAACCGAAGAGGTGATTTTTTTTGTAATTTGACCAGGCATGTCAATGGCCATATTCGTCCCACGGACAACAGGTGTCTCCCCGGGTGCCTGACTTAAACAAACCACCTCACCATCAGAATCCTCATTGTCAATTTCCTCCTCAGTGCCAGCAACACCCATATCCGTATCCTGGTGTACTTCAACAGTGACATCTTCAATTTGACTATCAGGAACTGGACTGCGGGTGCTCCTTCCAGCACTTGCAGGGGGCGTGCAAATGGTGGAAGGCGCCACCTCTTCCCGTCCAGTGTTGGGTAGGTCAGGCATCGCAACCGACACAATTGGACTCTCCTTGGGGATTTGTGATTTAGAAGAATGTACAGTTCTTTGCTGTGCTTTTGCCAGCTTAAGTCTTTTCATTTTTCTAGCGGGAGGATGAGTGCTTCCATCCTCATGTGAAGCTGAACCACTAGCCATGAACATAGGCCAGGGCCTCAGCCGTTCCATGCCACTCCGTGTCGTAAATGGCATATTGCCAAGTTTACGCTTCTCATTAGACGCTTTTAATTTTGATTTTTGGGTCATTTTATTGAACTTTTGTTTTTGAATTTTACATGCTCTCTACTATGACATTGGGCATCGGCCTTGGCAGACGACGTTGATGGCATTTCATCGTCTCGGCCATGACTAGTGGCAGCAGCTTCAGCACGAGGTGGAAGTGGATCTTGATCTTTCCCTATTTTACCCTCCACATTTTTGGTCTCCATTTTTTAATGTGTGGAATTATATGCCAGTAATATATATCAATAGCAATGGCCTACTGTACCGTACTGCTGTATTAATACTGGTGGTCAGCAAAATTCTGCACTGTCCTCCTACTATATATACTGCGCACAACTAAAATGCAGCACAGGTATGGATGGATAGTATACTTGACGACACAGAGGTAGAGCAGTGGACTACTGTACCGTACTGCTATATATATATATACTGGGAGTCAGCAAAATTCTGCACTGTCCTCCTACTATATATACTGCGCACAACTAAAATGCAGCACAGGTATGGATGAATAGTATACTTGACGACACAGAGGTAGGTAGAGCAGTGGACTACTGTACCGTACTGCTATATATATATACTGGTGGTCAGCAAAATTCTGCACTGTCCTCCTACTATATACTGCGCACAACTAAAATGCAGCACAGGTATGGATGGATAGTATACTTGACGACACAGAGGTAGGTAGAGCAGTGGACTACTGTACCGTACTGCTATATATACTGGTGGTCAGCAAAATTCTGCACTGGTCTCCTACTATATATACTGCGCACAACTAAAATGCAGCACAGGTATGGATGGATAGTATACTTGACGACACAGAGGTAGGTAGAGCAGTGGACTACTGTACGTACTGCTATATAATACTGGTGGTCAGCAAAATTCTGCACTGTCCTCCTACTATATACTACAATGCAGCACAGATATGGAGCGTTTTTTAGGCAGAGAACGTAGATATTTTCAGCACACTGAGCCCAGATATTTGCAAGCACACTGAGCACAGATATTTGCAGCACACTGAGCACAGATATTTGCAGCACACTGAACACAGAAACTGAGAGAACGCTGGAGGTCCCCTCGCTATCATCTCCAATGCACAAGTGAAAATGGCGGCGACGCGCAGCTCCTTATATAGAATACAAATCTCGCGAGAATGATGACCTTCGGGCGCGCTCGGGTTAACCGAGCAAGGCGGGAAGATCCGAGTCTGTCTCGGAACCGTGTAAAATGGGTGAAGTTCGGGGGGTTCGGATCTCGAGGAACCGAACCCGCTCATCACTAGTTTTAGAATAGTCAGCAAATCAAAGAAAAATAACCTAGTGGTAATCCTGAACACAGGGAAAGCGACTGAAAGCAAGCAGAAAGAAAATAAATCTGCTAAAGATGAAATTTCTATATAAAATGTACAAAAACACAAACATGTTTATTATTATTATTATTATTATCCTTTATTTATATGGCGTCACAAGGGTTCCGCAGCGCCCAGTTACAGAATACATAAACAAATAATCAAACAGGAAAACAGCAACTTACAGTTGATGACAGTATAGGACAAGTACAGGGTAAATAAACATAGTTACATCAGCAGATGACACTGGAATAAGTATCAGGTGGCAGAAGACTGCTGGATGTGGTGCAGTTGAAGATTATTAAAGTAAGAAAGGATAAGCACATGAGGGAAGAGGGCCCTGCTCGTGAGAGCTTACATTCTAAAGGGGAGGGGTTTAAATCCATAAACAATAATGCCAAATCCTACTAAAGAACAGAATTCCAATGACAGCCCAAAATTATAGAAGAATATGTCTAGCAATTTCCATGTTTCTTTATTAACAAATTCTTATATATCGCAGCATTAGTAGTGCTTTACAATTGCTAAACAGTAATAGAACACAACTGGGTAATAACATACAGACACAGAGACAGGAAGGCCCTGCTCACAAGCTTACAATCTATATGGCAGTGATTCTCAAGACCCCAAACAGTTCACGTTATCCAGGTCACCTTGCAGGTGTACAGGGATTTTCATGGACACAATTTAAAAGAGCCACAGGTGGAAATAATTATTTCACATGCGATTGTGTGAGGAGACCTGGAAAACATGCACTGTTTGGGGTCCAGAGTACTGAGTTTGAGAACCTGTGCTATAGGGAAATAGACAATGGGGGTAATTCAGACCTGATCGTAGCAGCAAATTTGTTAGCAGTTGGGCAAAACCATGGGGGTAATTCCAAGTTGATCGCAGCAGGACATTTTTTAGCAGTTGGGCAAAACCATGTGCACTGCAGGGGAGGCAGATATAACATGTGCAGAGAGAGTTAGATTTGGGTGGGTTATTTTGTTTCTGTTCAGGGTAAATACTGGCTGCTTTATTTTTACACTGCAAATTAGATTGCAGATTGAACACACCACACCCAAATCTAACTCTCTCTGCAAATGTTATATCTGCCTCACACTGCAGTGCACATGGGCCCTCATTCCGAGTTGTTCGCTCGGTAAAAATCTTCGCATCGCAGCGATTTTCCACTTAATGCGCATGCGCAATGTCCGCACTGCGACTGCGCCAAGTAAATTTGCTATGCAGTTAGGAATTTTACTCACGGCTTTTTCATCGTTCTGGTGATCGTAATGTGATTGACAGGAAATGGGTGTTACTGGGCGGAAACAGGCCGTTTTATGGGCGTGTGGGAAAAAACGCTACCGTTTCCGGAAAAAACGCTGGAGTGGCCGGAGAAACGGAGGAGTGTCTGGGCGAACGCTGGGTGTGTTTGTGACGTCAAACCAGGAACGACAAGCACTGAACTGATCGCAGATGCCGAGTAAGTCTGAAGCTACTCAGAAACTGCTACGAGGTGTGTAATCGCAATATTGCGAATACATCGTTCGCAATTTTAAGATGCTAAGATTCACTCCCAGTAGGCGGCGGCTTAGCATGAGCAAATCTGCTAAAATCCGCTTGCGAGCGAACAACTCGGAATGAGGGCCATGGTTTTGCCCAGTTGCTAAAAAATGTCCTGCTGCGATCAACTTGGAATTACCCCCCATGTGCACTGCAGGTGGGGCAGATATAACATTTGTAGAGAGAGTTAGATTTGGGTGGGGTGTATTCAAACTGAAATCTAAATTGCAGTGTAAAAAAAGCAGCCATTATTTACCCTGCACAGAAACAATATAACCCACCCAAATCTAACTCTCTCTGCACATGTTATATCTGCCCCTCCCCCTGAAGAGCACATGGGGGGGGGGTCATTCCAACCCAATCGTAAGCTGCAGTTGTTCACAGCGGTGCGATCGGGTCAGAACTGCGCATGCGCCGGCGCCGCAGTGCGCCGGCACATGCCAGACGGCCGAAGGCCGTCGTTGCCTAGAGATCGCCTGATTGACAGGCAGAGGCGGTCACTTGGCGGGAGGGGGTGGCACAGCGGCATTTGGCCGCCGTTTTAGGGGTGCGGTCCAGCCAACGCAGGCGTGACCGGGCCGGGTGGGGGCGGGCCGCAGCGGCTGCCTCACGGCACAATGAGGGACAGAGGCTGGCCAAGCAGCTCTGCCTCTCTGCGCTGTGCTCACCCGCCTGGCATACAGTGAGATGGGGCATGCTGTAGGACCAAGCACCCGTGACTTGTGGCAGGCCCCTGTGAGATGGGACCATGATCATATGAGTGCACAGAGTATAAAGTCAGGGCTGTTTTAGAGCCCCAGTCCGTCCCTGGTGAAGGATCAGGAGAATGTGAAAGTAAAAAAAGAGAATATGTGAGGATATGTGTGGGCTCTACAGTGGGGATGTAGAGCCTAATTCAGACCTTGATGCTGCTATGCGAATTCGCACAGCAGACGTTCAGGGGCTGAATGCGCATGCGCCGCAGTATGCATGCGCGAGATGCGATTGACATCTCAGCCCAGCGATCGCCTGATTGACAGGCAGAGGCATTCGCTGGGCGGGAGGGGGCAGGCCGGCCTTTTGGGGGCGCGGTCAGGGCAACGCAGGAGTGCCCAAACCGTGTGGACCGCGGCGGTTGCGTGGTGTCACGCGCAGCTGCTGCGACCCGGGACGCGGCGAAAAGTAGCCTACCAGCGCAGCAATGCTGTGCAGGTAGGGACTTACTCGCCGGGTGCGGTGGGGGGAGAGCCAAACATGCGAGACGGACTAGCCCTGTGCTGGGCGTCCTCCTGCATGTCAGGGTGGCTGATCGTAGCCGTGCAGCTACGATCAGGTCTGAATTAGGTCCGTAATTAGATAGGAAAGCTTATGAAGGTTATGTGAGCGGTTCGAGAATTTGATAAGCTAGCCTGAAGAAGTGAGTTTTCAGGGAACGTTTGAAGGTTCAGAGACTTATTGTGGAGGAGAGTCTTATTGTGCGTGGGAGGGCATTGCACAGAATGGGTGCAGCCTAAGAGAAGTCCTGGAATAGTGAGTGGGAGCGAGTAATGCGTGTGGATGAGAGACGTAGATCTTGTGCAGAGCGGAGAGGTCGGGTTGGGAGATATTTTGAGATAAGCGCAGAGATGTACGTTGGTGTAGTTTGGTTAATAGCCTTATACTGTATGTAAGTAAAAGTATTTTATATTGAATTTGGTAGAATACAGGCAGCCAATGGAGGGACTGACAGAGCGGATCAGCAGACGATAAACAGATGGCGAGGTAGATCAGCCTTGCAGCTGTTGTATAGCTGTTGTCATTTACTTTTTGTGTTATGACTCACATGCTGAGATACCTGTATGTGAATGCAATGCACCAGAGGTGAGCAACACAAGAGTTTCTTAAGTCCTCATACCCACTGGTGTTAAATTTTGGGCATTTTACTAGTGTTTTAGCACTAATACAGCACATGTAAGTGGGTATAAAAAATAGAACACATTGCGGCCGATGCGGTCAGATGGTGCGTCTTTAGCACTGCACATGCTCCGTAGCTGAGCGCACACATATTCAGGCAATGCTGAGTCTCCTTGTGGCTGAATGGTCCTAATTGGGTGGTAAGTGGGAAATCTTACTTAGGATAAGTTTACTGACATGGGGGGTCATTCCGAGTTGATCGCAGCCAGCAACTTTTTGCTGCTGCTGCGATCAACTAATCCCCGCCTATGGGGGAGTGTATTTTAGCATAGCAGGGCTGCGATCGCTTGTGCAGCCCTGCTATGCTTAAAAAGTTTCCTGCAAAACAAGACCAGCCCTGCAGCTACTTACCCTGTGCGACGGATCCAGCGATGAAGGTCCCGGTCCTGATGCCAGACATCCGCCCTCCGTTCGTCTTGACGCGCCTGCGTTCTTCTTACCACTCCCCGAAAACGTCCTCCAACGGTGAGTATCCGCCCCGGAACGCCTCTCCACTGTCAATCTTCTTCCGTCCAGCGCTGACGGGCAACGACGCGCGTGCACAATGCGCACGTTGCGCATGCGCAGTTCTGATCCGTTCGCACCGCAGCGAAGACCCGCTGCCTGCGAACGGGTCGGAGTGACCCCCATGGTGTAGGTAGGATTGTGGGCTACGCTAAGTTGTGGGTGTGCACCAAGGACAGTGCTAGGGCAAGTGCGCGCTGATAACGATGCAGCTATGTTCGGCCAGAGCAAGGCTCTATGCCGCCCTTTGGGACAGCCCTGCCCCGTAAAACAATTACATCATGATGCCACACCTAGGGGGTGGGGACTTTGGCTCTAGGAAATAGAATAGTGCCCGGAGCGTCTTTAGGACTGGTGTACAGAGGCAGAACTCTGGGAGGCAACGGAGTCATCTGCCGCCGGGCTCCTGCTCTGAAGGGGGGCACCTCTCCTCCCATTCTGTGACACCATTGAATTAAGTTAATTGATAGCTGCCACTGTCTTTTCAGTGGCCGACTTCCTCACTGGTCCCTGCACCTTACAAATCACACCCTCTTTATTATACTGAATATACACATTTTACAAGTATCACACCCAGGATTAGAACCACACCCTATTACACTGGAAGCAGACACCTTACTGATGAAGCTGTTTGCTCCTGTATAGGAAATATGAGAAGTTTAACTATACGAAGATACTTCTCTGGCAATTACACGTACCTTCATATACAGTAAAGTGTCTGCTGTTAGTGTAACAGGTCATGGGTTCTAATCCTGGGTATGACTGCTAAGAAATGTGTGATTTAAAATAAAAGACAATTAAATGTATAAATACAGTATATACATTTTTTCAGAACACTCCATAAACACACACACACACACACACACACACACACACACACACACACACACACACACACACACACACACACACACACACACACACACACGCACACATACATATATTTATCTTAATATAGGATATAGGGGGGCACCAATATTTATCTTGCCTCCAGGCAACAGTGACGAACTTACGACCAGCATACCGGCGCCGGGAGCCCGACCGCCGGCATACCGACACCGTGGCGAGCGCAAATGAGCCCCTTGTGGGCTCGCTGCGCTCGCCACGCTATGGGCACGGTGGCGCGCTATACAGGCACGGTGGCGCGCTATGCGCGCCACGCTATTTTATTCTCCCTCCAGGGGGGTCGTGGACCCCCACGACGGAGAATATGTGCCGGTATGCCGGGTGTCGGGATTCCGGCGCCGGTATAGTGTGCGCCGGGATCCCGACATTCGGCAAACTGAAGACCACCCTTTAGGACTCCCTGGAAAGCTCTAGAGGCTGCAGGGTGAGTGCCTAAAGCATCTCTCTGGGAAGCTCTGAAGCCACATGCGGGGCCCGGGCCAGCACCACTTACACATCCCTAGTTACTGCCCTGCAGCTATGAAATAAAGCGAGCAAGTAGGGGCATTGAAGTCGTATAGATGTGTGCAAATCAACATACATGCAAATGTAGGTATTTAATTCCATGCATCCAGTGCGAGTATAATTACAGCCAAATTGTATGTAACTCGGTACTGGCCGCTGCTATTTTTTATAACCCTGTCACTTTTGCATTTTTATGAGTATTTGGATGCAGTGTGTATTTACAAATGCATATCGGACTATTATCCACATAAACAGATTGGGGAAGTCTTAAGTGAGCTCCAAACGGCTGGTAAAAACTCTGGCAATAAACCCATTCAGTTAATTTTGCGGCTATCGAGATCCCGGCGGTCAGGATACCGACGCTAGAATCCTGACAGCCAACTATGTCTACAGCCGGAATCCCGGCACATGGGGGCTTTTACCACTCGTGGGTGTCCACGACACCCATAGAGTGAACCTGTGGCGGGTGCAGTGAGCTACCGAGCCAGCAGTGTGGCGAAAGCAGCGAGGAGACTTTTTGTGCTTGGGGGCCGGGATGCCACTGTCGGTATACTGACGGCCGGCACCCCGGACGTCAGTAAATAATACTGATCATGTAAGGAGGCAGTGGGTGTAAAGACTGATAACCGGATGGAGGGCAAGCGTGTATTTTTGTAAAAAAACAAAACAAAAACAACTATTCCACACAAACTGCATAAACAATCCTTTTTAATGATCTCTTTCCATTACTGCAGGGACACTTATAAAAGGATAACATTTTAAAAATAAAGATTAATTTAATGAACTGTTCAAGATGTTATTTTGGGGGAACACACATCCATTAATAGACGTGACGGACACCAGCTTCCAGCAGACATACCGCAGTCAGTCGTTATTTGTGGGACATGCAGAGAAATAGGAGAAGGCCATTTAAGTTCAGGATATAAACTATCATGTGGTTTAATCTAAGCAACGCACTTGTTTAGCCAGTCAATATTATGTCTTCCAGCACCATGGGAAAGAATGGAACAATGGAATCCTTCCACACTTAAGATGATGTCCTGTCCTAATAAAATATTGCCTTATAACTTCAAGCCATCACCTTTTATCAGACATAATGCTATTAAAAATGCGGAAGAATTTAATGCACCATCTCTGAGGCTGTTACAGATGAAGAAAAGGGGCAACTTTGCCCCAGGACAAATGCATGTTACAAGTGATATAAACACATTTATTTATGATTTACATTACAGAGTAAATACGTTCTGTTTTTGCATGTAGCATACGTATACTGGGCAGCTTTATTTTAATTATGCCCATCCTAGCTTTAAATCTCTGCATTCTTTGTTTTGGCCCCACCTGATCTCAACACCCTTACTTTCCGGTAGGGATGGCCATTGTTGTATTATCCATCGATGGTCACCATCAATTATACCATTGATGGAAAACCTCAATGGTGTGAAACCATCTGCAAGGTAACCATTCATGGTTTCAACCACCAATGGTCGCCCCTGCTTCAGTGTGGAATGAGCTTTGGGCCAATCAGAGTCTGGGGGTGGGGCTTCATGGGTGACAGGGGCGGAGCTAGGCTCCATGTCCCGACACCTTGGAGGAAGAAGAAAAATTTGGTAGCTCTGTATCATCGATGGCGGGAAATCTCTCCAATTGATGGTAAAAGTAGTTTCCATTAGTCATAGACAACAGATGATTTCAAATCCTTGATGTCACGCTCGGCGTAAGTTGGGGTTCTGACAACCGAGTTTTGGCTGAAGGGACAGCTACCTGTGAGGAGAGTAAACGAGGTGGCTGAATGTAATTCCTCCTCATGGGGTAGAAGCCAAAATAAGTGTTAACGTTGGCCAGAGGGCGTAAAGAAAAGGAGGACTTCGTAGGAAGATAACTGTAGTTTTAATGACTAATCAGGCTGTACACGAATATTGGAGAAATTGAAGAAACTGAAAGAATTAGAGTCTATGGTTAAATAACTTGAAGAGTGAAGCTGAATAACTCCGGTAAAGAAGAACTGTGTTTTATGATTAAAAGACGAGGCTGAAATATTTGTAAATTGAAGAAATGAAGACGTGGTTTGTGATTGAAAGACGAGGCTGAAGAACTTGGACTTTGAAGAAATGAAGACTGTGGTTTGTGATTGAAAGACGAGGCTGAAGAACTTGGACTTTGAAGAAATGAAGACTGTGGTTTGTGATTGAAAGACGAGGCTGAAGAACTTGGAAATGAAGACGTCTGCGGGAACCGCCGTTAGCACCTGGAGCTCCTCTACGACCTGGGACCCCGTGAGCGCTTCCACGAGTGGCAACGGACTTAGACAGCAGGACTGCAGCAGCGTTTAGGTAATCGATGGATGAGAGCAACCAAGACCAGGGAACCAGAAGTAACCTGGGAGCACAGAGCTGGAGAACCTTTCACAAGGAGGTAACTTGAAGCACTGGCACTCTCCCTCTGAGCCATCCCCCTTTTGTAAGGGGTGAACACGCAGGATTGGCTGGACACAGATTGGGAACTTCATTGGTAATACACTGGTCTCCAACATGGCTGCCCCCAGCACAGGACACATACTTAGCTGTTAGCACACAGCTTTAGCCAGCTTCTGTCTCTGACACACTATACTGTGTCACCACCAGAGGACCCTACCGCAGCGATCCCCGCTGCAGCGCCCAGCTCTCCAGACCCTCGGCCCCCGGCCCTTGGCAGCCGCACATCCGTCAAGGAGGACCCGCTGCCAACAGCTCCCTGCCGCCGCAGCCGCGCCAACCAGCGGGGCGGTAACCCGCAGGCAGGGCCAATTCTTGCCCTTGTGGCGCCCCGGGCAAAACAATAGGGGCGTGGCTTTATACGGGGGCATGGTCAGTTACGCCCCCATTTGTGCCTCCTATAGCGCCGCTGAAAGAGAAAAAAAAAATGTATACTTACTAACCCCGCTCCTGATTCCAGACCACTGCAGACCTCCGCCGGCGCCGCTCCTCTCCTCGGATCAGCATAGACACTAGAGGTCATTTATGACCCCTAGCGTCTGTGCCACAATGCTGTGCGGTGCGCAATGATGTCATCGCGCACCACACAGCAAAGGTCCTCTCCATGATGGGAAACTAGACGCGTAGCGTCTGGTTCCCTTCACAACTGGGGACCAGCGGGGGGCACAGCGGTGGGTGGGACAGTAGCGGATCTTGCCATGGTGCGGCGCCCTCCGGAAGGCGCCAGCGCCCTCCGGAAGGCGGCGCCCCGGGCAAAAGTCCTGCTTGCCCGTGGCAAGATCCGCTACTGCCCGCGGGAGCACCCACCGGAGGTAAGGCTCTTGATGGTCGATTCAAAAACCTGACCATATTTCTGATTCATCCAAATTACACACAATTTTACCCTACGCACCCCTAATTAACCGTGGTCTCCCCTTTCAGGAAGCAAAGTCTCATCACAAATAAAAATCATGAGGGGTATTCAAAAATCCAATTAGGGACTTCTTAGACCACAAACACAGCATATGCTGTACACCTCTAGGAACCCCTTTTCCACTGGTACTCTGATGCCCCCTGGAAACAAATGTCAGAGACTGAATTCAAATTTATATTCAAACAATCTGGGTTATCAGGCACATGAACTGCAAATGGAGAGAGATAAGTCAGCGATAGGTAAGAGGTCGAAGGCAAGCAGAGTTCAGGCAACAACAGTAAAAGAAAAGTAGACAATAACTAGAAGTCACAGTAGTAGTAAATTATACAGGACAAAGCAGAGATTAACCTAAAGGATTTTCAGATTATCAATTTGTTTGCCCCAGACTCACGGGGTACGGGTCGTTGGGTCGACTCAACTTAGGTCGACCACTGAAGGTAGACATGGGCATTAGGTTGACAGGTGAAAAGGTCGACATGAGATTTTGGACTTTTTTGGTGCCGTTTTCTTCATAAAGTGACGGGGAACCCCAATTAGTGCACCATGTTTGCTCGCCATGCTTTGGGCAAGGTGCCTCGCTCCACTGCACTTGGCACAGGTTACCGTTCCCAGTTGTAGTCTACGTGGATCATCAAGTATGAAAAAGTAAAAAAAATGAAAAAATGTGAAAACTCATGTCGACCTAGAACATGTCGACCTTCAGTGGTCGACCTAATGACTGTTGACCTAAGCTGTGTCGACCTAACGACCGTATCCCGACTCACGTGCCCCTTTATTTATACACACTTTGCGCCACTGACTGCAGCATTGTACTCACTGACTTTCAGATGCTAGTGCAACAATAAGCAAAAGTAAGTCGCAGTTACTCACATTAGTCTCTCTCCGCACACAGAGCCTAATTCAGAGCTGATCATAGATCAGTTTCACAGACATGCTGGGGGCCGTCCAGCACAGGGCTAGTCCGCCCCGCATGTCTGGCTCTGCCCCCCCTGCACAGGTACAAAAGCCGTGCAATACTTTTGTACCTGATGAGTTGCTCCATGCGCACAACAGTCCGGACACGCTTCCGTTGTACGGAACGCGCCCCGCCAACAGCGTTCTAATGCCCTTGGCACACCCCCTCCCGCCCAATGACCGCCTCTGCCTGTCAATCAGGCAGAGGCGATCGCACCAGTGAGATGCTGATAGCATCTCACTTGGCTCCCAGGGTACGCACGCGCAGTGCGGCCGCTGCGCATGCGCGCTCCACAAAGTAATTCAGACTGCAATAGCTGCCGCTGCAGCGATGCAGTCTGAATTATCCCCAAAATCAGCACAGATGCAACTACAGTACTTGCGACTTTGGACACACCATACACCATGTTTTACGATTGATTCATGCTCCTGAGGAAGCTGGATTGTATTTGTGCCAGTGAAACGCGTTGAGCTCTTCCTACATTTATCTGGACCCCACTTTCCAAACAGACCTACAGGACTTCTGTCATCCCCTGGCAAAAATTGGACTTTTTCTCCCATCACTGGATAAATCATATTCAACCGGTTTGGCCCACACCTGCAGCTTTAAATGGACTTGTCCTAATGCTGATGCCCATCATTTTGTGGATCCGGTAATTATTTACAAAATACAGTGCATGCATCTTGGGAGACTGTCCTAGCCCTAAGGATTTGACTTTGGTCACACAGGAAAGTGATAAATTGCACAATCAGTCTATCCAGATAAGACGAATGAATTTTTATTACCAACTAGTGGTATTAGGGATATATTCCTTTTTTTAATTGTTTTATATATGATATGATAATAAATTGTTCATAATTTTATACACGCAGCAAACCATCTTTGTATTAATTTGTTAGACAGCGCAGGTATACACATTTTTTATACTCTAGTTTACATTTGAGGATCTGACCTTCCTCATATCTGCTGCTGTTGGTTGCGCATTTACATATTTCTCTATCTTTGGTAATTCATGTTTTACGATTGAGAATCATGAGCAGGAGGTTCAAAATCGGGAAATGTGTTAGTTTTGACAGATGCATCCTGTTCATCATAATCACCTCCTACATGCAAAAACGATACCACCGACGCATAGGAAGAGATAGAGGTGTGCATTTAATTTAAGTACACTGGAGCAGATGTATCAACCAGGAGAAGTGATAAAGCAGTAATAAATGCAAGGTGAAAACGCATCAGCCAATCAGCTCCTAACTCTCAGTTTACATATTGGAGCTGATCGGCTGGTGCGTTCTCACCTTGCATTTATTACTGCTTTATCACTTCTCCAGGTTAATACATCTGCTCCAGTGTTTGCTTTGTATTAAGGGGGTAATTCCAAGTTGATCGCAGCAGGTTTTTTTTTAGCAGTTGGGCAAAACCATGTGCACTGCAGGGGAGGCAGATATAACATGTGCAGAGAGAGTTAGATTTGGGTGTGGTGTGTTCAATCTGCAATCTAATTTGCAGTGTAAAAATAAAGCAGACAGTATTTACCCTGCACAGAAATAAAATAACCCACCCAAATCTAACTCTCTCTGCACATGTTATATCTGCCTCCCCTGCAGTGCACATGGTTTTGCCCAACTGCTAAAAAAAATCCTGTTGCGATCAACTTGGAATTACCCCCTAAACTCTATGTCTACATAGGCAAAAGACATCCTTGCAAAGGGCCAGCTGACAGTGAGGTTGCAGATAATTGGTGAGAGACACCCATTATGTCACAAGTCATAAATGTCTTCTGTAAGGATGCAGTGCAGATCCCATCCTGTGCAATTCCTCCCACTGTAACAGACAATGGCTACAAGTCGGACTGCTTCCACCATAATAATGCTTACAGCCCGGCTCTTAAGATGCGCTGAGTAACTGCATTCCAGGTATTGCTAGACGCTGTTCCCCTATAATTGCTGTCTGTGCAGTATGAAGCAATTATTGCTATTTTCCTATTACATGTCTTTTGACGCTTTGTAGTTCTGTGAAATATACGGCTGGTAATCTCTCTCTCACTTTACCATGAGAGTTCTGAAGTTGAGGGAAAGCTTTTCAAAATAGGGGATAGCAACCCTGTACAGTCACGTATTTACAATGCATTACTAAAATGTGTATGAAGTTCAAACTATACATTTTCTGACAACAAACATTGGGGGTTATTCAGATGCGGTCGGCGGTGCAGGGTATTGGTATAATGCGCATGTGCAGGACCCGTTCTGAGGGTGCGTGAACAGGTCCAGCAACATAGCACGCATTCCGACATCTTTTTTTTTTTTTTTATTAAAGTGGCCTCAATTTACACCAAAATCAACTTTTTTTCTACTTTCCATTTTGTTTGTATTTAACTTGAAAAAGTTTGCTTTTTATCATGTAAAAAAGATGCACAAATCAGCTATTTACAGCATTTTAATAGCACTAAATATTTTTCTTTGAAAAATTAATAGACATCTTTAACGTTTCCCAGTATTTTGGTTTATTTTTCTGGGGTACAGACTGTTCTCCAATTAAAAAATAAATAAAAATTCACGCAGATAACAATTTTGTGACCAATTTTACCCCCTATTGGATAGACTTGTAATCTCTAGCGCACACAGCCATGGTAACTGAAATATGGTTGTGACAGCTGTGTAAATTTTTGCGGTGAAAAGTAGGCAGAAAATGGAATACTGTATGCCCCAAAGACTATACTTAATACTGGATCTAGTATAGCTGCAGGAGAATACACCAATAAGTAGCTTTTAAGGTCCATTCAGTGTTTCTTCAGTTCTTCTTCCTCTTCTTCTTCTTCTTCTTCAGTTCTTCTTTCTCTTCTTCTTCAGTGCTTCTTCCTCTTCTTCAGTTCTTCTTCTTCAGGTCTTCTTCTTCAGTTCTTCAGTTCTTCTTCTTCTTCAGTTCTTCTTCAGTTTTTCTTCAGTACTTCTTCTTCAGTTCTTCTTCAGTTTTTCTTCAGTACTTCTTCTTCTTCAGTTCTTCTTCTTCTTCAGTTCTTCTTCTTCTTCAGGTCTTCTTCTTCTTCTGTTCTTTTTCTTCAGTTCTTCTTCTTCAGTTCTTCTTCTTCAGTTCTTCTTCTTCAGTTCTTCTTTAGGTCTTCTTCAGTTTTCTTCAGTCCTTCTTCTTCTTCTTCTTCTTCAGTTCTTCTTCTTCAGTCTTCTTCAGTTCTTCTTCTTCTTCTTCTTCAGTTTTTCTTCAGGTCTTCTTCTTCTTCTCCTCATGAGAGTAAAAAGAAAATGAGAAATTCAGTGCGCAATTAAATCCACAGGTGACCCTGAAGTAGACGTAGCAACAGTGCACATCAATAACACTACCTAGTGATATATGTAAGAAAAGAAGTTACATGCAGTTTGATGAAGGACTGCTAAAGTCAGAAACGCGTTAAGTATTCTCTCCCCATCACCTTGCTACATAAGGACCTGGCGGCACTGCGGTGACTTCTCCTTGGATGGTGTACTTTACTTTTATCCAGATATAAGAAATTCCTCCAACTGTCCAGTCTTCCATCTTCATAGGACTAGAGGGTTATTTCGCCTGCCAAGCTGTGTGCCTTATTGGGGATTTTTGTTATGTGATTTATCTACTCTTGTTTATAAGTGCATTCATGTATTAAAACCATTGTTTTTAAAGGATCTCTTGCTCTTTATGTGTCTACCAATACCCATACATTGTGTGGAGGGTGGACACGTTGTATCTTACAGAACAAGCTTAAAGATTGTGAAAAATCAAGTTGCCTGAATTACATGCTGTTCATATCCCATGTGGAATCAATTAGGGTGAATCTTTGTATAATCAATTGTTTTTCACCACTGACAATTCTTTTTGGTAATATTATTATTATCATCCCAAGAGCGCGTAACTTCTTTTCTTACATTTTTCTTCTCATGGTATTGGAAAGAGCTGCAGTGATCCACAGCACCAGACTGTGGAGAACAAAGAACATACAAAACAGGGACACACAAGGTAGATGATATGATTGCTGACATGAAGATAAAGGGGGGTACTCACAGAGCGATCGCTGCTTAAAATCTAAACAATCTGACTAGATTGCTTAGATTTTAAGCAGCGATCACTCTGTGTGTACCCCTCACAGCGAAAGCGATGCGCAGCTCCGCGCATTGCTATCGCTGGTGCTAGATTGGCCTGCATGCAGGGCAATCTAGCAGGTCGCTCACTTCACCCGCTGGGTGAAATGAGCGCCCCCCCCGCCTCCCCCCGCACGCTCAGCACACTTTACGTTGTGCTGAGCAGGGGGAGAGATGTGTGCTGAGTGAACCGCTCAGCACACATCTTTTCACAAATCGGCCCGTGAATACGGCCCTTGCGAGTCAGCATACAACAGATCAGACTTGAGTATGTGGCAGTTGTGATGTGAGCAGTTTAGGGTGTAAGGTTTACAATATCACTCCAACAGGGTCCCAGAGGAAGCAGCCAGTGGGAGGAGTGCTGGGGAATAGCACCACAATCAGTAAATTGTGGCCCCACCCCCATTTTACAAAGCCGCAATTTAACGCAAATTGTGTTGACAAACCCCCTGTCTGCCCATTTCACTTAGGAATTGCACACCATGCAGGAGGTTGACTTACATCCTTGTGAGTCCCTCAAAATTTGTGAGTCTGTTTGCAGAGTGCGCATACATATTTGAAGGGCTATTTCAACTAAACGCAAGGCTTTTCGTCACTTTCGAAATTGCATTACACTGAGAAAACGCCTTTTTACCATAAAAATACAGGAGAAAGGGCATTTCTATAGATTGTAAGCTTGCGAGCAGGGCCTTCCTGCCTCTATTACTGTTTGTTATTAGCCAGTTTTGTTTTGTCACTGTGTCCAATTGTAAAGCGCAACGGAATTTGCTGCGCTCTATAAGAAACTGTTAATAAATAAAATAAATCATTTCTAAAGCCAATAAACAGACGCCAACATTCAGCAATTTAATGTGAGCCAATCACATGAAATCAAATCACATTAGTTAGACTGAATTACACAACATGACTGAATGGCTGTCATTAAACTGCAGATAGAATTTGCTTTCAATAACATAATGGAAAACAAGAGAGTTCTGTACACTCAGGGCTTAAAGTGGGCCTGGAGAGGTGGTGGAACTAATTTCCCCCACCACCTACCCCTCTCCCATTAGACAGAGCCAGGGCCAGTGCTGTGGTTTTCGGCACCTACTTGCAAACTATAGATTTATGCCCTACACCCCATACTTTATAAAGTGACAGGGGTCTAACAAGGAAGGGGCATGGACACACAATAGTACCCCCCAATTCAAACTATGCCACACAGTAGCAGAATGTTATTCACATTACACCACACGTAGTGCCCAATTCATATTACACCACACAGGGGTGCCCCTTATTCACATTACACCACACGTAGTGCCCAATTCATATTACACCACACAGGGGTGCCCCTTATTCACATTACACCACACGTAGTGCCCAATTCATATTACACCACACAGGGGTGCCCCTTATTCACATTACACCACACGTAGTGCCCAATTCATATTACACCACACAGGGGTGCCCCTTATTCACATTACACCACACGTAGTGCCCAATTCATATTACACCACACAGGGGTGCCCCTTATTCACATTACACCACACGTAGTGCCCAATTCATATTACACCACACAGGGGTGCCCCTTATTCACATTACAAAACACAGTTGTGTCCCTTATTCATGTTACGTAACTCAGTAGTGCCCGTTATTCACATTATGTCACTCAGTAGTGCCCCTTATACACAATTGTGACACATTTGGATTAAAGTCTATTATTAACACTCTAATAAAAGCCATGATGGTTTGTACTCAGAAAGGTACTTTTATATTTTCCCAAACTGTGTCCTTACATTCTACATATGGGCAGTACTCAGAGCCATCACTAGCCAATATTTTGAATAATAGGGACAGCGTGCACTAAAGGGGGTGTGGTCTAAAGGGGTGTGGTCTTGTAAGAAGTGGGCATGGTCACAGAATAGTACCCCCCCACACACACACACACAGCATACATACTGAATTTCTGTAAAACAGGGGAGTGACCTCATCAGTGTTGGGAGGCACAGGGGTATGGACGCATGATCGTGTCATCGAGACCCTGACCCTCGCTGTTCTATGCCCAGATTACTGGCACTGTATAGTGGGGGGTAGGACAGTGGACTACAATGACGTGATTCAGCGTGAATCGCGGCATCGGCCTCTCTGGACCGTCAACTGAGGGGGGGAGGGGGAATAGTGGGCGGCTGCCGGGGGTTAGACCATCCTCTGGGAGACTTACCTACCTTTCTGATCTTTGAGAGCCTCCCGACCAATCCGGGTGAATAAGCAAGTATACCATATAGTAGTACCCCTTATACATTTTATGCCACAGAAGCAAGCCTTAAACACAGTATGCCACAAAGTAGTACACCCATTATACACAGTATACTATACAGTAGTACACCCTTTATACACATTATGCCACACAGTAGTACCCCTTATACACAGTATGCCACACAGTAGTACACCCCTTATGTACAGTATGCCACACAGTAGTACATCCATTATGTACAGTATGCCACACAGTAGTACACCTATTATGTAAAGTATGCCACAGAGTAGTACACCCATTATGTAAAGTATGCCACAGAGTAGTACACCCATTATGTACAGTATACCACACAGTAGTACACCCATTATGTTCAGTATGCCACAGAGTAGTACACCCCTTATGTACAGTATGCCACACAGTAGTACACCCCTTATACACAGTATTCCACACAGTAGTACACCCATTATGTACAGTATGCCACACAGTAGTACACCCCTTATACACAGTATTCCACACAGTAGTACACCCGTTATGTACAGTATGCCACATAGTAGTACCGTTTATACACAGTATGCCACACAGTAGTACACCCATTATACACAGTAGTAAGCCTTTATACACAGTATACTATACAGTAGTACACCCTTTATACACATTATGCCACACAGTAGTACCCCTTATACACAGTATGCCACACAGTAGTACACCCCTTATGTACAGTATGCCACACAGTAGTACACCCATTATGTACAGTATGCCACACAGTAGTACACCCATTATGTACAGTATGCCACAGAGTAGTACACCCATTATGTACAGTATGCCACACAGTAGTACACCCATTATGTACAGTATACCACACAGTAGTACACCCATTATGTACAGTATACCACACAGTAGTACACCCATTATGTACAGTATACCACACAGTAGAACACCCCTTATGTACAGTATGCCACACAGTAGTACCGTTTATACACAGTATGCCACACAGTAGTACACCCCTTATGTACAGTATGCCACACATTAGTACACCCCTTATGTACAGTATGCCACACAGTAGTACACCCCTTATGTACAGTATGCCACACAGTAGTACACCCCTTATGTACAGTATGCCACACATTAGTACACCCCTTATGTACAGTATACCACACAGTAGTACACCCATTATGTACAGTATGCCACAGAGTAGTACACCCATTATGTAAAGTATGCCACAGAGTAGTACACCCCTTATGTACAGTATGCCACAGAGTAGTACACCCCTTATGTACAGTATGCCACAGAGTAGTACACCCCTTATGTACGGTATGCCACACAGTAGTACACCCATTATGTACAGTATGCCACACAGTAGTACACCCCTTATGTACAGTATGCCACACATTAGTACACCCCTTATGTACAGTATGCCACACAGTAGTACACCCCTTATGTACAGTATGCCACACATTAGTACACACCTTATGTACAGTATGCCACACAGTAGTACACCCATTATGTACAGTATGCCACACAGTAGTATTCCCACCCCCGCAGGGTGACTCACCACTGCTCTGGTTACCGGCGCTCCTCAATACTGTGGGAGAGACATCATGATTTCTCTTCTAATCCCAAGAGACACTGCAGTGGAGATTGGGGAGGGGTTGTACTGAAAGGGGCAGGGAATTGCAGCACTGTGCAATGTGTAATGGTAGCGGTCCTTTCCTTCTGTTTCCCCTGTGATGTATACTGGTATTAGTCATATCTTTATTTTGTCTTGTGAAATGTGGTTTTAATAACTACTGTCTACCGAAATAAAACAATACTCACTTGACTAAACCTAACCTTTCATTTCTTATAAGTTGTGCGCTGAGGTATCTCTCCTGCATAGCGGTGCACCCGGCAGAGGAG
Organism: Pseudophryne corroboree; assembly: GCF_028390025.1. NCBI lineage: Eukaryota > Metazoa > Chordata > Amphibia > Anura > Myobatrachidae > Pseudophryne > Pseudophryne corroboree. Next base: position 84,977,218 of record NC_086454.1, read on the forward strand.
CCAGGCAATCCACTGCTATTTCACATAGCAGCAGCAGTACACAGCAGCTGGGAGCAGCACACTCAAATAAAACTGGTTGCAAGTGGATGCAGCTGGTTCCACCTACAGGGCAAATGCGCAACGTGACGCGCACCGTTTGTACCACCCTACAGTAGTTATGACTCTGTCGATATGTATTAATATACTTGGGTGCCTTAGTTGTTCAGCCGGCTATTTTTGAGAATATTAACTAGAGAATAAGTCAACACATAATGTAGAAAGCAAACATATAGCAGAAGTAACTAATATGATATATACTGTAATACAGAGCTGTAACTAGACTTTTTGGTACCCTCTGCCAGAAAGAGAATTTGCACCCCCCCCCTCCCCCCAAGCCCCCATTTTTCCAGAAAGCCTACGCTATGATGCCCCTTCCCACGTTCAAACTGTCCACTTAGGAAGCAACACTGATTGACAATCAATTTCACATGCTGTTGTGCAAATGGAATAGACAACAGGTGGAAATTATAGGCAATTAGCAAGACACCCCCAATAAAGGAGTTGTTCTGCAGGTGGTGGCCACAGACCACTTCTCAGCTCCTATGCTTTCTGGCTGATGTTTTGGTCACTTTTGAAAGCTGTCGGTGCATTCACTCTAGTGGTAGCATGAGACAGAGTCTACAACCCACACAAGTGGCTCAGGTAGTGCAGCTCATCCAGGATGGCACATCAATGCGAGCTGTGGCAAGAAGGTTTGCTGTGTCTGTCAGCGTAGTGTCCAGAGCATGGGGGCGCTACCAGGAGACAGGCCAGTACATCAGGAGACGTGTAGGAGTCCGTAGGAGGGCAACAACCCAGCAGCAGGACCGCTACCTCCGCCTTTGTGCAAGGAGGAACAAGAGGAGCACTGCCAGAGCCCTGCAAAATGACCTCCAGCAAGCCACAAATGTGCATGTGTCTACTCAAACGATCAGAAACAGACTCCATAAGGGTGGTATGAGGGCCCGACGTCCACAGGTGGGGGTTGTGCTTACAGCCCAACACCGTGCAGGACGTTTGGCATTTGCCAGAGAACACCAAGATTGGCAAATTCGCCACTGGCGCCCTGTGCTCTTCACAGGTGAAAGCAGGTTCTCACTGAGCACATGTGACAGAGGTGACGGAGTCTGGAGACGCCAAGGAGAACGTTCTGCTGCCTGCAACATCCTCCAGCATGACCGGTTTGGCAGTGGGTCAGTAATGGTGGGGGGTGGCATTTCTTTGGGGGGCCGCACAGCCCTCCATGTGCTCGCCAGAGGTAGCCTGACTGCCATTAGGTACCGAGGTGAGATCCTCAGACCCCTTGTGAGACCATATGCTGGTGCGGTTGGCCCTGGGTTCTTCCTAATGTAAGACAATGCTAGACCTCATGTGGCTGGAGTGTGTCAGCAGTTCATGCAAGACGAAGGCATTGATGCTATGGACTGGCCCGCCCGTTCTCCAGACCTGAATCCAATTGAGCACATCTGGGACATCATGTCTCGCTCCATCCACCAACGCCACGTTGCACCACAGACTGTCCAGGAGTTGGCAGATGCTTTAGTCCAGGTCTGGGAGGAGATCCCTCAGGAGACCATCCGCCACCTCATCAGGAGCATGCCCAGGCGTTGTAGGGAGGTCATACAGGCACGTGGAGGCCACACACACTACTGAGACTCATTTTGACTTGTTTTAAGGACATTACACCAAAGTTGGATCAGCCTGTAGTGTGTTTTTCCACTTTAATTTTGACTGTGACTCCAAATCCAGACCTCCATGGGTTAATAAATTTGATTTCCATTGATAATTTTTGTGTGATTTTGTTGTCAGCACATTCAACTATGTAAAGAGCAAAGTATTTAATAAGAATATTTCATTCATTCAGATCTAGGATGTGTTGTTTAAGTGTTCCCTTTATTTTTTTGAGCAGTGTATATATTGTACACCACATTTAAAGAACACTGCAAGAAAATGGATTTGGACACAAATCCTCTTTATACCACATTCATGCTCTTAACTTGAGAGCACGCTGTTACTCAGTTACAGTACCATTTGTTAAATAACACATTTCAATATACAGCCATACCCAGGATTTAAACCTATAGCCTGTTGCATTCCAGTCAAACACCATACTCATTAAGCTATTTGACCCTGCATAAAAATTATGAGATTTCTTTTTTTTTTTTTTAAACATTTTATTGAAGTATTCAAACTCAAAATATCAAGCAAACACAGTAATTATGGAAAGTTACCGAGTAGATGACAAGAAGTATCCATAAGATCATAGGGTACAAAGAAGACGTTCCACCTAGATCAGTTACACTCTTCAATATATCTAAATAGCATCAGAGAAAAAAACAGAAATTGTCCCGAGTATTAAATTAGCGAATATAGCAGTCCATAAATACCTTTAAACACAACAGAATACCATTTTTTCTTTTTATTACAAAATAGTAGAAAAGAGAAGGAAAAGAAAAAAAGGAAGAAGAGAGGAACAAAAGGAAAAGAGAGACAAAGAAGACAGTAAGGAGAAAAAACAACAGGACTGAAGGGTGGGAAGGGAGAGGGACCATTGCAACATGGTGGCATCAACTCAACATACATCAAAGGCGAAGCACATTGTCATAAAATAATTAGCACTAAAATCTATGAGATTTCTAACAATATGAAGCTACAGGTACATTGTAAAAAAATAATCAGCACTACAATTGAGCAGATCTATGTAGTGTGCAGTCGCATCCAATCCCTTGCAGCTACACACTACATAGATCTGCTCAACTGCAATGCTAATGATTTTATCAGAAAGTACAAAGTGAGCTTCAAATAGTTAGAATTATCCAGCTTGGAATTCTTTACCTGTCTTTGCATGGGCAGATAGCTCAAAGAATAGAGTGTCTGACTGCAATGCCACAGGCAATGGGTTTGAATCCCCGGTACGTCAGCATCTTAAAATTTAATAAAGGACAGTGGAACTAAATAAGAAAGAGCTCTCAAGTTAAGTTCATGAATGGTGTATAGGTATTAGCGACGGAAGGAGTGGGGATAGGAGACAGGGGCGGTCAGAACGTGTGCTGCAGGGGATAGCACTGTACAGGTCGGCAGTAGCAGCATCGTGGTGGTCGGGACTCAGGAGCATCGCGGGGATAGTCTCTACCAGCAGCAGCTCATGTACAGCAGCACGGCGCCACCGCAGCGCAAGGGATATGCGCTCTCTGTCAGCGCCTGAGCGAGGCCCCCGGAGAGCGCGAGCTGCCAGATGGAAGAGGTTGCTATGGAGAGGGCCCTCCGGCTCCCACCAAGAGCACCAAGGAAAAGAATAAGCCGTAGAATCAGGATGAAGGGGGAAAGAAGTCCAAGGAATTTGTAAGTGCAGCAGTCCTGGTGACAGCATCAGTGCCTCCCCCCTCTGCCAGTGCCTCCCCACTCTCTGCTATTGCCTCCACCCACTGCCAGTGCCTCCCTCACATCATACTCTAACTACAGGGAAGGGGAGGCAAATTATATTCTATACTGTGGGCAGAAACGCACAAAAAAAATTATTATTTTTGTTTTTTAGAAGGGAGGGGGGGATTAGGGACGGCCAATAATGTTGTGCCTAGGGGCGTCCAGACCCCTAAATTTGCCTCTGTCTCCCATGTGTGTTTCCATCCCATCCTGAAATGTACACACCTACAGATGAAGCCGCTCTTATCCAATGCGGCTCCATCGCAAACGTGCACTCCCGTTGCTTAGCCATTCTATGAGAGTGCACAGAGACGCTCCCATTGCAGTGAATGGGGAGTGCGCCCCAGACACTGCAATAGGCGTGCCTTGGCGGGCACGTGGCAGCACATACGTAGCCACGAGTAGCGTGGCTCCATCTGTATGTGTGTCTCTTTCTGGTGGTGGTACAGGGTTCTCTCTCTCTCTCTCTCTCTCTCTCTCTCTCTCTCTATATATATATATATAATGTGTACTGGGCCCCACAAATTCTGATGGCAGCCCTGGAATTGGTGATAAAACAGGATGGAAAGAAAGGATGGAGAATGAGGACAGAGGAAAGATAATTATAAGGAGGAGAAAGGAGAAGACGGTAAGAAAGATGGGCAGAGATGAGACTGAAGGCACCGATTAATGTGCTCGGTCCTATTAATGACAAAATACGATAAAATTTGTCTCATATAGCTTTATACAGTAGTTGATAATTTATATAATGTTTAAAAATAAACAAAATCACATTCATATCTTCCATGGATTTATGTTGCTCGTTTCAAATTTTGACCCTACCTAGACCCTATTTGCATGTTGCAGCAGACATCAAGATTTGTTGGACCAGCAGATTCTTTTCCAGTCTTCACCTATCTAGTGCTGGTGAGCCTGTGCCCACTGTAACCTCAGTGTCCTGTTCTTATCTGAGTGCAACCCAGTATGGTCTTCTGTGCTGTGCTGTGCATTCAGAGATGCTCTTCTGTATATCAGTGCCGTAACTAGACATTTTAGCGCTGTGTGCAAGAAATGGCATCAGGGCAACCCGCCCCTTTTGTAAAATAGGGGCAGTGCGCGCCACAAAAAATATAGGGGTGTGGCTTCATGGGGAAGGGGTGTGGCCACAAAATAATACCAATTCATATTACGGTGCACAGTAGTCTCCATTCACATTACGCCACACAGTAGTGCCAATACACCAGAGCCCCTTTTACACATTACGGCAGACAGCGTGCCTTTTTACAGATTACGGCAGACAGAGTCCCCCTTTTTACACATTACGGCAGACAGTCCCCCTTTTTACACATTACGTCAGACAGACAGAATAGAGATAGATAGATAGATAGATAGATAGATAGATAGATAGATAGATACAGTAGATAGACAGAATAGATGATACTTACTGTCTCCCCGCTGGCTCAGGCAGTCAGGCTCCTCGCTGCAGCAGCTGCTGGCAGATTCTGGGCAGGCAGAGAAGGAGGAGGAGGGAAGGGGACTCAGGAACCGCAGCAGCGCACTGTAATTGGTGGTCGCGCCGCTGCAGCTGTCACTCTCCTTCCACATTGGCTGGCCGTCGCCGCTGTGAACGCTGGGATGAAGGAAGTGCATCCCAGCATTCACAGCGTCAGCGGACAGCCTATGTGGAAGGAGGGGGACAGCTGCAGCAGCGCCGCCACCAATTACAGTTCACTGCTGCGGCTCCAGTCCCGAGTCCCCCTCCCTCCTCCTTCTCCCTTGCCTCCGGCGCTGCTGCGCCTCTCCTTTCAGGCAGCTTGTAATGAGTCAGTGTGACTCATTACAATGCCGCTGACTACTAAAGTAATGGGGTTGCGGTCAGTTGCGCCCTCAGGGCGACCTCGCTGTGTGCCAGGCACACCTGGCACACACGTAGTTACGGCTCTGCTGTATATCACTCTTGGATATTTAATGGTCACCTTGCTGTCAGGCTGAACCATTGCGACCAGTTTCCTCTGACCTCTCTCTTACTGATAAAACGTTTTCACCCACAGCACTGCCGCCTCTGGATGTTTTTTGTTTTGCACTCACTTCTCTGCAGACTGTAGACTCTTGTGCGTAAAAATCCCACGAGATCAGCAGCTTCTGAGAGTTTCTGCCCCCAGAAATCAACCTGCATCTAAATTTTAAGGGTACATGTAGCCCCGTAACAAGGCGGCAGTGCGTCCTATCCACCGCCACCTCCCTCATTCCTTGAGCACATACCAACATAAAGTAATGCTCCAGGGGGTGGGTGGCTGGGTTTCTGCAATTGCCAGGAAACTAAGGTACTGCCACAGAGAGCAGGAGGTGAGTGGCACCGGCCGCACTGCCCTCCTTAAGGCCCTAGATACATGCATGGTAGTAAAATTACTGAACTTCACATCACAGTCCAACCTACTAACACTTTAGTGTTTCATTTATTCATTTTTTATATTTCTTCATAATGTTTGGTTTGGTGTAATTTATTAATACACATAAATCTCCTATATAATAGCCCTGTGACTCTGTGCTTGGCCCTCTAACGCTGGGCGTGGCTAGGAGCTCTCATTGGGTTAGTGGCAGGTCTATCACACCAAGTCCACAGCTGATTGGGCGAGAAACGCCCTCCTACACAGGTTACATCCAATGGGAGGCTCTGCCCTTTGCCTGCTGTGTTATCAAAGAGCAGGATAAGCAATGGGACTGATGGAGCTGCAGCTCCAGCCCCACACCCCAAAACAGTCCCACTGCATCTGTAGCAAAATACCCTCCAACACTTTACACATAAACATTGATACACATTCGAAAAAAGGGCGTGGCCATGGGTACAGTGGCGTGGCCATGCCCCTTTTCCTATACTTTCAATGGAAGCTTGGAGATTAAAAAAACAAACGGTACAGACCATAAAAAAAGGGACTGTACCTGCCAAAAAGGAGCAGCTGGAGGGTATGCCACTGCATCTGCAGCAAGTCTCTGCGCTGTAGCTAGGGGAAAAAACATCCTTTTACAGCAGCGTCCTATGGGGGTCATTCCAAGTTGATCGCTAGCTGCATTCGTTCGCTGTGCAGCAATCAGGCAAACACTTGGCACTTCTGCGCATGCGTATGCAGCGCAATGCGCACGTGCGGCTTACTATTACAACGAACAATGTAGTTTTACACAGGGTCTAGTGATGCTTTTCAGTCGCACAGGAAGAGGGCGTTTCTGGGTGTCAACTGACCGTTTTCAGGGAGTGTTGGGAAAAACACAGGCGTGGCTGGGCGAACGCAGGGCGTGTTCATGACGTCAAATCAGGAACTGAATGGTCTGAAGTGATCGCAAGTGCCGAGTAGGTCTGAAGCTACTCTGAAACTGCACAAATTTTTTTTGTACCCGCTCTCCGATCCCTTCGTTCGCATTTCTGCTAAGCTAAAATACACTCCCAGTGGGCGGCGGCATAGCGTTTGCACGGCTGCTAAAAACTGCTAGCGAGCGATCAACTCGGAATGACCACCAATGTCTTGCTGCCAGTCCACCTGCCCCCTCCGGCATCAACAATCCCCTCTCCCTAGCCGCGCCGCAGGTGGAACAAAAGCTGCTGCGGCCATCGGCATAGATGTGTATGAAAGCGGCGCAGCGGAAGACTTTCATAGGCCTCCCTGCGCCGCATACTCTCTGAGCCCCGGAGCCTGCTCTGCGTGTGATGTCACAGAAGTGCCTCCCCACCACAGCCGCGCCCAGATTCCCAGAGGCCCTGACTCCGCAACACAACACCTGGCCTGCCGGCCTGGAAGCCCCAAGATGGTTAATGTAGCGGATAGAGAGGGTGATATCGCGGAGGGTAATGTATGGACGCTGAATCATTGTAAAAGGTGACAGTGCTGTGCAGTGCAGTGGGTGTGCAGTCAGGGCCGTTGCTAAAGTGTTCGGCGTCCCCCTGCAAACTATAGATTTGCACCCTCGCATACTTTACAAATGCACAGCGCACATAATGACCCCCGTAGTAGAGACACTTACACATGTATTGCCCCCTGAACCAGTAACGCTTACACATGTCACGCCCCCCCTGTACCAGTGACGCTTACACAAGTAACACCCCCTGTAGCAGTGACGCTTACACACGTAACGCCCTCTGTACCAGTGCCGCTTAGACACGTAATGCCCCCTGTGCCAGTGACGCTTACACACGAAATGTCTCCCTCTACCAGTACCGCTTACACACATAACGCCCTCTGTACCAGTGCCGCTTACACACGTAATGTCTCCCTCTACCAGTACCGCTTACACACGTAACGCCCTCTGTACCAGTGCCGCTTAGACACGTAATGCCCCTGTACCAGTGACGCTTACACACGTAATGTCCCCTGTACCAGTGACGCTTACACACATTATGCAGCAGTCACACATACACACACACAACAGACACATATATATACAAACACACACACATACATACTGTACATACATTACGCACATACACAGTCACACATATATACAGTATACACAGACACTGTATATACACACACACTCACTCTCTTTCCAGACACTTATCTAATGAAGTCTGGCCGGCCGAAGCTGTAGCAGCTCATCCTCCTGCTGCAGCATGGTCCCGTGTAGCTCCGCCCCTTACTCCCATCTGGCTCCGCCCACTTTTGCACCCTCCCGGCCACTGAATGTCACACAGGGGAGGGGAGGGGGAAAGGAGGCTTTGTGCTGCAGGCGCCGAGGGAGAGAAAAGGTTTTGTGCTTCCGGCGCCGCTGCATGTGTGACAGCAGCCGGCAGCAGCAGGGATAGCAGCAGAAGCTCAGCACAGGGATGCAGAGGAGGGAGAACGTCTCTCCTTCCTGGTGCCTCCCTGCACAGCACTCTCACCTTTTACATTGATTCAGCCAGTCACACAGTTCTGCCAGCCAGTCACTATTGTTAACACCAGTGTCCCAACGCGCCGCATTACAGGGAAGTGGACGCACTACATAAACTACAGCTCCCAGCAGCCCTTAGCACCAAAGCATTCCGCCCCTTAGGGCTGCTGGGAGCTGTAGTTTATTGTGTACATCTTCTTCCCTGTAATGCGGCGCATTGGGACACCACCGCCAACAATAGTGACTGCCGGCTGTGCGATTCTCCGGGAGAGCCACTGCCAAAGGGAGGACAGCAGCTTAGCTGCTGACAGGAGGAGAAGTAGGATAAGCACTACCCCCCCCCCCCCCACTCACAGTACCTCCAGGCCCCATTTGCGGCACCCCCACACACACCCTCCGGCACCCGCGATAGCTCCGGACCCCCTCCCCCACCCGCAGCGACCCCATACCGCCCCTCCCGTGGCACCCCAGAATGCCATCTGCCTCTTCCCCGCACCCCCTACTCCCCCAACCAAAGCACCTACTAGGTGATTCACCAGGCCCTGTGTGCGCTGTTCACGCCGCTGCAAGGGGCTTCCACCCCTTAACCATTGCAAGCCCTTTGTCCGTGCAATATTTAACCACTCACATAATTATGATTGGATGTAATACTCCATATAATAAAAATATTGCACGCCACAAGGGTGTGCAAGGGTTAAGGGGGCGTAGCCCCTTACGACGGTGTGAAGAGTGCCCGTAGGGCGCGATGAATCACCTAGTATATATATATATATATATATATATATCCTATATAATAGCCCAGATCTGTGACTCTGTGCCTGTGTGTCTAACGCTGGGCGTGGCTAGGAGCTCTTATTGGGTTAGCAGCAGGTCTATCACCTCCAGTCCACAGCTAATTGGGCGAGAAACACCCTCCCACACAGGTTACATCCAATGGGAGCCTCTGCCCTTTGGGGGTCATTCCAACCCGATCGCTCACTGCAGTTTGTCGCAGCACCGCAGTGCGCCGGCGCATGGCAGTCGTCGTTGCCTAGCGATCACCTCTGAGACAGAGGCGGTCGCTAGGCGGGAGGGGGCTGAACGACGGCGTTAAGCCGCCGTTAGGGGGCGTGGTCCGGCCAACGCAGGCGTGGCCAGACCTTTGGGGGGGCGGGCTGCGGCAGCTGCGTGACATCTCATGCATCCGCTGCAGCCAGCGGCAGCAACGAACAACTCCCAGCCAGCCGCAGGAGTAGCGCTGGCCGGGAGTTACTCGAGAAATACAAAAGCATTGCCGCTGTGCGATGCTTTTGTATTTGGGCGGGGGGCGGCACTGACATGTGGGGCGGACTAGCCCTGTGCTGGGCATCCCCCCGCATGTCAGGGAAGATGATCGTAGCTGTGCTAAATTTAGCACAGCTACGATCAACTCGGAATAACCCCCTTTGTCTGCTGTGTGTTCCCAGAGCAGGATTAACAATGGGGTTGATGGAGCTGCAGCTCCAGGTCCACACTCCAAAATAGGCCCACTGCATCTGCAGCAACATACCCTCCAACATCTGCATTAGTGTCTGCGGGATCAGTATATGCGCCGTCTTCGTCAGAGTGGATTGAGAGGAAACAAGGGCCCGCTTAGAGGGCCCCATGGCCTTAGGCAGGCGAGGGTCAGTTTTCTGTTTTGCTATGGTCTGCTGAAATTTCTGTAACTGAGAGGACAGAGCATCTGCCCACGGTGGGTTAATGGTAGGGACAAAATGTGGCTGCAGAGGCACAGGCATAGGGGCGTGCTATTAGCCACCAGCTTACTCAGCAAGGCAGAGAAAGTAGCCCAAGGTGGGTCCTGATGGGCCCCCGTTGCTACAATCTGACTGGGGGGCAAGGAAACTCCAGCACTGGACCCCTCAGCTGCAATATTATCCTCTAATGGGTCCGTGACGTCAGCACCGCGCACTGCGGGATCGGTCCCCGAACCGTCACCCTGTGTAGCCGACATGATGTGGAGGCTATACCCAGAGCAACACAGTACAAGAAATGCAGAAAGAAATACCCCACAAGATTCCCTGTGCAATGTAAAACACAAACAGAGGATCCAAGGGGTATGGTGTGACTGGAATACAAAGGGAAAAATACTATATCAGTATATCCTGTGAAACGCCTATATTGCACTAAAAACCCTGACGCACTTAGCCCCCCAGAGTATAGAATATAGGGATAGCAGTAGGAGTGGGATACACGGAATAGATATATCACACAGCAGCTATATGCACACACATGCAGTCACATGTACAATGCAGAAATAATGACTAGCAATACTAAGTAATAACCAGTAAAGCTATATATGTCTAGAGATATAACAATGCACAGTAAAGACTGGATATATATCACAGGGGAACTTGTACAAAATAACCCTGACACAATGCACTATTTCTTAACTAACACTGCCAAATTGCATGTAGAATACTTAAGTGTCCTGTAAATGCACAGCGCTGAGGAACAGGCGGTTTTACAGAGGAGGATTTGCCCATGCAGTCCCAGAACAGCTTCAGCATGTATTTATGGCGCCAAGCTGCAGCAGGGAGTGAGGGAGAGACAGTGTATGCAGCTCCAGGATGGGAACACTTATGTAAAATGGCGCCCGGAGCTGGGGGAGGTGCTACAGGCTGGAGCACATTCCCCTTGCTGGGCTTCCACCACCAGGTACTGCGGGCCGCATAAAACGGGTTAATACCCAACCTGTGCCCTGCCGTGGTGGGCTAGTGGGGTCCCTGTACTAACACAGTGTCCACGCCAGAGCGCGCGGCCCGCCTCCTACGGACCGTGCCAGATCGCGGTTTGCGGCGGGTCCCTCCTGGGAGACCCTCTTACCTCCTCCCTGTACGCGGCCATGCGATCCTGGAGAGCTGCGGTGAAGTGTGTGTGTGCCTGACAGAAACCGGAGCCTCCGACGCAAGTACGCAACCAGGGCACGGGAGTATGCGGCGCCGCTGGAGGAGGTGATGGAGCAGCAGCCAGCGATGTCAAACTGACATCAAACACTGGCTGCTACCCTTGAAGTCTTCTTTCTTCAAAGAAAAAGCTCTTTTCAGGGCTGCCAGGAGGAGCCCTGCTGTTGAGATGCCTGCTAGTGCAGACACCAACTACAAACTGGACTCCTGTGCACGGAGGCGGGGTTATAGAGGAGGCGGCGCTATGCATCCTGGGAAGAAGGTCAAAGCTTTAGCTGTTGGTGCCTCTGGATCAAGATCCTACTCTACACCCCGATGTTATTCCCTGTGGACCCCCTCCTCGTCTCCACCGCACCCGCCACTCCCCCAACCACAGCATCTACTAGGTGATTCATCGGGCCCTGCGTGCGCTGTTCACGCCGTTGCAAGAGGCTCCGCCCCTTTAACCATCGCACGCCCTTTGTCCGTGCAATATTTAACCACTCTCAAAATTGATTGGAGGTAATACTCCATATAATAAAAATATTGCACGCCACAAGGGCGTGCAAGGGTTAAGGGGGCGTAGCCCCTTACGACAGTGTGAAGAGCGCCCAAAGGGCGCGATGAATCGCCTAGCATATATATATTTATTAAATGTATCACTTTTGTATGTTTGAACACTTAGAACACTTATTATATTGTACTCGGTTTGCGGCGGGTCCCTCCTGGGAGACCCTCTTACCTCCTCCCTGTACACGGCCATGCGATCCTGGAGAGCTGCGGTGAAGTGTGTGTGTGCCTGACAGAAACCGGAGCCTCCGCCGCAAGTACGCAACCAGGGCGCGGGAGTATGCGGCGCCGCTGGAGGAGGTGATGGAGCAGCAGCCAGCGATGTCAAACTGACATCAAACACTGGCTGCTACCCCTGAAGTCTTCTTTCTTCAAAGAAAAAGCTCTTTTCAGGGCTCCCAGGAGGAGCCCTGCTGTTGAGATGCCTGCTAGTGCAGACACCAACTACAAACTGGACTCCTGTGCACGGAGGCGGGGTTATAGAGGAGGCGGCGCTATGCATCCTGGGAAGAAGGTCAAAGCTTTAGCTGTTGGTGCCTCTGGATCAAGATCCTACTCTACACCCCGATGTTATTCCCTGTGGACCCCCTCCCCCATCCTCGTCTCCACCGCACCCGCCACTCCCCCAACCACAGCATCTACCAGGTGATTCATCGGGCCCTGCGTGCGCTGTTCATGCCGTTGCAAGAGGCTACGGCCCCTTAACCATCGCACGCCCTTTGTCCGTGCAATATTTAACCACTCTCAAAATTGATTGGAGGTAATACTCCATATAATAAAAATATTGCACGCCACAAGGGCGTGCAAGGGTTAAGGGGGCGTAGCCCCTTACGACAGTGTGAAGAGCGCCCATAGGGCGCGATGAATCGCCTAGTATATATATATTTATTGAATGTATCACTTTTGTATGTTTGAACACTTAGAACACTTATTATACTGTACTGCTCGTGTACATGAAGAAAAGTGCTTATCTGCAACTGTAAGGTACAAAGTTAGTATTGCAAAGGTTCCCAAATATGGTCCTCAAGGCATCCCAACAGTGCAGACTTTAGCAATATTCCTGTTTGTGCACAGATGGTATAATCAAACTGAGGTACTTATTAAGTCACCTGTTCCTAAGCATGGATATCCTTAAAACCTGGACTGTAGAATAGGATGAAGCCTGGACTCTACCACTTCATAGGTAGTGGAAACATCAAGTCCCCTTGACCTTAATAAAACATATAAATCTCTTCTCATGTAACATTATATCTCCCGGGATATGAGCAGTGAATAAACTTTTATTTGTGACAGTTGACAGAGCATTCTGCAGACACTTGATGCTGCTAATTAAGCTCCTTAAATATACTGGATGAGGAATTCAAGGAACGGAAACGCGGAGGAGCTTTGGCAAAACTTGTGCTAGGTCAACATTTCCTGTAAGTCAAAATAAACTACACCAGCTTCATAAATCCCTAAATATAACCAAAGAAGCTAAGAGGGGACAACGTATTTGATGCATAAATCAAACTCCTACACAGTCTTACATCTTAAGGAAATAAACATCTCAGGTATACAGCACTTTGGAACCACATATACAACGTCACTGGACCAAATTACCCAGACAACCTGCAATATCATAGAAGGTATGGCCACTACACTACCGATCCAAAGATTTAGAACACCCACACTTCGAGTTTTTATATTGAAATGTAACAGTGGTGTCACAAGGGTTGGTGTCACCCAGTGTGGACCACGCCCCCTGGTGGATGACATTTTAGGGGCATGACCATGTTTTACAACTCTGTTCTCCTCATGCCAGGGGCTTGCCGAGCATTCTGGGAGCTGTTGGGCAGCCCCCAGCCTCTCCTGTCACAGTGTGGATGACACGTGGATGCTGTCACAAGGGGGGTAATTCAGAGTTGATCGTAGATATGCTAAATTTAGCACATCTACGATCATTTACTCTGACATGCGGGTGGATGCCCAGCGCAGGGCTAGTCCGCCCCGCATGTCAGGCCGCTTCCCCGCACAAGTACAAAATCATCACACAGCGGCGATGCTTTTGTACTTGATAAGTAGCTCCCTACCTGCGCAGCTCCTGCGCTCTGGCAGGGAGCTGCTTGTCGCATCCAGGGTCGCAGCGGCTGCGTGTGATGTCACGCAGCCGCTACGGACCACCCCCCTGTGTTTTGTTCATATGTTTGTAAATCCAGTCATCAGGACACAGAGACATGTGAGTTCACTGCTGTGCTTTTTATTCCATCCCAAACTCCAGGCACACTGCACACTATACCACCCACTTCCCAGCATCCCCCTGGTCCTAGGGACCATCACTGAAGATTCAGGCTTACACAGATTAGTAAGGGAGTGTCTACAAATATTAAGCATTCTAATACACTAACATCACATCCTCTTTTCTTTAAAGATAAGCCCTGTACGCTTCAATGCAACAATTAACAACGTCATATTAAGAGCATCATCTAACATGTTTCAATGAGTCTCTCAGGTCTGCGTATTTCCCTTTTGGGTCTTTCATACACAGTCTGTGTTTCATCGACCATGTTGGACCTTTCTAGAATAGTGGTTTGTTCACCATTATCAGGATCATCATACATGTCAGATGAAGGGTATTCTTCAGTCATGTTGTCTTCATTATGGTTAGGTTGAGATCTTAAATCCACCCGATTTCTCCTTACTTCCGTTGCACGCTCTGTACGTATAGTATAAGATCTTGGTGCTACTTGTGCTTGCACAATACCTTTCTGCCCCCAAATACCTTTCTCGTGATCTCTGAGACGGACTTGGTCACCCGATTTTAGATCAGATAAGCTTTTTGCTCGCCTGTCATGGAACAGTTTCTGTTTCGCCTGTTGACGTTCCTTACTCAGTCTGATCAATGCTGAGTTATGTGTATTAAGCAGTTCATCATGTATCGGGAGATTTGCTCTAATCCTCCTTCCCATCAGCATTTGTGCAGGAGAAAGTCCATTCTGTAAAGGTGTACTGCGGTAGATTAAAAGACTTTTTTAGAAATCTTCTTTACCTTCTTGAGCTTTTTTCATGAGACTCTTTACAGTTTTTACTGAACTTTCCACCAACCCATTTGAGCGTGGATAGTGGGGACTTGACGTAGTATGGACAAATTCCCACTCATCAGCAAATTGTCTAAATTCAGCACTGGAAAACTGAGGACCATTGTCAGTGAACACTTCCATAGGAACACCATGCCTTGCAAAGATTGACTTCATGCAATTGATTACGGCTATACTAGTAGTTGTATGTAGTGTCTTCACCTCAGGGTAGTTAGAGCAATAGTCATGACAATGTACGTTTTCCCATTACAATCAAACAAATCTGTGCCAACTTTCTGGTACGGTCTCTCTGGCACTGCGTGAGGACTCAGTGGCTCGACTTGTTGTTTCGGTCTATACATAAGACATAATTCACATGTAGCTGTAGTCTGTGCTATGTCTTGGTTCATTCTTGGCCAATACATAACTTCACGCGCTCTCCACTTACATTTTTCTTCTCCTAAGTGGCCTTCATGTATCTTGCACAGCATAGTTTTTCTTAGTCGTACAGGTATGACAAACCTATTGCCTTTGTAAATAATACCATCGAAAACTGTAAGGTCACTGCGGTACATCCAATAATCATGGATAAACAGCGGGCACGCATGTTTTTCTGCTGGCCAACCTTTCAGAATATCTTTCAACACTTTCATTGTGTCATCTGTCTCAGTTTCTTTCCTAATATGTTCTTGTCTTGCAAGAGACACTGGTAGAGAAGCTACGATCAAATTAACATAGGCTTCTATCTCTTCATCCATCAGACTTTTGGAATCTTCACTTTTGTCCACAGCATGAGAAAGTGTATCAGCAATGTACATGTATTTGCCGGGACAGTACAGCAAGTGTACATCATATTTCTGTAGTCTGATAAGCATTCATTGAATTCTCATGGGACAGTCATGTAATGATTTAGTCATGATAGCTACCAATGGCTTGTGGTCAGTTTCCACTGTAAATGTTTGACCATACACAAACTGATGAAATCGCTCACATGCGTAAGTGATTGATAGAAGTTCTTTTTCTATCTGAGCATACCTTGTTTCAGCACTTGTCAGTGCTCTTGATGCATAGATTACTGGTTGCCATGTATCCTTATGTTCTTGTAACAGCACTGAGCCTAGGCCAAATTGCGAAGCATCTGCTGAAATTCTTATTCTTTTCGCAGGATCAAAGAATTTTAGCACTGGTTGCTCTGTAATGATCTGTTTCAAGTTTGCCAACTTTCTTCTTGTTCATGTGACCACATCCACTCGTTATCTTTGTCCAACAACCATCTAAGAGAGGCTGTTCGTTCAGAGAGTTGAGAAATAAACTTTCCTAAGTAAGTAATCATTCCTAGGACTCTTCTGACGTCGTCTTTGTTGTTAGGACGTTCCATGTTCACTATGGCTGATATTTTCCTTGGGTCTGGTTTTACACCTTGATCTGAGACCACGTCGCCCATAAAGGTAAGTGTATTCACGCCAAATTCACATTTGTCCATGTTTAGCTTTAGATTCTCTTTCTTGACAAGTTCCATTACTTGTCTCAATCTAGAATCATGTTCTTCCTTTGTCAATCCCCAGACTATAATGTCATCCATCATTGTTTCAACACCTGGAATATGTTCAAAAATCATGTGTATCTTTTTGTGATATACTTCTGGAGCAGACAATATTCCATATGGTAGTCGAAGAAATCTGTATCGACCTTCTGGTGTATTAAATGTACAAAGCTTTGAGCTGGCCTCATCTAGCTTCATTTGCCAGAATCCTGAAGATGCGTCCAATTTACTGAACCATTTTGCTCCCGCAAATTGCGACATGATTTCATCTATGGTTGGTAGTTTGAAATGTTCTCGTTTAATAGCTTTGTTTAAATCTCTGGGGTCTAGACATATACTGAGTTGTCCATTTTTCTTTTCAACAATTACTAAGGAGCTTACCCATTCAGTAGGCTCATCAACTTTCTGTATCACACCCAAGGCTTCCATGCGATTTAACTCTTGTTTCAGTTTTTCTCTCAGCGCAAACGGCACTTTTCTACAGGGGTGTATCACTGAAGAAACTTACGTGTCTATATTTATTTTATGCTCTCCAGGCAAACAACCTAGACCTTCAAACAAGTCTCTGTATTCTGTAAACATCGATTTGCAGTCATCTTCTACTTGTGATGTCACCATAAAAACTTCCTTTAGCAAGCTTAGTTTCTCACAGGAACTTAATCCTAGAATCGGTTGCACATTTTTATCCACAATCAGTAGAGATGTTTTAAACTGTTGTCCATTATATTTCAGTGTCACTAAGCATGTACCTTTCACAGGAATTTCCTCCCCAGTGTACCCTGTAACTTTCACTTTGGCTGGATGAATTTTAGGTTTTACTCTAAAAGTCTTATAGTCTTGAAACGATATTAAATTCACCTGCCCGCCAATATCAAGCTTAAAGGGAATGACAATCTCGTTCACAGTTAAAGGGACAATCCATTCTTTCTTATCTGCACTGCAAAGTTCAATGCAATCCACAAAGAATTCCTCTGTTTGCTTAATAGCATGCACATTGGTTTCACTTTTCATTTTACAGCATTTGGCAAAGTGATTAAGTCTACCACATTTCATGCAGGTTTTACCATAAGCAGGGCACATTTTAGGATTGTGAGCATTTCCACATCTACTACACATTTCCTTGTTAGACTGTGGCTTATACTGCTTCATTCTTGAGAATGGAGGTTTGTGTGGCTCTGTTTTCTGCACTACATGGACAGCACCAGCTTCCTTGTGTAATGTTTTGGCTTGAAATCTAGTTATTTCTGCAGATCTACACATAGTCACTGCCTTTTCTAGTGTTAGGTCCTGCTCTCTCAGCAATCTCTCTCTGAGTCCATTATCAGGTATTCCACAGACAATACGATCTCTAATCAGTGAATCCTTTAAATCACCAAACTCACAGGTTTTACTGAGTGATTGCAGCTCTGTAACATACTGATCAAATCCATCTCCAGACTTCTGATCACATGTGAAAAACTTATATCTTTCATATGTCACATTTTTCCTTGGCACAAAGTAATCTTCAAACTTTTGCATTATAGAAGATAGCACCATATTCTGCCCCTCATCAAACTGAAAACTATTATAAATGTCCAGCACATCCTCTCCTATCACATGGAGGAAAATGGATGCCCTCGTTTTGTCAGCCTCTGTATCAGCTCTACATGCAGCAAGATATATATTAAACCTTTGCTTAAATCTTTTCCAGTTTTCAGACAAGTTACCAGACATCAGCATGCTGGTTGGAGGAGCCAGTTTATCCATGGTTACTCACTGTTTGAAGAGAGGTGCACACGGCAGGCTTTGCAGACACAGAGTATCACAGCCTTACAGACTGCTGCAAGATTCTTTCACACTATGAGAGCACTAGCAGTCCAAGTTAAAATTCTTCTGACACCATATTTTGTTCATATGTTTGTAAATCCAGTCATCAGGACACAGGGACATGTCAGTTCACTGCTGTGCTTTTTATTCCATCCCCAACTCCAGGCACACTGCACACTGTACCACCCACTTCCCAGCATCCCCCTGGTCCTAGGGACCATCACTGAAGATTCAGGCTTACACATGTTAGTAAGGGAGTGTCTACAAATATTAAGCATTCTAATACACTAACATCACACCCTGCATGGTCCGGGTACGCCTGCATTGCCAGGACTGCGCCCCCAAACCCGCCCTCTCCCGCCCAGCAGGATACGGTCATTAGGTCAACACAGCTTAAGTCGACAGTCATTAGGTCGACCACTGAAGGTCAACATGGTCAATAGGTTGACATGGTAATTAGGTCGACACCTACTAGGTCGACAGGTCAAAAGGTCGACATGAGTTTAAAAAAAAATATTTTGACGATCCATGTGGACTACGACTGGAACGAGTGAAGCGAGCCATGCGGACGGACACGGTGCACCAATCAGGGTTCCCCGTCACTTTATGAAGAAAACGACACCAAAAAAATGTCCAAAAACTCATGTCGACCTTTTTACCTGTCGACCTAGTACATGTCGACCTAATGACCATGTTGACCTTCAGTGGTCGTTCTAATGACTGTCGACCTAAGTTGAGTCAACCCAATGACCCATACCCCGCCTAGCGACCGGGTGTAGTATGGTATGCCGGCGGCCGGGCTCCCGGCGACCAGCATACTGGCGCCGGGAGCCCGACCGCCGGCATACCGACAGCGTGGTGAGCGCAAATGAGCCCCTTGCGGGCTCGCTGCGGGCACGGTGGCGCGGGCCACGCTATTTTATTCTCCCTCCAGGGGGGTCGTAGACCCCCACGAGGGAGAAAAAGTGTCGGTATGCCGGCTGTCAGGATTCCGGCGCCGGTATACTGCGCGCCGGGATCCCAACAGTCGGCATACTGAAGACCACACCTAGCGACCGCCTCTGCCTGTCAATTAGGCAGAGGTGATCGCTGGGCTGAGATGCTGATAGCATCTCTGGCATGCACATGCGACCTGCAGCGGATGCGCAGTTCAGACCTGATCGCCCGCTGTGTGAAAACGCACAGCAGCGATCAGGTGTGAATTAGCCCCCAGGTACGGTCCGCACTGAAATGTAAGCAATTCAAGTCCAGTGATTAACCTCAAATGGTACAAAGATAAGCAGTAAAATAATAGAGGGGTTTTAGGTTGGCAAAAACAGAAAAAATAATGTGAATTTAAGAGTTATAAAAAAAATACTTTTTTAAGGCAACAAGTAATTGGTTAAGGCCGAGTTTTCCAACGCCAGTCCTCAGTGCATGTTTTACAGATCTCTTCCGTATTACAAATGAAATAATTAGATTCACCTATGGGTCTTTAAAATGTCTCAGCCAGTAAATAATAGTGAGTACTCCTGTGCACCAACAAGGCGATCTGTAAAGAAAGCACTATTATTATTAGGAATGAGCTGAGGACTGGGGATGTGGTCAATTTACCTACACTCAAAATCCCGACGGTCAAAATCCTGACATGGTCAAAATACCAACATTTAAAATATCGACAAGGTCAAAATTTAAAATGTTGACAGGTCAAAAAGTCGACATGAGTTTTTCATGATTTTTCAATTGAAACGGGCTTGTTCATACTTTACCATCCCAGTGGATCTGGGGGGGGGGATATAATAGTATGCCGAGCTCAGCAAGCCTTGCGAGGGGATGCGGTACACTTATACGGTGTCCATGTCAACCTATACACCAAAAAAACAATGAAAAACTTGTGTCAACTTTTTGACCTGTCGACATTTTAAATGTCGGTATATTGACCTTTTCTGTATTTTAAATGTCGGTATTTTGACCTTGTGAGTATTTTGACCTTGTCGGGATTTTGACTGTTGGTCAATTGTTGTTGGGATTTTGACCGTCGGGATTTTGATTGTAGGTATCTCATACTGATCCCGAGGACTGGGCTTGTTAAAAACCGGAGTAGAATGTATAGCTGCTCTGCAGAAAAGGAAGTAAATTATGTCTTGAAGGTTGATGCAAACAATTCCTACAGGTGTCTCAACTTCTGTTGATTACTGCATAAAATCGTTGGAACAGACAGGGCCGGCGCTTCCACTAGGCAGATTTAGGCAGCTGCCTATGAGCGCAGGGAACTCAGGGGGCGGCACGCTGAGGCTACCAGGAGCCCTGGTCATTTTGGTGGTTAGCCCCCCTCCCTGTAGCCCCCATGCAATACAGCAGCAGCGGCAGGACACCCGGCGGCATGGACACACTACTAGTAGCAGCGCTGTGAGTAGCCTTGCAACGCTGCTAAACCGAGTGACAGGCAACTGATGCTTTTTGGCCATTCCAGGCCACTATACCCTACCCAGTGTCCCGGGATCCACCACTGAGTGATTTTCTTTAATTCACCACCTCTCTGCAGAAACTATGCAGTGGGAGCAGAGAGGTGGTTTCCCCCTCGGCCGGTCCCATCACAGTGTCCCTTCTGTGCCGGCCGGAGCCGGCTCCATAGACTGCTGCTTTGTGTGTGGTTTTTTTGAAAGGGGGCGTAGCCACATAATCCGCGATTAGGCCACGCCCCGACTTTGCCAGTTCTCCCCGAGGTCTGTCTGTGGCTCTGCCTGGCCTGCCTGCTCTTTGGGAGACTGGCTCCTGTGATCAGAGCTGGAGGTAATTAGTGTGGTAGTGGGTGTGTGCCTCCAATATGAGTATGTGTGTGCCTCTGACCCAGAGTGTCAGTGTGTGTGTGTGTGTGTCTGTTTCAATATGAGTGTGTGTGTGCCTCTGCCTCAGTATATGTGTGTGTGTGTGTGTGTGTCTGTCTTCGTATCAGTGTGTGTCTCAGTATGAGTGTCAGTGTGTGTGTTTGTGTGTATCTCAGTATGAGTGTCAGAGTGTGTCTCAGTATCAGTGTGTGTGTGCCTCTGCCTCAGTATGTGTCAGTGTGTGTTTGTGTGTGTCTCAGTATCAGTGTGTGTGTGTGTGTCAGTGTGTGTTTGTGTCTCTCAGTATCAGTGTGTGTGTCTTCGTATCAGTGTGTGTATCTCAGTATGAGTGTCAGAGTGTGTCTCAGTATCAGTGTGTGTGTGTCTCAGTATGTGTCAGTGTGTGTGTGTCTCAGTATCAGTGTGAGTGTGTGTGTGTGTGTGTGTGTGTGCCACTGCCTAAGTGTGAGTGTTTGTGTGTGTGTGTGTGTTTCAGTATGAGTGTGTCTGCCTCAGTATGAGTCAGTGTGTGTGTGTATTTGTGTGTGTCTTAGTATGAGTGTCAGTGTTTGTGTGTGTCTCGGTATGAGTGTCAGTGTTTGTGTGTGTCTCAGTATGTTAGTGTGTGTTTGTGTGTGTCTCAGTATCAGTGTGTGTGCCTCTGCCTCAGTATGAGTGTCAGTGTGTGTGTATCAGTGTGTGTGTCCCAGTATGAGTGTCAGAGTGTGTCTCAGTATCAGTGTGTGTGTGTGCGCGCCTCTGCCCCAGTATGAGTGTCAGTGTGTGTTTGTGTGTGTCTCAGTATCAGTGTGTGTGTCTCAGTATGTGTTTGTGTGTCTCAGTATCAGTGTGTGCCTCTGCCTCAGTATGAGTGTCAGTGTGTGTTTGTGTGTGTGTCTCCGTATCAGTGTGTGTATTTCAGTATGAGTGTGTCTGCCTCTGCTTCAGTATGAGTCAGTGTGTGTGTATTTGTGTGTGTCTCAGTATGAGTGTCAGTGTTTGTGTGTGTCTCAGTATCAGTGTGTGTGTCTCAGTCTGTGTGTGTCTCAGTATCAGTGTGTGTGTGTGCCTCTGCCTCAGTTTGAGTGTCAGTGTGTGTTTGCGTGTGTGTCTCCATATCAGTGTGTGTGTGTTTTCAGTATGAGTGTCTGCCTCTGCCTCAGTCAGTGTGTATGTATTTGTGTGTGTCTCAGTATGAGTGTCAGTGTGTGTGTGTGTGTGTGTGTGTGTGTGTGTGTCTCAGTATGTGTCAGTGTGTGTTTGTGTGTCTCAGTATCAGTGTGTGTGTGCCTCTGCCTCAGTATAAGTGTGTGTTTGTGTGTCTCAGTATCAGTGTGTGTGCCTCTGTCTCAGTATGAGTGTCAGTGTGTGTGTGTGTGTCTCAGTATCAGTGTGTGTCTGTGCCTCAGTATGCGTGTCAGTGTTTGTGTGTCTCAGTATGAGTGTCAGTGTGTGTCTGCCTCAGTATGAGTGTCAGTGTGTGTCTACCTCAGTATGAGTGTCAGTGTGTGCCTGCCTCAGTATGAGTGTGTGTGTGTGTGTGTGTGTGTGTGTGTGTGTGTGTGTGTGTGTGTGCATCTACCTCAGTATGAGTGTGTGTGTGTGTGTGTGTGTGTGCATCTACCTCAGTATGAGTGTGTGTGTGCCTCAGTATGAGTGTGTGAGTGTGTGTGTGCCTGCCTCAGTATGTGTGCTTCTGCCTTAGTATGAGTGTGTGCCTCTGCCTCAGTATGTGTGTGTGTGCCTCTGCCTCAGTATGAGTGTGTGTGTGTGTGTGTGTGTGTGTGTGTGCGCCTCAGTATGTGTGTGCCTCTGCCTCAGTATGTATGTGTGTGTGCCTCTGCCTCAGTATGAGTGTCATTGTGAGTGTGTGTGTGCGTCTATCTCAATGTGTGTTTTTTTACCCTGTGGAGGCCAAAGTGTATTTTTTCTTTTTTCCTGAAACGGGCGAATGTGTTTGTTATTATTTATTCCTGTGGTGGCCAATGTTTTTTTTTGTTTGTTTGTTTGTTTGTTTTTTTGTGGGGGGGGGGGGGGTGGAGGCTAAAGTTTTGCCTAGGGTGCCAAGAAACCTTGCACCGGCCCTGGGAACAGACTTGTTTTCCCCCTTTGGTAGGGTGTCTATTTTGACTCAAAAATTTAGATGCAATGTTGTTGAAGAAAAAGATTCTAAGATGAATTTTTTATCTGTAGTTACTGTATTTATTTGTTCTAAACTTAATTTCAGAGCACATATTGGGGGTATCTTATTTACCGCACAGCAAAAATGGGCATTTCCCGCAATGTGTATTCCAATTATAGGCCTTTTTATTGCGCAAATGGTCTATATATTGCAAGCGGGTCAGCGGATGTATACCCCCCGATATGTGTGTGAATGACGTCGTTCACAAGACATATGTCAGCTGTGAAGATGGGTGTCTGACCGATACGTTGAGCGGCTGATCGGCATAATGTAAGAGTCAACTTGCTGCCGGAGAGGAGTGGGCCTGCATTAGAGGATGCCCGCAGGTCCCATCTTCTCATAAAACGTCCCTGCCCTTGGCCTTGAGTTGCCAGCTTAAGTGGCATATTTATTAAGCTTTGTAACAACAGCCTAATACAAGAGGATAACTACCGCTGCAGATTGCTGCCCCATTATGTCAAAGGGGACTGCAATCTGATCCCTATGTACCAAGTTCCAAAAAGGGTAGTAACCGCTTTATGCCTATGGCAGTGGTTCCCAAACTGTGTGCCTAGGCACCCTGGGGCGGGTTGGTGGTCCAGGACCAATCAAAATTATTTCTGGTCAATGTAATAGGCAAAACCAGTGCTGGTGGCTGCCAATCATAAAATATGTGGACAAACAGAAGCAAATCTTGTTTCTCCTCACATAATGGAAACTAAAGATGACATATAAACACAATCTTTGAATAAATATTTATTACAAAATTTCTCGCTAAGAATTTTTTGGCCTAGGGGGGGCCATGAATAAAATGCTGATACTCTAGGGTGCCATGATTCCAAAACGTTTGGGAACCACTGGCCTATGGTGTTATTTTCAGAGCAGAGGGATCTTTCAGAAACTCAAAAGCATCCTGAAATGTGTTGGGATGTATTTCACAGGGATAGAGCTTTATCGAAAATGTCTCTGCAGAAATTGATGATACATAGCAGGGAATAATCTTGTATAAAATAATTGTTCACTCTGCAATATATACTGGAATAAACTGAGGCACGAAGGGGCATATCCAAATAACGGCTAACTGTGGGCGCCGACCAATTCAATCAGAGGCCGATACCCCAAATATTAATTACCAGAGAGTGCACTTTTTCTCGTAGCCTCAGGATCTGTTGAGGAAAAGTCTACGTAAAAATGCACCTCTGGTAATTAACGCGTGGGGAAACCCATTAGATTCCACATTTAACACGAATCAGTGGGTTTACCGTGCGTTACCAGAGATTTTACAATGTAGGGAAAAGGCTAAATAATTGAATAGCTCCGTGTGTTAGATCCGAAGCCTTCTCTGCATTGTAAAACTCACGCCTAATTGCATATGCCCCTAAATATTTAGTAAAAACACAATTATGTTACAAAGAGCCCACTTCATGTTCGTACGCAATGGCCGATGATCACGCAACAGAGCGCTTATCAGAATACTACGCTCGCAATGAGGGTTTCATGGAGAAGTAGTTGACAGGAAGTGACCATTTGGAGGGGTTAATGGGGAGCGGTTGGAAAAACACAGGCGTGTTTTGCCCGTTTTTGGGGTGTGTATCTGCTGTCGGCTGTGAGCTCGAATGTACAAAAACATGGTTCCTGTATCGCTACTGCCGTGTCCTGTCTGTATATCCATAGGGCAAATCTAGCAGTCAATGGCCCTCATTCCGAGTTGTTCGCTCTTTATTTTCCTTTGCATCGGTGCAATTTTCCGCTAACTGCGCATGCGCAATGTTCGCACTGCGGCTGCGCTAAGTAAATTTGCTAAGAAGTTTGGTATTTTACCCACGGCATTACGAGGTTTTTTCTTTGTTCTGGTGATCGAAGTGTGATTGACAGGAAGTGGGTGTTTCTGGGCGGAAACTGGACGTTTTATGGGTGTGTGTGAAAAAACGCTGCCGTTTCTGGGAAAAACGCGGGAGTGGCTGGAGAAACGGGGGAGTGTCTGGGCGAACGCTGGGTGTGTTTGTGACGTCAAACCAGGAACGAAACTGACTGAACTGATCGCACTGGCTGAGTAAGTCCCGAGCTACTCAGAAACTGCTAAGAAATTTCTATTCGCAATTTTGCGAATCTTTCGTTCGCACTTCTGCTAAGCTAAGATTCACTCCCAGAGGGCGGCGGCTTAGCGCGTGCACTGCTGCGAAAAGCGGCTAGCAAGCTAACAACTCGGAATGAGGGCCAATGTTCTTCGTTACTGCGAATAGTGTGCAATTTGTACACAATTGCTCCATTGGGCGTCTCTTTCTATTTCTGGGCGTCAGCTTCACTTGCTAACATTAGCGGTTCCGTAGCCTAGACAATCGCAGTTGCATTTGCATACAAACATGAATTCGGCCCAATGTCTGCTGTCACCTTTCAAACAACACTTTAAACAAAGTAGCAATTATTCTTGTACTTTGTAAAAAACAAAACAAAAATAAACAACTACTGTATATATACTTTTTATTCATACGTAAATATATACATCCCCTCATGGGCTACAGTTTGCACTAAACGCTCTGTTTTCAGAACACTGTGATAAAGCTAAGTCATGTGCTGATTCTGCAACACCAAATGATTTATTCATAGCTTCATTGTAGAACAGAGCGTCTGTATTGGATCTCTTGTAACCCCACACCTTAGGGCCACGTATGACCTATAACTGGCTCTAGAATGAGGACAAAGCATGCCCAAGCATGGGATACAGTTGTCTACACTCAGTGGTTTAACCCACGAGTTGCTGAAGGTCAGGGGGACTAATCTGACATCACACTGAGCCGCAGAGTTCTAGGAATGTTCAGATGTTTTCCGGACACACACTCAAGCATATTAAGAATACATTTTAAGTGACATGCATTTCTTAATTGTCTCTGCTTAAGCTACGCAATTAGCTACGCAGTTGCTTATGACTATTAATACCCAACACTTATCAACTAGTTGTCAGCCCTGGACAGACATGAAAAGCCACAGTTCTCTCTGTATATAACGCTTCAGCTGTCTGTCATCGCCAGCTATATTCGCTGCCCACACCGGGCACAGAGGCCACACAATCATCAGTTGTCTTGCTATGCAACGTTCCGTATATCAATAGGTCCCCTTCCCAGTGCCTGGTGCGGAGGCCTCATACATATATCACACACGCACATATATTACAGTATGCCATACAGCTTCCAAATTACGTCCCTCATTCCGAGTTGTTCGCTCGCAAGCTGCTTTTAGCAGCATTGCACACGCTAAGCCGCCGCCTACTGGGAGTGAATCTTAGCTTAGCAGAATTGCGGACGAAAGATTTGCAAAATTGCGAATAGAAATTTCTTAGCAGTTTCTGAGTAGCTCGAGACTTACTCTGCCACTGCGATCAGTTCAGTCAGTTTCGTTCCTGGTTTGACGTCACAAACACACCCAGCGTTCGCCCAGACACTCCCCCGTTTCTTCAGACACTCCCGCGTTTTTCCCAGAAACGGCAGCGTTTTTTCACACACTCCCATAAAACGGCCAGTTTCCGCCCAGAAACACCCACTTCCTGTCAATCACATTACGATCACCAGAACGAAGAAAAAACCTTGTAATGCCGTGAGTAAAATACCTAACTTCTTAGCAAATTTACTTGGCGCAGCCGCAGTGCGAACATTGCGCATGCGCAGTTAGCGGAAAATCGCACCGATGCGAAGAAAAATAACGAGTGAACAACTCGGAATGAGGGCCTACATTTGTATACATAAAGTCTACTACAGAATCTGGAACTATAGCTTCTCATCCTGCAAAAACAAAAGCTGCCGGGTTCATTTTTTTGGTACATATAATGACACAGGGCCTGAATCAGAGAGGCACACACACATGCGGGTGCAGCTGCAATTCAGCACATAGCGGCTGTGGGGAAGTATGCAAACGTTGCAGCTATCGGCATCTGTATTGAGACGCCCACTGCAGGAGTCTGAGATCCGATCCTTGGGCATAATTCAGACATGTTCGCTCGCTAGGGGTTTTTTGCACTGCTGCGAGCAGATAGTCGCCGCCCATTTTTCCAGACACTCCCAGAAAATGGTCAGTTGACACCCACAAACGCCTTCTTCCTGTCAATATCCTTGCGATCGGCTGTGCGAATGGATTCTTCGTACAATCCATCGCCCAGCAACAATCCACTTTGTACCCATACGATGCACCTGCACATTGCGGTGCATACGCATGCGCAGTTCTGACCTGATTGCAGCGCAGTGAAAAATACTAGTGTGTGATCAGGTCTGAATGACCCCCCTTGTACAAAGACGCAGACATCGGATGCACATTGGTCTAGTAACCTTATGGCCGCACAGCATGGCCACAGGAAGTAACAGTCTGGAGACAATTCAACTGCTTACGGGATCGCAGTCAAAAGCTTTGACCATATTTGCCTACTCTCCCTAAACAGCCGGGAGGCTCCCGAAAATCGTGTGACCCTCCCGGCCCCCCGGAAGAGCAGACAAGTCTCCCGATTTTGCTCTTCACCCCTGCCTGGCCGCCCATTTTAGGAGTAAAGTGGGCGGTTCGGACAGTCGATGACGCGATTCTTGTTGAATCGCGTCGTAATAGTCACGCCCCCTGCTGTAAAATGCCGGTTGTAGCGGCATTATAGAGCAGGGGGCGTGGCTTAAATGTTGTGATGAGGTAACCACACCCTCGTCCCGCCTTCATCCCGCCTCCACCCTGCCCGTTCTGCCGCCGCCCTGCCCACTCTTTTCGTCATTGTCCTGCCCGGCCCTCCACTGAGCCGACCTGGCAGCTCTCTCCCAGAGAGAGCTGCCAGAAAGTAGGTAAGTATGGCTTTGACACGCCCCAAAAACGGTCACGTATACGTTTGAGTCGCCACTTCTCTGCTACCTCCCACAAACGCTCACTGCCTGTCACTCAATTTGTGAATAAATCCTCACTGCAGCTGCTATTGCTAGACCATGCCACACATTTGCAGTGCGACTTGTACGCATGCGCAGTGGCAAAAAACAACGCTCCATAGTGTACGACATAGACACTGCATCCAACTCAGGCCCAAAGTGCACACTAAATAATTTTTTAATATATGGTCATCTCCCAAACTGTGTAGTGATGAGTGTTACAGTACTGAACAACATTAAGGCCAGGTACAGATCATCCAGCCCGGCAATCTTGCCGATGTTCTGGGCGATTTCCCTTTACCCCGAACCAGCAGAAAATGCTAGTACACACTACCCTCTGTAATGAACGACCAAAATACCTGATTCCGTCCTTCACTACACTGCACCAGGTCGCACACAATATCTTCTGATTGGCCGTGCAGCACAGCCAACCAGAAGATGTCACGTGTGACCCGTGGGAGTCGTTCAAATCCGGCAAATCGTGCCGATATCACTCTAATGTGTACCCGGCTTAACAGGACAAATCTTTACTTCAGTCTCAGTAGCGTGACATTGAAGGAGCTACCTGTCACTCATCGGCTACTAGCAGAGGCCTCTTATCTCCGTCCACAGCAGCACAGAGTAGTGTCACGTGGCTGCCAGCATTACATTTCAGCCGATGTCCCTGAATTTTCCATGTATTGTGAGATATCACATCGCCTGTCATGCAGTATAACTGAAGTGGTACTTAACGTCTCAGACACAGTGAGGTCCATTTAGGAACCACAAAATCTGCTGGCCCAATATTCTTCTTGATGAGCTAATGTAATTTCCTAATTTCACCCATTTACATTTGGCAGATTGGGAACCATTATACACGGGAAAGGCTTGAATCTATCTACTGTATAGGCCAAGAGATCCGAGTTAGCGCCTGTAGGCGTACAAATATGGCTGCTAGGGCATATTGAGGGCGTCCCTACTTTTCCAGTATCACCAGTGATTTTATTACAAATAACTCTGTAAAACATGTTCTACAGTGACAGAAAATTGAACTTTTCAGGACAGAGATAAACCAAAAAAGGTAGGGACATTTTTGCCGTTTCCACATAAGCACATAGGGGCTGATCCAGAGATGGATTCAGCCGCGCGTCTGTACGCAGTGGGCGTGTCCATCTGGTCTCCTCATGTGCACTGGCTGCAGTGCGTGACCCTTCTCCTTGAAGCCGCATCCTGGAATGATGCAGCCGTAAGATGATTGACAATAGCAGGTGCTCGGGGCGCCGCGCCCTGGCATCTCCAGGGCGTGGTGGGCTGAATGGTGGTGTGCCGGCAGTGTTTTCAGGGAAGCTGCATGTGTCTCTGCATAACAAAAATTACGGCGGACAGTCTGACAGCGCAGCCTGGGGTCAACCTTAATTCAATGCGTACGCAATATAATTGCGGAAGCATCGTGAGGTGGCTCCACGCATGCTGGGCAGCCCCCAGCATGTGAGGAGATGGATGCAGATCTTGCTGCGTATGCATTGATCTGCGTTCATCGCTGAATCGGGTCCATATTCTGGATATCTACACCCCTCAAAGCTAGGTGCAGATTACTTTATGGGGATGTATCCAAAAGCAGTGAAATGGGGACTAGTCTGATACATAGGCACACATAGCAAAGTGTGGTTTGTACAGCCCCACTGGGACACTGTGTGCTCCTGTTACACTGTATGACTGCAGCAGTACTGGCTTCTGCACTACAATAAATAGTAGTAGTAATATAAGTTGTTTGCATGGCAGTATTTCTGGATTGTCACACTGAGCCCATCAGCTATCACTGCCTCCCTGCCACACGCTGTCAGGTATACATGTGACCATGCTCCTGGCTGTCACTGCACACAGTTGCCTGTCAGACTCCAAGGAATATCCGTGATATAATGGCTGGTGGTGATAGGAGGCTCAGGCTGGTCCTGTGAGAGAGGATACTGTACTGCTATACCATATGCTCCTCTGCCTCCAGCGTGACCTTTCCTCTATCATCCCCGCAGTTCCGCCCTCTCAGCAGGTGCTGCCCGCCGGTATCATGGGAGGAGGCGCCCCCTGCACCAGGGTGTGACGGCGGCAGCTGCCTCAAAATAACCAGTAGTCCCTGCTAGGAGCTGTTCTACCCCTCTCTGTCTCCTCAACAGTGCCCCCGCCTCAGCCTCACCTCATCTCCCGCCAGTGCCTGGCCAGTGCTCCCTCTCCTGCCCGGGATTCGGTGAAAGCTAGACCTGACCGGAATGCCGGACCAACACTGGGGTATGTTTACGAAAATTCTTATTTTTCCGTTTGAGGTCAAAGTTCCATCACGATTGACATCGAAAGTGTAAAATTGCAACTTTTTGAATTTAGTACGACTAATTTACTAAGCTGTCGTATTCTGCACTTTCGGATTTACCGATGTCAATGTAATTCGTTTTTTTAGGCAGTGTTTTACGTGAGTGATTTGTAAAACACTGCCGACTTTAATACAATGAATCTCGGCCGGATCTGAGAGATCCGTGCTGGGCTTCATTGTGCACCTTTTTAAAAAATAAAATCAGTGTTAAAATCCCCCAAAAAATTGCGTGGGGTCCGCCCTCCTAAGCCAAACCAGCCTCGGGCTCTTTGAGCCGGTCCTGGTTGCAAAAATATAGGGAAAAAAATGTCAGGGGTTCCCCCATATTTAAACAACCAGCACCGGGCTCTGCGCCTGGTCCTGGTTCCAAAAATACGGGGGACAAAAAGCGTAGGGGTCCCCCGTATTTCTGAAACCAGCACCGGGCTCCACTAGCCAGATACATAATGCCACAGCCGGGGGACACTTTTATATAGGTCCCGGCGGCCCTGGCATTACATAACCAACTAGTCACCCCTGGCCGGGGTACCCTGGAGGAGTGGGGACCCCTTCAATCAAGGGGTCCCCCCCCTCCAGCCACCCAAGGACCAGGGGTGAAGCCCGAGGCTGTCCCCCCCATCCAAGGGCTGCGGATGGGAGGCTGATAGCCGTTTTGTAAAAAAATGAATATTGTTTTTAGTAGCAGTACTACAAATCCCAGCAAGCCTCCCCCGCAAGCTGGTACTTGGAGAACCACAAGTACCAGCATGCGGAGGAAAACCGGGCCCGCTGGTACCTGTAGTACTACTACTAAAAAAATACCCCAATAAAAACATAAGACACACACCTTGAAAGTAAAACTTTAATGCATACATCCACACCTCCATATACACATACTTACCTATGTTCACACGAGGGTCGGTCCTCTTCTCCATGTAGAATCCATGGTGTACCTGTTGAAAAAATTATACTCACAAAATCCAGTGTAGAAGGCTCCTCTTGTAATCCATTTGTAATCCAGGTACTTGGCAAAATAACAAAACGGACACCCGACCTCGCACTGAAAGGGGCCCCATGTTTTCACATGGGACCCCTTTCCCCGAATGCCAGAAACCCCCTCTGACTTATGTCTAAGAGGGTTCCATCAGCCAATCAGGGAGCGCCACATTGTGGCACCCTCCTGATTGGCTGTGTGCTCCTGTACTGTATGACAGGCAGCACACGGCAATGTTACAATGTAGCGCCTATGCGCTCCATTGTAACCAATGGTGGGAACTTTGTGGTCAGCGGTTGACCGAAAGTAACCTCACCGCTGACCACAAAGTTCCCACCATTGGTTACAATGGAGCGCATAGGCGCTACATTGTAACACTGCCGGGTGCTGCCTGTCATACAGTACAGGAGCACACAGCCAATCAGGAGGGTGCCACAATGTGGCGCTCCCTGATTGGCTGATGGAACCCTCTTAGACATAAGTCAGAGGGGGTTTCTGGCATTCGGGGAAAGGGGTCCCATGTGAAAACATGGGGCCCCTTTCAGTGCGAGGTCGGGTGTCCATTTTGTTATTTTGCCAAGTACCTGGATTACAAATGGATTACAAGAGGAGCCTTCTACACTGGATTTTGTGAGTATAATTTTTCCCACAGGTACACCATGGATTCTACATGGAGAAGAGGACCGACCCTCGTGTGAACATAGGTAAGTATGTGTATATGGAGGTGTGGATGTATGCATTAAAGTTTTACTTTCAAGGTGTGTGTCTTATGTTTTTATTGGGGTATTTTTTTAGTAGTAGTACTACAGGTACCAGCGGGCCTGGTTTTCCTCCACATGCTGGTACTTGTGGTTCTCCAAGTGCCAGCTTACGGGGGAGGCTTGCTGGGACTTGTAGTACTGCTACTAAAAACAATATTCATTTTTTTACAAAACGGCTATCAGCCTCCCATCCGCAGCCCTTGGATGGGGGGGGACAGCCTCGGGCTTCACCCCTGGTCCTTGGGTGGCTGGAGGGGGGGGGACCCCTTGATTGAAGGGGTCCCCACTCCTCCAGGGTACCCCGGCCAGGGGTGACTAGTTGGTTATGTAATGCCAGGGCCGCCGGGACCTATATAAAAGTGTCCCCCGGCTGTGGCATTATGTATCTGGCTAGTGGAGCCCGGTACTGGTTTCAGAAATACGGGGGACCCCTACGCTTTTTGTCCCCCGTATTTTTGGAACCAGGACCAGGCGCAGAGCCCGGTGCTGGTTGTTTAAATATGTGGGAACCCCTATCATTTCCCCCCCCCATATTTTTTCAACCAGGACCGGCTCAAAGAGCCCGAGGCTGGTTTTGCTTAGGAGGGGGGACCCCACGCATTTTTTTAAAAAAAAATAACACTTTCCCATCCCCTTCCCACTGATAAACATGCACGGATCTCATGGATCCCTGCATGCCTATCCAAACACGGGATTAAAAAGCAGGTCTGTTTTTTTTTAGCACTTTTTCACGAATTGTATTTCAGCACGGCAGTGTTTGGCTATTGCCGGCAGTGTTTGTGATTTGCACTTTTTAGTAAATTACCGATTTCTACAAAATTGCAGGCGTATTTGACCGATGGTGTATTGATTCGTAATTTTTTCCTAGGACTTCCAAAATATTACGAATGCCCTCATCACTGCCGAGATTTTTGCTTAGTAAATTCCCGACATGACACTTTGAAGAAAAAACGTCATCTCGGTCAAAATCGGGACCTTAGTAAATATACCCCACTGTGTCCATGCAGTGCTGTAGTGTATACCACATCCATATACTCCAGTACTGTATGCCACCTCCATATACTCGGGTACTGTATGCCACCTCCATATACTCCAGTACTGTATGCTGCCTCCATATATTCCAGTACTGTATGCCACCTCCATATACTCGGGTACTCTATGCCACCGCTATATATTCCAGTACTGTATGCCACCTCCATATACTCCAGTACAGTATTCCATCTCCATATACTTCGGTACTATATGTCACCTCCATATACCCCAATAGTCTATGCCACCTCCATATACTCCAGTACTATATACACCTCCATATACCCCAGTACTGTATACACCTCCATATACCACAGTACTGTATACACCTCCATGTACCCCAGTACTGTATACACCTCCATGTACCCCAGTACTGTATACACCTCCAGGGACGTGCACGTCACTGTACACCTCCTTCTACCCCAGTACTGTATACACCTCCATGTACCGCGGTACTGTATACACCTCCATGTACCCCGGGTACTGTATACACCTACATGTACCCTGGCACTGTATACCACCTGCATGTACCCCGGGACTGTATACACCTCCATGTACCCCGGTACTGTATACACCTCCATGTACCCCAGTACTGTATACACCTCCATGTACCCCGGGTACTGTATACACCTCCATGTACCCCGGTACTGTATACCACCTCCATGTACCCCAGTACGGTATACCACCTCCACGTACCCCAGTACTGTATACACCTCCACGTACCCCAGTACTGTATACACCTCCATGTACCCCAGTACTGTATGCCACCTCCATGTACTCCAGTACTGTATGCAACCTCCATGTACCCCAGTACTGTATACACCGCCATGTATCCCAGTACTGTATACCACCTCCATGTACCCCAGTACTGTATACACCTCCATGTACCCCAGTACTCTATACACATCCACGTATCCCAGTACTGTATGCCACCTCCATGTACTCCAGTACTGTATGCCACCTCCATGTACCCCAGTACTGTATACACCTCCATGTACCCCAGTACTGTATACACCTCCATGTATCCCAATACTGTATGCCACATCCATGTACCCCAGTACTGTATACACCTCCATGTACCCCAGTACTGTATACCACCTCCATGTACCCCAGTACTGTATACCACCCCATGTACCCCAGTACTGTATACACCTCCATGTACCCCAGTACTGTATACCACCTCCATGTACCCCAGTACTGTATACCACCCCATGTACCCCAGTACTGTATACACCTCCATGTACCCCAGTACTGTATACACCTCCCAGTACCCTAGTACTGTATACCACCTCCATACACTCTGCTTCCTACACATTCTTTTGCCATTATATATATACCCCTTTCACACCACCAATGCCGGATCCCACCCGGGAATTGGAAACGGGTTCTTCCCGGGTGGGATCAGGCATTGTTGCTGGCTTCCCCGACCCGGCAATAGGATGGGCGGGTTGCCATAGCGGCCGCCTCTCCTTGTTGTAGTGAATGGGTCCTGGGTTGCATCGACCCGGCAGCCCATTTACGCAGCCACTGACCCAGTATTCAACCCGGGTATAACACTGCTTTATTCCCGGGTCGAATTGCCGGGTCAGACGACCCGAGATTTCGGCTATGGCGCTTACACACCGCACACTGACCCATGTCGATACCGGGTTATTTGTACGGTGTGAAAGGGGTATATAGTGTGTATCTCTCTCTCTCTCTCTCTCTCTCTCTCTCTCTCTCTATCTATCTATATATATATATATATATATATATATACATACCTCCCAACTGTCCCGCTTTCAGCGGGACAGTCCCGCTATTCGGACCCTGTCCCGCTGTCCCACCCGCGGGCAGCAGTGTCCCACGGGTGGGGGAGCAGTTGGGGGGAGGCTTTGATCACCCGCTGCTCTGCTCTGCAAAGCAGCCGGTGATCACTGAATACATGCTGTGCGCACGCGCACGGCATGTATTCAGAGCTAGGAGGGGAGTGGGGGCTGCCCAGCTGCTCGGGGAGCGCTGGGCACGCCCCCAAAAGGCAGGAAAACGGGCCGTTTGGCGAGGCCACGCCCATCATGAGCGAGGCCTCGCTTCACCGCGCGAGAGTCCCTCTTTAAACCATGCAAAAGTTGGGAGGTATGTGTATATATATATATATATATATATATATATACACACAGTACTCTAGAAAAGTTTTAGACAGGTGTGGAAATAATGCTGCAAAGAATGCTTTGAAAATAGAAGCGTTAACAGTGTATTGTGTATTTTTATCAATTAACCAAATGCAAAATGATTGAACAGAAGAGAAATTTAAATCAAATCGATAATTGGTGTGACTACCCTCTGCCTTCAAAACAGCATCAATTCTTCTAGGTACACTTGCACACAGTTTTTGAAGCAGAATATAATTATGCCCTAGCTATTTTGGTTGTATTACAAATGCCAAACCAGGTCTAATTAAAGCTGTCTATCAAAACAACAGGTTGTGCTTCAGGATTATCCATTAATGGAATTATTTGGTCTTTTTCGCCATCATGTGGCAGATATTGGAAGTGCAAAGTCTGGAAAAACAAAACAGCCCGATTCAGAAATGTACGCAGTTCTAATTTCAGACACACTCAGGGAGAAGTGTATTAAAAATGTAGTGGCCATTTCTCGGAGGTGTCTTAGTGCACACGGAGATTGTCTAATGAGTGTGGTGCATCGTGGGCTCGACCACTCACATCTTACTTGCCTAATCTCCCGGAATGGCCAGGAGGCTCCTGAAAATTGTGTGGCGCTCCTGGCCACCTGGAAAAGTTTACAAGTTTCCCGGATGGCAGCAAAGCCTCTGCACCCCCAGGAGAAACACTCATAGATCCCTCGCAGCTGGGGTGCCGATGACGAGATTCGTGTCATCGTGACCCCGTCCTCTGCCCTACTATGCTTGTTATCTTGTAATAGTGTAGTGGGGACAGGGCCACGATGACGGGATCTCATGGCCATGCCCCCTGCTCCTCCCATCATGCCTTCCTTTGCCATGTCATGCCCTCTGCGTCTCCCCATCATGCCCCCCCTGTGCTGAGCCATGTCCTCTGCTGAGCCAACCTGGCTGCCTCCTCCCAAAGGAAGCAGTCAGAATGTCGGCAACTATGGCTCACATAGATGGACAGAGAAAGTGCACTTGCAATAAGACTGGTGCAAATTCTGATGGTGGAGTGTAGAGATGTACCAATCAGTATTACAGCAGGTAAGGACAGTGAAAGTGGACATCTCAGTTCTTGCACATTCAGACACACGGATGTACACAAGGGAAGGATTTGTAGCAGCACTGGCATAAAGTCGCAGAAGGTGATCCCCAATTGCAGCAGCTGCGGATGCTTCTGCGTCCATCCTTGAATCAGACCTAGTGGTCCTTATTTAGAATAAAAATAAAATAGTTTTACACTCTTTACTTAGCTACTATCTATTCTCTATTAAAAATGTATATATATATATATATATATATATATATATATATATATAGTCCAGAATATCCGCACCCATGTAATTAGTAAACAACTGTATGGGACTCCATCAAGATCCAAAAAGGGTCATATATATGTGTGTGTGTGTGTGTGTGTGTGTGTGTGTGTGTGTGTGTGTGTGTGTGTGTGTGAGATAGCTGGGCAGCGCCAGGTCCATCAGTGATTTTAAAGCATTGCACGCCAGGCCGTCTCATCACATAAGCAAGCAGTTTATTCACAGTTCAGACAGGGTTATCACGACAATAACATTTGATTTCTTGTTCTCCTCTCTCCAGCGTAATATTCATATGGGTTACATCAGGTTACATTTCCTTTAATTCGCTTTGATGGCAATAATAGCATAAACAATGATGGGGCAGCATTATATTACATACCGTTGCAGTCTCTGGGAATCAGTAGTGCGACGTCCGCAAACTGAGATTTATTTTGGTGCGTTTTCCCCCAATTCGCTTGGGGATATATGCAGTCTATATAAATGGATTTCTCATGGACACAAAACTGTGGGCCTTCCGCCACACATGGTTACCTACCACTCACCCAGATAGACCTCTCCCGAAGACTCACACCTCCCGTCCTGCTTTTTGGGTAGCCCTGAAGGTGGGGATCCCCTTTGTTCCTGGTTCCTTCCACTGTACTCTGCATACAGTGGTTCTCACACTGCACTCTCCATCTCTTACTGAAGCTGCTGGCTCTCCTGTTACACAGCAGATATGGGCTCTCCCTCTCTTCATAGCAACACCCACACGCTGCTCTTCTCTCCATAATGCCAGGGACCATGGAACTCACTTTCGCCTGTCCACAGTCCTCGGACTGCCTTCTCCTGGACACTAGCCTGTGCCCTCCATCCCAGTTCTCAGCTCACACTGAACTCACGCCTGAGCTTTGTTCCTCTCCTAAAAAAAAACCTACACTTCTTGTCCTATCCCCCTACATGTGGCAGGGTCTGCCAGAACTGGTTTTGGGGCCATAAACTCCCCCACTCACTGATAAGAATCAAATAGCTTTTGGAACTTTCTAATATCTGTTAACATTCCAGTATGCCACATATATATATATATACAGCATAACTGTGTACAGTATACAGTATCGTGTATTATAGACTTGTCTATCACAGCCTTGCATTTCCTGCAGCAGTCACTGGGTCGGTCCAGTGAGGGGTGAGCCAGGTGGTCGGTACGTTTGAGTGGCACTACCATTGTGTTTTCTCATACGTCCTAGAGGATGCTGGGGTCCACTTCAGTACCATGGGGTAAAGACGGTTCCGCAGGAGCCATGGGCACTTTAAGACTTTTTCCAGAGTGTGAACTGGCTCCTCCCTCTATGCCCCTCCTCCAGACCTGTTTAGAAAATGTTCCCAGGCAGACTGGTCGCACTCTAGTGGAGCTCTACTGAGTTTCACTAAAAGACTTTACGTCAGGTTTTTTATTTTCAGGGAGGCTGCTGGCAACAGTCTCCCTGCTTCGTGGGACTTAAGGGGAAGAAGTAGGAACCAACTTCCTAAAGAGTTTCATGGCTCTGCTTCTTCCTGACAGGACACCATTAGCTCCTGAAGGGTTCTGAACACTAGCTGCGGCTATGCGCTCACTCCCACAGCATGCCGTCACTCCCCTAACAGAGCCAGAAGTCAGAAGACGGGTGAGTAATACCAGAGATCTGCAAGAGGGACCTCCGGTCATCGTGACGGCTCAAGGTACCGCGCAGCGGGCGGGAGCACTGCACGAACATGCTATCCATTACACAGCGCACAGAAGGGTGCAGGGCGCGGGGGGGGGGGGGGGGGGGGCGCCCTGGGCAGCATGAAACCTACTCTTAGACTGGCAAAAGTAACATATTATGCCGCGGCACAATCCTACACCCCCGCCAGTATAAATATTTTGATGAAAAATCCTGAGGGGAAATGCACCATTACAGGGGGCGGGGCTTCCTCCTCAGTCAGCCAGCACACTGCTCAGCGCCATTTTCTCCAAGCAAGCTGCAGGGGAAGAAACGCTGGTCCTCCTCCACTTCTGAATCAAGTATCAGGGTGCAAAAAGGGGGGGGGGGGGTACAACGTAATTTGGTGCTTAATTATACATGTTTGGCATTATAAAAGCGCTACAGGTCTTTGTGTACATTTTACATTACACAGGGATTTAGTCATTGGCACTGAGTTGTGAACTGGCAAGTCCCTTTCTGTGTCCTTCTGACAGATTTTACTGTGGGTCTGTCCCCTATAAGCCCCGGAGTGTCTGTGGTGTGTTTGTGCACGTGTGTGACATGTCTGAGTCAGGGAGCACTTCCCCCGAGGGAGCCATTTTAGGGACACAGAGTTGTAATGTGGTGGCGCTGCCGGCACACCATGAGCCTGAATGGGTGAAAGAATTACGTGATAGTGTGAATCATATCAGTGAGAGATTAGTTAAGTCTGAGTCTCATGCAGAAACCTGGAGAAAATCCGTGGAAGATGTGATCTTTAATAGATCTGCTCTTTCATCCACAGGGGACCCTTCTGGGTCACATAAAAGATCATTTGCACATATAGTAAAGACTGATACCGACACGGACTCTGATTCCTATGTCGACACTAGTGATTCCAGGGAAATAGATCCTAAATTAGCGAAAAACATTCAATACATGATTGTGGCTATAAAGGAGGTCTTGGAAGTTACGGAGCCCCCTCCCTTACCACAGGAGAAGGCTTACTTTTATAAAGAAAATAAAATTAATGTAACTTTCCCTCCATCTCATGAGCTAAACAGTCTCTTTGAGGGAATCTGGGCAAACCCTGAAAAGAGGTTTCAGATTCCTAAAATAATTCAGGTAGCTTACCCTTTCCCTGCAGAGGACAGGAAAAGGTGGGAGTCACCCCCCATTTTAGACAGTGCCCTGTCACGTTTAACTAAAAAGGTGATTCTCCCTGCGCCTGGGACGGCTTCACTAAAGGAGCCGGCAGACGCAAGTTAGAGACTACGTTAAAATCTATTTATGTGGCAAATGGGACACTACTCAGGCCTACCATTGCCTGTGTGTGTGGGTGTGTAGTGCTATTGAAAAGTGGTCAGACAACTTGTCATCAGAAATTGACACAATAGAGACGAGATCCTCCTAACACTAGGTCATATCAAAGACGCTGCTGCGTACATGTTAGAAGCCATGAAAGATATTGGTCTCTTGGGATCAAGAGCAGCTACCATGGCAATCTCAGCACGAAGGGCGTTGTGGATCTGCCAATGGAATGCTGACGCAGATTCCAAAAGGAATATGGAGGCTCTCCCGTACAAAGGTGAGGCTTTGTTTGGAGAGGGGCTGGATGCTTTAGTTTCTGCGGCTACAGCAGGTAAGTCGACATTCTTGCCTAATGCTCCTGCACCGGCGAAAAAGACACATCATTCTCAGATGCAGTCCTTTCGACCCAATAAATACAAAAAGGGTAAAGG
Organism: Pseudophryne corroboree; assembly: GCF_028390025.1. Taxonomy (NCBI): domain Eukaryota; kingdom Metazoa; phylum Chordata; class Amphibia; order Anura; family Myobatrachidae; genus Pseudophryne; species Pseudophryne corroboree. Next base: position 85,017,232 of record NC_086454.1, read on the forward strand.
TTCCTGTGATGTTAGTGTATTAAAATGCTTAATATTTGTAGACACTCCCTTACTAATTTGTGTAAGCCTGAATCTTCAGTGATGGTCCCTAGGACCAGGGGGATGCTGGGAAGTGGGTGGTACAGTGTGCAGTGTGTCTGGAGTCGGTGATGGAATAAACAGCACAGCAGTGAACTCACATGTCTCTGTGTCCTGATGACTGGATTTACAAACATATGAACAAAACATGGTGTCAGAAGAAGTTTAACTTGGACTGCTAGTGCTCTCATAGTGTGAGATAATCCTGCAGCAGTCTGTGGCTGTGATAGTGTCTGCAAAGCCTGGCGTGTGCTCCTCTCTTCAAACAGTGAGTAACCATAGATAAACTATCTCATCTAACCGGCATGCTGATGTCTGGTAACTTGTCTGAAAACTGGAAAAGATTTAAGCAAAGGTTTAATATATATCTTGCTGCATGTGGAGCTGATACAGAGGCTGACAAAACGAAGGCATCCATTTTCCTCCATGTGATAGGAGAGGATGTGCTGGACATTTATAATAGTTTTCAGTTTGATGAGGGGCAGAATATGGTGCTATCTTCTATAATGCAAAAGTTTGAAGATTACTTTGTGCCAAGGAAAAATGTGACATATGAAAGATATAAGTTTTTCACATGTGATCAGAAGTCTGCAGATGGATTTGATCAGTATGTTACAGAGCTGCAATCACTCAGTAAAACCTGTGAGTTTGGTGATTTAAAGGATTCACTGATTAGAGATCGTATTGTCTGTGGAATACCTGATAATGGACTCAGAGATTGCTGAGAGAGCAGGACCTAACACTAGAAAAGGCAGTGACTATGTGCAGATCAGCAGAAATAACTAGATTTCAAGCCAAAACGTTACACAAGGACGCTGATGGTGCTGTCCATGTAGTGCAGAACACAGAGCCAAGCAAACCTCCATTCTCAAGAATGAAGCAGTCTAAGCCAGTCTAATAAGGAAATGTGTAGTAGATGTGGAAATGCTCACAATCCTAAAATGTGCCCTGCTTATGGTAAAACCTGCATGAAATGTGGTAGACTTAATCACTTTGCCAAATGCTGTAAAATGAAAGGGGAAATAACCAATGTGCATGCTGTTAAACAAACAGAGGAATTCTTTGTGGATTGCTTTGAACTTTGCAGTGCAGATAAGAAAGAATGGATTGTCCCTTTAACTGTGAACGAGATTGTCATTCCCTTTAAGCTTGATACTGGCGCGCAGGTGAATTTAATATCGTTTCAAGACTATAAGACTTTTAGAGTAAAACCTAAAATTCATCCAGCCAAAGTGAAAGTTACAGGGTACACTGGGGAGGAAATTCCTGTGAAAGGTACATGCTTAGTGACACTGAAATATAATGGACAACAGTTTAAAACATCTCTACTGATTGTGGATAAAAATGTGCAACCGATTCTAGGATTAAGTTCCTGTGAGAAACTAAGCTTGCTAAAGAAAGTTTTTATGGTGACATCACAAGTAGAAGATGACTGCAAATCGATGTTTACAGAATACAGAGACTTGTTTGAAGGTCTAGGTTGTTTGCCTGGAGAGCATAAAATAGATATAGACACGCAAGTTTCTTCAGTGATACACCCCTGTAGAAAAGTGCCGTTTGCGCTGAGAGAAAAACTGAAACAAGAGTTAAATTGCATGGAAGCCTTGGGTGTGATACAGAAAGTTGATGAGCCTACTGAATGGGTAAGCTCCTTAGTAATTGTTGAAAATAAAAATGGACAACTCAGAATATGTCTAGACCCCAGAGATTTAAACAAAGCTATTAAACGAGAAAATTTCAAACTACTAACTAGAGATGAAATCATGTCGCAATTTGCAGGAGCAAAATGGTTCAGTAAATTGGACGCATCTTCAGGATTCTGGCAAATGAAGCTAGATGAGGCCAGCTCAAAGCTTTGTACATTTAATATACCAGAAGGTCGATACAGATTTCTTTGACTACCATATGGAATATTGTCTGCTCCAGAAGTATATCACAAAAAGATACACATGATTTTTGAACATATTCCAGGTGTTGAAACAATGATGGATGACATTATTGTCTGGGGATCTACAAAGGAAGAACATGATTCTAGATTGAGACAAGTAATGGAACTTGTCAAGAAAGTGAATCTAAAGCTAAACAAGGACAAATGTGAATTTGGCGTGAATACACTTACCTTTATGGTCGACGTGGTCTCGGATCAAGGTGTTAAACCAGACCCAAGGAAAATATCAGCCATAGTGAACATGGAACGTCCTAACAACAAAGACGACGATTACTTACTTAGGAAAGTTTATTTCTCAACTCTCTGAATGAACAGCCTCTCTTAGATGGTTGTTGGACAAAGATAACGAGTGGATGTGGTCACATGAACAAGAAGAAAGTTGGCAAAACTTGAAACAGATCATTACAGAGCAACCAGTGTTAAAATTCTTTGATCCTGCGAAAAGAATAAGAATTTCAGCAGATGCTTCGCAATTTGGCCTAGGCTCAGTGCTGTTACAAGAACATGAGGATACATGGCAACCAGTAATCTATGCATCAAGAGCACTGACAAGTGCTGAAACAAGGTATGCTCAGATAGAAAAAGAACTTCTAGCGATCACATATGCATGTGAGTGATTTCATCAGTTTGTGTATGGTCAAACATTTACAGTGGAAACTAACCACAAGCCATTGGTAGCTATCATGACTAAATCATTACATGACTGTCCCATGAGAATTCAACGAATGCTTATCAGACTACAGAAATATGATGTACACTTGTTGTACTGTCACGGCAAATACATGTACATTGCTGATACACTTTCTCGTGCTGTAGACAAAAGTGAAGATTCCAAAAGTCTGATGGATGAAGAGATAGAAGCCTATGTTAATTTGATCGTAGCTTCTCTACCAGTGTCTCTTGCAAGACAAGAACATATTAGGAAAGAAACTGAGACAGATGACACAATGAAAGTGTTGAAAGATATCATTCTGAAAGGTTGGCCAGCAGAAAAACATGCGTGCCCGCTGTCTATCCATGATTATTGGATGTACCTTAGTGACCTTACAGTTGTCGATGGTATTATTTACAAAGGCAATAGGTTTGTCATACCTGCACGACTAAGAAAAACTATGCTGTGCAAGATACATGAAGGCCACTTAGGAGAAGAAAAATGTAAGCGGAGAGCGCGTGAAGTTATGTATTGACCAAGAATGAACCAAGACATAGCACAGACTACAGCTACATGTGAATTATGTCTTACGTATAGACCGAAACAACAAGTCGAGCCACTGAGTCCTCACGCAGTGCCAGAGAGACCGTACCAGAAAGTTGGCACAGATTTGTTTGATTGTAATGGGAAAACTTACATTGTCGTGACTGATTATTACTCTAACTACCCTGAGGTGAAGACACTACATACAACGTAAAGCCGTAATCAATTGCATGAAGTCAATCTTTCCAAGGCATGGTGTTCCTATGGAAGTGTTCACTGACAATGGTCCTCAGTTTTCCAGTGCTGAATTTAGACAATTTGCTGATGAGTGGGAATTTGTCCATACTACGTCAAGTCCCCACTATCCACGCTCAAATGGGTTGGTGGAAAGTTCAGTAAAAACTGTAAAGAGTCTCATGAAAAAAGCTCAAGTAGGTAAAGAAGATTTCTACAAAAGTCTTTTAATCTACTGCAGTACACCTTTACAGAATGGACTTTCTCCTGCACAAATGCTGATGGGAAGGAGGATTAGAGCAAATCTCCCGATACATGATGAACTGCTTAATACACATAACTCAGCGTTGGTCAGACTGAGTAAGGAACGTCAACTGGCGAAACAGAAACTGTTCCATGACAGGCGAACAAGACGCTTATCTGATCTAAAATCGGGTGACCAAGTCCGTCTCAGAGATCACGAGAAAGGTATTTGGGTGCTGAAAGGTATTGTGCAAGCACAAGTAGCACCGAGATCTTATACTATACGTACAGAGCATGGAACGGAAGTAAGAAGAAATCAGGTGGATTTAAGATCTCAACCTAACCATAATGAAGACAACATGACTGAAGAAAACCCTTCATCTGACATGTATGATGATCCTGATAATGGTGAACCAACCACGATTCTAGAAAGGTCCAACATGGTCGACGAAACACAGACTGTGTGTGAAAGACCCAAAATGTAAATACGCAGACCTGAGAGACTCATTGAAACGTGTTAGATGATGTTCTTAATATGACGTTGTTAATTGTTACATTGAAGCGCATAGGGCTTATCTTTACAGAAAAGAGGATGTGATGTTAGTGTATTAGAATGCTTAATATTTGTAGACACTCCCTTACTAATCTGTGTAAGCCTGAATCTTCAGTGATGGTCCCTAGGACCAGGGGGATGCTGGGAAGTGGGTGGTACAGTGTGCAGTGTGTCTGGAGTTGGTGATGGAATAAACAGCACAGCAATGAACTCACATGTCTCTATGTCCTGATGACTGGATTTACAAACATATGAACAAAACAGTTCCCCTTTCTTTGCGGGTAGAGGAAGGGGAAAAGGAAAAAAGTCCAGTGTGTCTCCAGGATCACAGGAGCAGAAATCAACCTCTGTTCCTGCCAAATCTTCAGCATGACGCTGGGGCTCCCTTGCGGGAGTCCGCTCAAGTGGGGGGAACGTCTGAAACTCTTCAGTCACATCTGGGTTCAATCTGGCCTGGTCCTGTGGGTCATACAAATAGTGTCCCAAGGGTACAAACGGGAGTTTCAAGACATTTCCCCATGCCAATTTTTCAAATCGGCCTTACCAGCTTCTGTCCCGGACAGGGAAGTAGTAGCAGCAGCAATACAAAAATTGTGTCAGGATCAAGTCATTGTCCTGGTTCCCTTGTTACAACAGGGAGAAGGGTTTTATTCAAGCCTATTTGTAGTTCCGAAGCCGGATGGCTCGGTAAGACCGATTCTAAACCTGAAAAATCTGAATCTATACCTGCAAAGATTCAAGTTCAAGATGGAATCTCTGAGGGCAGTGATTTCCAGTCTGGAGGAGGGGGAATTCATGGTGTCATTGGACATATAAAGATGATTACTTACATGTTCCCATTTATCCTCCACATCAAGCTTATCTGGGTTTCGCAGTGCAGGATTGTCATTACCAATTTCAGACGTTGCCGTTCGGTCTCTCCACGGCTCCCAGGGTGTTCACCAAGGTGATGGCGGAAATGATGGTCCTACTACCCGGAATGGTTTGAACCTCTACAGGAGATAGAGTTGAAGTTCCTCACTTGGAAAGTGGTCATGCTGTTGGCCTTGGCATCGGCAAGGTGGGTGTCTGAGTCAGGGGCCTTGTCTCACAAGAGCCCTTATTTGGTCTTCCATGAAGATAGGGCTGAACTAAGAACTCGTCAGCACTTTCTTACAAAGGTGGTTTCTTCTTTCCATATAAACCAACCTATTGTGGTGCCAGTGGCTACTGACACTTTCGCTGCTTCAAAGTCTCTGGATGTGGTCAGGGCTTTGAGAATCTATCTCGCAAGAACGGCTCGGATATAGAAAACAGAGGCTCTGTTTGTCCTGTATGCTCCCAAGAAGATTGGGTGTCCTGCTTCTAAGCAGACTATTGCACGCTGGATCAGAGGTACGATTCAGCACTCTCATTCCACGGCAGGATTGCCGATACCGACTTCGGTGAATGCCTATTCTACTAGAAAGGTGGGCTCATCCTGGGCGGCTGCCCGGGGCGTCTCGGCATTGCAACTTTGCTGAGCAGCTACTTGGTCAGGGGCAAACACGTTTGCTAAGTTTTACAAGTTTGACACCTTGGCCGATGAGGACCTACAATTTGGACAGCAAGGAGTCAATATAATCCCTTACCTGGACTATCTCCTGATAAAGGCGTGGTCCAGGGAAAGGTTAGTGCACAACATTGCACTTTCCCTGACAGTTCTTCAACATCATGGTTGGATCATAAATTTTCCAAAGTCACAATTGGAACCAACGACAAGATTGTCCTTTCTGGGGATGATACTGGACACAGAAGTACAGAGGGTATTTCTTCCAGTAGAAAAGGCTCTGGAAATCCAGAGAATGGTCAAACAAATTCTGAAACCAACAAGAGTGTCGATTCATCAATGCATCCGGTTGTTGGAAAAGATGGTAGCAGCCTACGAGGCCATACAGTTTAGCTGATTCCATGCCAGAGTATTCCAGTGGGACCTATTGGACAAGTGGTCCGGATCCCATCTGCACATGCATCAGAGGATAATCCTGTCATCCAATGCCAGAATTTCACTCCTGTGGTGGCTACACAGTTTTCACCTCCTAGAGGGACGCAGGTTTGGGATTCAAGACTGGATCCTAGTGACCACGGATGCAGGTCTCCGAGGCTAGGGAGCGGTCACACAAGGGGAAAGCTTCCAAGGAAGATGGTCAATTCAAGAAACTTGTCTCCACATAAACGTTCTGGAATTGAGAGCCAGTTACAGCGGCCTTCTACAAGCGGTGCATCTTCTTCAAGATCAACCCGTACAGATCCAGTCGGACAATGTAACAGCAGTAGCGTACATAAACCGTCAGGGTGGAATGAAAAGCAGAGCGGCAATGGCAGAGGTGTCAAAGATACTCCTCTGGGCAGAAAGACATGCAAGAGCTCTGTCGGCAATTTTCATTCCGGGTGTGGACAACTGGGAAGCAGACTTCCTCAGCAGACACGATCTCCATCCAGGAGAATGGGGCCTCCACCAAGAAGTCTTTGCAGAGGTAACAGGTCATTGGGGAGTTCCTCAAGTAGACATGATGGCATCTCGTCTCAACAAGAAGCTTCAGAGATATTGTTCCAGGTCGAGAGACCCTCAAGCAATAGCAGTGGATGCACTAGTAACCCAGTGGGTGTTTCGGTCGGTATATGTCTTCCCTCCACTTCCACTCATTCCGAAAGCTCTCAAACTCATAAGAAGAACAGGTGTTCGATCGATCCTCATTGTCCCAGACTGGCAAAGGAGGATTTGGTATCCAGATCTTCAGGAGTTGCTCATAGAAGATCCTCTGCCACTTCCTCTTCGCGAGGACCTGCTGCAACAGGGGCCGTGCGTGTATCAAGACTTACTGCGGCTACGTTTGATGACATGGCTGTTGAGCGCCGAATCCTAGCCCAAAAGGGTATTCCCAAGGAAGTCATTTCTACTCTTATTCAGGCCAGGAAGGGAGTAACGTCTAAACATTACCACCGTATTTGGAGAAAATATGTGTCTTGGTGTGAAACCAAAAAGGCTCCAACGGAAGAGTTTCAGTTAGGCCGTTTTCTCCATTTTCTCCAGGCAGGTGTGGATGTAGGCCTACGATTGGGTTCGATCAAGGTCCAGATTTCGTCCTTATCCGTTTTCTTTCAGAAACAATTGGCCTCCCTTCCAGAAGTTCAGACTTTCGTGAAAGGGGTTCTTCACATCCAACCTCCATTTGTGCCTCCAGTGGCACCATGGGACCTTGACGTGGTGTTGCAGTTCCTTCAATCGGAATGGTTTGAACCTCTACAGGAGATAGAGTTGAAGTTCCTCACTTGGAAAGTGGTCATGCTGTTGGCCTTGGCATCCGCAAGGCGGGTGTCTGAGTTAGGGGCCTTGTCTCACAAGAGCCCTTATTTGGTCTTCCATGAAGATAGGGCTGAACTAAGAACTCGTCAGCACTTTCTTCCAAAGGTGGTTTCTTCTTTCCATATAAACCAACCTATTGTGGTGCCAGTGGCTACTGACACTTTCGCTGCTTCAAAGTCTCTGGATGTGGTCAGGGCTTTGAGAATCTATCTCGCAAGAACGGCTCGGATACGGAAAACAGAGGCTCTGTTTGTCCTGTATGCTCCCAAGAAGATTGGGTGTCCTGCTTCTAAGCAGACTATTGCACGCTGGATCAGAGGTACGATTCAGCACTCTCATTCCACGGCAGGATTGCCGATACCGACTTCGGTGAATGCCTATTCTACTAGAAAGGTGGGCTCATCCTGGGCGGCTGCCCGGGGCGTCTCGGCATTGCAACTTTGCTGAGCAGCTACTTGGTCAGGGGCAAACACGTTTGCTAAGTTTTACAAGTTTGACACCTTGGCCGATGAGGACCTACAATTTGGACAGCAAGGAGTCAATATAATCCCTTACCTGGACTATCTCCTGATAAAGGCGTGGTCCAGGGAAAGGTTGGTGCACAACATTGCACTTTCCCTGACAGTTCTTCAACATCATGGTTGGATCATAAATTTTCCAAAGTCACAATTGGAACCAACGACAAGATTGTCCTTTCTGGGGATGACACTGGACACAGAAGTACAGAGGGTATTTCTTCCAGTAGAAAAGGCTCTGGAAATCCAGAGAATGGTCAAACAAATTCTGAAACCAACAAGAGTGTCGATTCATCAATGCATCCGGTTGTTGGAAAAGATGGTAGCAGCCTACGAGGCCATACAGTTTAGCTGATTCCATGCCAGAGTATTCCAGTGGGACCTATTGGACAAGTGGTCCGGATCCCATCTGCACATGCATCAGAGGATAATCCTGTCATCCAATGCCAGAATTTCACTCCTGTGGTGGCTACACAGTTTTCACCTCCTAGAGGGACGCAGGTTTGGGATTCAAGACTGGATCCTAGTGACCACGGATGCAGGTCTCCGAGGCTAGGGAGCGGTCACACAAGGGGAAAGCTTCCAAGGAAGATGGTCAATTCAAGAAACTTGTCTCCACATAAACGTTCTGGAATTGAGAGCCAGTTACAGCGGCCTTCTACAAGCGGTGCATCTTCTTCAAGATCAACCCGTACAGATCCAGTCGGACAATGTAACAGCAGTAGCGTACATAAACCGTCAGGGTGGAATGAAAAGCAGAGCGGCAATGGCAGAGGTGTCAAAGATACTCCTCTGGGCAGAAAGACATGCAAGAGCTCTGTCGGCAATTTTCATTCCGGGTGTGGACAACTGGGAAGCAGACTTCCTCAGCAGACACGATCTCCATCCAGGAGAATGGGGCCTCCACCAAGAAGTCTTTGCAGAGGTAACAGGTCGTTGGGGAGTTCCTCAAGTAGACATGATGGCATCTCGTCTCAACAAGAAGCTTCAGAGATATTGTTCCAGGTCGAGAGACCCTCAAGCAATAGCAGTGGATGCACTAGTAACCCAGTGGGTGTTTCGGTCGGTATATGTCTTCCCTCCACTTCCACTCATTCCGAAAGCTCTCAAACTCATAAGAAGAACAGGTGTTCGATCGATCCTCATTGTCCCAGACTGGCAAAGGAGGATTTGGTATCCAGATCTTCAGGAGTTGCTCATAGAAGATCCTCTGCCACTTCCTCTTCGCGAGGACCTGCTGCAACAGGGGCCGTGCGTGTATCAAGACTTACTGCGGCTACGTTTGATGACATGGCTGTTGAGCGCCGAATCCTAGCCCAAAAGGGTATTCCCAAGGAAGTCATTTCTACTCTTATTCAGGCCAGGAAGGGAGTAACGTCTAAACATTACCACCGTATTTGGAGAAAATATGTGTCTTGGTGTGAAACCAAAAAGGCTCCAACGGAAGAGTTTCAGTTAGGCCGTTTTCTCCATTTTCTCCAGGCAGGTGTGGATGTGGGCCTACGATTGGGTTCGATCAAGGTCCAGATTTCGTCCTTATCCGTTTTCTTTCAGAAACAATTGGCCTCCCTTCCAGAAGTTCAGACTTTCGTGAAAGGGGTTCTTCACATCCAACCTCCATTTGTGCCTCCAGTGGCACCATGGGACCTTGACGTGGTGTTGCAGTTCCTTCAATCGGAATGGTTTGAACCTCTACAGGAGATAGAGTTGAAGTTCCTCACTTGGAAAGTGGTCATGCTGTTGGCCTTGGCATCCGCAAGGCGGGTGTCTGAGTTAGGGGCCTTGTCTCACAAGAGCCCTTATTTGGTCTTCCATGAAGATAGGGCTGAACTAAGAACTCGTCAGCACTTTCTTCCAAAGGTGGTTTCTTCTTTCCATATAAACCAACCTATTGTGGTGCCAGTGGCTACTGACACTTTCGCTGCTTCAAAGTCTCTGGATGTGGTCAGGGCTTTGAGAATCTATCTCGCAAGAACGGCTCGGATACGGAAAACAGAGGCTCTGTTTGTCCTGTATGCTCCCAACAAGATTGGGTGTCCTGCTTCTAAGCAGACTATTGCGCGCTGGATCAGAGGTACGATTCAGCACGCTCATTCCATGGCAGGATTGCCGATACCGACTTCGGTGAATGCCCATTCTACTAGAAAGGTGGGCTCATCCTGGGCGGTTGCCCGGGGCGTCTCGGCATTGCAACTTTGCCGAGCAGCTACTTGGTCAGGGGCAAACACGTTTGCTAAGTTTTACAAGTTTGACACCTTGGCCGATGAGGACCTACAATTTGGTCAATCAATGCTGCAGGGTCATCCGCACTCTCCCGCCCGTACTGGAGCTTTGGTATAACCCCATGGTACTGACGTGGACCCCAACATCCTCTAGGACGTATGAGAAAACAGGATTTTAATACCTACCGGTAAATCCTTTTCTCCTAGTCCGTAGAGGATGCTGGGCACCCAGCCCAGTGCGTATTTTACCTGCAGTTGTTATTTTGTTAAAAATGTTTTCAGCATGTTTGCTGTAATGTTCATGCCTGTTGGCATGTGTTTTGTTGAATGCCATGTGTGCAGCATGGTTGAAGTGTGAGCTGGTATGAATCTCACCATTAACTTAAAAGTAAATCTTTTTCTCAAAATGTCCGTCTCTCTGGGCACACTTCCTATACTGAGGTCTGGAGCAGGGGCATAGAGGGAGGAGCCAGTTCACACTCTGAAAAAGTCTTAAAGTGCCCATGGCTCCTGTGGAACCGTCTATACCCCATGGTACGGAAGTGGACCCCAGCATCCTTTACGGACTAGGAGAAAAGGATTTACCGGTAGGTATTAGGTATTAAAATCCTGTTATTTTAGCTAAACACCTGCTATACAAAAATGCTTTTCTCTGGTTATTAAAGCAGAGGGAAGGGCCATGATGACGCACTGCATGTCATCTAGCTGCTCAGACCCTCTTCACTCATGAAACCTAAACCCCCTCCCCACAGCCTAACCCAAACCCTTCCTTCCCCACAGCCGAACCCTAACCAACCCCGAGGGTGCCTTAACCCTACCCCCCCCCCCCCCTCCGCGGGCTAACACTGAGAGTCCCCGCATACTTACGATCGGAATGCCGGTTGTCGGGATTCCGGCGTCTGCATTTCTTCGGCTGTTGGAGTTCCGGCGCCGGCATTCTGGTCACATGTCGGGGACCCTCAAGCAATAGCAGTGGATGCACTAGTAACCCAGTGGGTGTTTCGGTCGGTATATGTCTTCCCTCCACTTCCACTCATTCCGAAAGTTCTCAAACTCATAAGAAGAACAGGTGTTCGATCGATCCTCATTGTCCCAGACTGGCCAAGGAGGATTTGGTATCCAGATCTTCAGGAGTTGCTCATAGAAGATCCTCGGCCTCTTCCTCTTCGCGAGGACCTGCTGCAACAGGGGCCGTGTGTGTATCAAGACTTACCGCGGCTACGTTTGACGACATGGCTGTTGAGCGCCGAATCCTAGCCCAAAAGGGTATTCCCAAGGAAGTCATTTCTACTCTTATTCAGGCCAGGAAGGGAGTAACGTCTAAACATTACCACCGTATTTGGAGAAAATATGTGTCTTGGTGTGAAACCAAAAAGGCTCCAACGGAAGAGTTTCAGTTAGGCCGTTTTCTCCATTTTCTCCAGGCAGGTGTGGATGCGGGCCTACGATTGGGTTCGATCAAGGTCCAGATTTCGTCCTTATTCGTTTTCTTTCAGAAACAATTGGCCTCCCTTCCAGAAGTTCAGACTTTCGTGAAAGGGGTTCTGCACATCCAACCTCCATTTGTGCCTCCAGTGGCACCATGGGACCTTAACGTGGTGTTGCAGTTCCTTCAATTGGAATGGTTTGAACCTCTACAGGAGATAGAGTTGAAGTTCCTCACTTAGAAAGTGGTCATGCTGTTGGCCTTGGCATCCGCAAGGCGGGTGTCTGAGTTAGGGGCCTTGTCTCACAAGAGCCCTTATTTGATCTTACATAGGGCTGAACTAAGAACTCGTCAGCACTTTCTTCCAAAGGTGGTTTCTTCTTTCCATATAAACCAACCTATTGTGGTGCCAGTGGCTACTGACACTTTCGCTGCTTGCTGGATCAGAGGTACGATTCAGCACGCTCATTCCACGGCAGGATTGCCGATACCGACTTCGGTGAATGCCCATTCTACTAGAAAGGTGGGCTCACCCTGGGCGGCTGCCCGGGGCGTCTCGGCATTGCAACTTTGCCGAGCAGCTACTTGGTCAGGGGCAAACACGTTTGCTAAGTTTTACAAGTTTGACACCTTGGCCGATGAAGACCTACAATTTGGTCAATTGATGCTGCAGGGTCATCCGCACTCTCCCGCCCGTACTGGAGCTTTGGTATAACCCCATGGTACTGAAGTGGACCCCAACATCCTCTAGGACGTATGAGAAAACTGGATTTTAATACCTACCGGTAAATCCTTTTCTCTTAGTCCGTAGAGGATGCTGGGCACCCAGCCCAGTGCGTATTTTACCTGCAGTTGTTATTTTGTTAAAAATGTTTTCAGCATGTTTGCTGTAATGTTCATGCCTGTTGGCATGTGTTTTGTTGAATGCCATGTGTGCGGCATGGTTGAAGTGTGAGCTGGTATGAATCTCACCATTAACTTAAAAGTAAATCCTTTTCTCGAAATGTCCGTCTCTCTGGGCACACTTCCTATACTGAGGTCTGGAGCAGGGGCATAGAGGGAGGAGCCAGTTCAAACTCTGAAAAAGTCTTAAAGTGCCCATGGCTCCTGTGAAACCGTCAATACCCCATGGTACTGAAGTGGACCCCAGCATCCTCTACGGACTAGGCGAAAAGGATTTACCGATAGGTATTAAAATCCTGTTATTTTAGCTAAACACCTGCTATACAAAAATGCTTTTCTCTGGTTATTAAAGCAGAGCGAAGGGCCATGATGACGCACTGCATGTTATCTAGCTGCCCAGACCCACTTCACTCATGAAACCTAAACCCCCTCCCCGCAGCTTAACCCAAACCCTTCCTTCCCCACACCCTAACCGACCCCGAGGGTGCCTAAACCTAACCCCCCCCCTCCGCGGGCCAACACTGAGAGTCCTCGCATACTTACGATCGGAATGCCGGTTAGGTGCCTAAACCTAACCCCCCCCCCCTCCGCGGGCTAACACTGAGAGTCCTCGCATACTTACGATCGGAATGCCGGTTGTCGGGATTCCGGCGTCTGCATTTCTTCTGCTGTTGGCGTTTCGGCGCCGGCATTCTGGTCACATGTCGGGGACCCTCAAGCAATAGCAGTGGATGCACTAGTAACCCAGTGGGTGTTTCGATCGGTATATGTCTTCCCTCCACTTCCATTCATTCTGAAAGTTCTCAAACTCATAAGAAGAACAGGTGTTCGATCGATCCTCATTGTCCCAGACTGGCCAAGGAGGACTTGGTATCCAGATCTTCAGGAGTTGCTCATAGAAGATCCTCTGCCTCTTCCTCTTCGCGAGGACCTGCTGCAACAGGGGCCGTGCGTGTATCAAGACTTACCGCGGCTACGTTTGACGACATGGCTGTTGAGCGCCGAATCCTAGCCCAAAAGGGTATTCCCAAGGAAGTCATTTCTACTCTTATTCAGGCCAGGAAGGGAGTAATGTCTAAACATTACCACCGTATTTGGAGAAAATATGTGTCTTGGTGTGAAAACAAAAAGGTTCCAACGGAAGAGTTTCAGTTAGGCCGTTTTCTCCATTTTCTCCATTTTCTCCAGGCAGGTGCGGATGCGGGCCTACGATTGGGTTCGATCAAGGTCCAGATTTCGTCCTTATCAGTTTTCTTTCAGAAACAATTGGCCTCCCTTCCAGAAGTTCAGACTTTCGTGAAAGGGGTTCTGCACATCCAACCTCCATTTGTGCCTCCAGTGGCACCATGGGACCTTAACGTGGTGTTGCAGTTCCTTCAATTGGAATGGTTTGAACCTCTACAGGAGATAGAGTTGAAGTTCCTCACATGGAAAGAGGTCACGCTGTTGGCCTTGGCATCCGCAAGGCGGGTGTCTGAGTTAGGGGCCTTGTCTCACAAGAGCCCTTATTTGGTCTTCCATGAAGATAGGGCTGAACTAAGTACTCGTCAGCACTTTCTTCCAAAGGTGGTTTCTTCTTTCCATATAAACTAACCTATTGTGGTGCCAGTGGCTACTGACACTTTCGCTGTTTCAAAGTCTCTGGATGTGGTCAGGGCTTTGAGAATCTATCTCGCAAGAACGGCTCGGATACGGAAAACAGAGGCTCTGTTTGTCCTGTATGCTCCCAACAAGATTGGGTGTCCTGCTTCTAAGCAGACTATTGCGCGCTGGATCAGAGGTACGATTCAGCACGCTCATTCCACGGCAGGATTGCCGATACCGACTTCGGTGAATGCCCATTCTACTAGAAAAGTGGGCTCATCCTGGGCGGCTGCCCGGGGCGTCTCGGCATTGTAACTTTGCCGAGCAGCTACTTGGTCAGGGGCAAACACATTTGCTAAGTTTTACAAGTTTGACACCTTTGGGGTAATTCCAAGTTGATCGCAGCAGGAATTTTTTTAGCAGTTGGGCAAAACCATGGGGGTAATTCCAAGTTGATCGCAGCAGGACATTTTTTAGCAACTGGGCAAAACCAGGGCCCTCATTCCGAGTTGTTCGCTCGCAAGCTGCTTTTAGCAGCATTGCACACGCTAAGCCGCCGCCTACTGGGAGTAAATCTTAGCTTATCAAAATTGCGTACGAAAGATTAGCAATATTGCGAAAAGACTTCTCTGTGCAGTTTCTGAGTAGCTCGAGACTTACTCTTCCAGTGCGATCAGTTCAGTGCTTGTCGTTCCTGGTTTGACGTCACAAACACACCCAGCGTTCGCCCAGACACTCCTCCGTTTCTCCAGCCACTCTCGCGTTTTTCCCAGAAACGGTAGCGTTTTTTCAAACACTCCCATAAAACGGCCAGTTTCCGCCCAGAAACACCCACTTCCTGTCAATCACACTCCGATCTCCAGAACTAAGAAAAAACCTCGTAATGCCGTGAGTAAAATACCAATCTTCATAGCAAATTTACTTGGCGCAGTCGCAGTGCAAACATTGCGCATGCGCAATTAGCGGAAAATCGCTGCGATGCGAAGACAATTACCGAGCGAACAACTCGGAATGACCAGCATTGGGCCTAATTCTGAGTTGATCGCAGCAACATCTTTGTTAGCAGTTGGGCAAAACCATGTGCACTGCAGGAGGGGCAGATACAACAGGTACAGAGAGAGTCAGATTTGGGTGGGGTGTGTTCAAACTTAAATCTAAATTGCAGTGTAAAAATAAAGCAGCCAGTATTTACACTGCACAGAAACAATATAACCCACCCAAATCTAACTCTCTCTGCACATGTTATATCTGCCCCCCCTGCAGTGGACATGGTTTTGCCCAATTGCTACCAAACTTGCTGCTGCGATCAACTCAGAATTACCCCCATTATGTGTGACTGAGTTTGTATACGGTACAGAACAGAAAAAGTTGCTGCTGCTACATTATAGCACTTCGTAGACAGCACTTTGCAGATTCGGAGATTCAGTCGCCCACAGAAATACAAGTTGTTATATATAAAATTGATCAGCACAGTCTAATAGTGCATTTCTTTGTGACTAAGATGCATTTTCAGCAATAGAAGATGCCCGACAATATTAGATTCTTACGCAACCTGACATGCCAGGAGGGGCTGTTTGGCGTGACTGCAGCAAAGATGTATGAGGACATATCTGTACCTCCCCTCTCTCCCTCGCTGTACTATATCTCTCCCCCACATCCCCTCTCTTTACCAACTGCTATCTGGTCTCTCAGGTCTATGCCCCAATGGTGCACTCAGATCCACACACACACTGTGACTTGGTAGGAGAGTCTGCTGCCACTGGCCATGCGCAGTAGCTCTGTTCCATCCCTTATAGTGCATGGGGAAGGGAGGTTTCTGGGCAACTGGACCCCCTTCATTTGCCTATGGGCAATGATATCTGATGGTTTCAGGCTGTCAGACAAAATGTCTGTTTGACAGACATTTTGGGGGAGATTCAAATGTTTGAAAAGTCAGTTGGGATTCTGTTTTTTCCTATCTAATAGACAGGAAAAAACAGACTCCCAACCGACTTTTCAAACATTTGAATCTCCCCCTTTATCTGAAAATAGGACCAGATTTATCAAGCATCGGAGAGTGATAAATTGCACGGTGATAAAGTACCAACCAATCAGCTCCTAACTGTCATTTTTCAAACAGCCTGTAACATGGCAGTTAGGAGCTAAGTTGGTTGGTTCTTTATCGCCGTGCTATTTATTACTCTCCTAGGCTTGATAAATCTGGGCCATACCTAACATTAGTGATGATAGCCGCAGAGAATGTGTTTAAGTGTCCTATAAACTGCAGTTGACACTAGAGATGAGCGGGTTCGGTTTCTCTGAATCCGAACCCGCACGAACTTCATGTTTTTTTTCACGGGTCCGAGCGACTCGGATCTTCCCGCCTTGCTCGGTTAACCCGAGCGCGCCCGAACGTCATCATGACGCTGTCGGATTCTCGCGAGACTCGGATTCTATATAAGGAGCCGCGCGTCGCCGCCATTTTCACACGTGCATTGAGATTGATAGGGAGAGGACGTGGCTGGCGTCCTCTCCATTTAGATTAGAAGAGAGAGAGAGAGAGATTGACCTGATTTACTGGAGCTTAGGAGTACTGTAGAACTGTAGAGAGTGCAGAGTTTACTAGTGACTGACCACAGTGACCACCAGACAGTGCAGTTTTATTTAATATATCCGTTCTCTGCCTGAAAAAAACGATACACAGTGACTCAGTCACATACCATATCTGTGTGCACTGCTCAGCCCAGTGTGCTGCATCATCTATGTATATATCTGACTGTGCTCAGCTCACACATCTTATAATTGTGGGGGAGACTGGGGAGCACTGCAGTGCCAGTTATAGGTTATAGCAGGAGCCAGGAGTACATATTATTATTAAAATTAAACAGTGCACACTTTTGCTGCAGGAGTGCCACTGCCAGTGTGACTGACCAGTGACCTGACCACACTGACCACCAGTATAGTTAGTAGTATAGTATACTATATTGTGATTGCCTGAAAAAGTTAAACACTCGTCGTGTGACTTCACTTGTGTGGTGTTTTTTTTTTTATTCTATAAAAAACTCATTCTGCTGACAGACAGTGTCCAGCAGGTCCGTCATTATATAATATATACCTGTCCGGCTGCAGTAGTGATATATATATATTTTTATATCATTATTTATCATCCAGTCGCAGCAGACACAGTACGGTAGTTCACAGCTGTAGCTACCTCTGTGTCGGCACTCGGCAGTCCGTCCATAATTGTATACCACCTACCCGTGTTTTTTTTTTCTTTCTTCTTTATACATACATACATACTACTACTACATCTCTTTATCAACCAGTCTATATTAGCAGCAGACACAGTACAGTACGGTAGTCCACGGCTGTAGCTACCTCTGTGTCGGCACTGGGCAGTCCGTCCATAATTGTATACCACCTACCCGTGGTTTTTTTTTCTTTCTTCTTTATACATACATACTACTACTACATCTCTTTATCAACCAGTCTATATTAGCAGCAGACACAGTACAGTACGGTAGTCCACGGCTGTAGCTACCTCTGTGTCGGCACTGGGCAGTCCGTCCATAATTGTATACCACCTACCCGTGGTTTTTTTTTCTTTCTTCTTTATACATACATACTACTACTACATCTCTTTATCAACCAGTCTATATTAGCAGCAGACACAGTACAGTACGGTAGTCCACGGCTGTAGCTACCTCTGTGTCGGCACTCGGCAGTCCGTCCATAATTGTATACCACCTACCCGTGGTTTTTTTTTCTTTCTTCTTTATACATACATACTACTACTACATCTCTTTATCAACCAGTCTATATTAGCAGCAGACACAGTACAGTACGGTAGTCCACGGCTGTAGCTACCTCTGTGTCGGCACTGGGCAGTCCGTCCATAATTGTATACCACCTACCCGTGGTTTTTTTTTCTTTCTTCTTTATACATACATACTACTACTACATCTCTTTATCAACCAGTCTATATTAGCAGCAGACACAGTACAGTACGGTAGTCCACGGCTGTAGCTACCTCTGTGTCGGCACTCGGCAGTCCATCCATAATTGTATACCACCTACCCGTGGTTTTTTTTTCTTTCTTCTTTATACATACATACTACTACTACATCTCTTTATCAACCAGTCTATATTAGCAGCAGACACAGTACAGTACGGTAGTCCACGGCTGTAGCTACCTCTGTGTCGGCACTCGGCAGTCCATCCATAATTGTATACTAGTATCCATCCATCTCCATTGTTTACCTGAGGTGCCTTTTAGTTGTGCCTATTAAAATATGGAGAACAAAAATGTTGAGGTTCCAAAATTAGGGAAAGATCAAGATCCACTTCCACCTCGTGCTGAAGCTGCTGCCACTAGTCATGGCCGAGACGATGAAATGCCAGCAACGTCGTCTGCCAAGGCCGATGCCCAATGTCATAGTACAGAGCATGTCAAATCCAAAACACCAAATATCAGTAAAAAAAGGACTCCAAAACCTAAAATAAAATTGTCGGAGGAGAAGCGTAAACTTGCCAATATGCCATTTACCACACGGAGTGGCAAGGAACGGCTGAGGCCCTGGCCTATGTTCATGGCTAGTGGTTCAGCTTCACATGAGGATGGAGGCACTCAGCCTCTCGCTAGAAAAATGAAAAGACTCAAGCTGGCAAAAGCAGTAGCACCGCAAAGAACTGTGCGTTCTTCGAAATCCCAAATCCACAAGGAGAGTCCAATTGTGTCGGTTGCGATGCCTGACCTTCCCAACACTGGACGTGAAGAGCATGCGCCTTCCACCATTTGCACGCCCCCTGCAAGTGCTGGAAGGAGCACCCGCAGTCCAGTTCCTGATAGTCAGATTGAAGATGTCAGTGTTGAAGTACACCAGGATGAGGAGGATATGGATGTTGCTGGCGCTGGGGAGGAAATTGACCAGGAGGATTCTGATGGTGAGGTGGTTTGTTTAAGTCAGGCACCCGGGGAGACACCTGTTGTCTGTGGGAGGAATAGGGCCGTTGACATGCCTGGTGAAAATACCAAAAAAATCAGCTCTTCGGTGTGGAAGTATTTCACCAGAAATGCGGACAACAGGTGTCAAGCCGTGTGTTCCCTTTGTCAAGCTGTAATAAGTAGGGGTAAGGACGTTAACCACCTCGGAACATCCTCCCTTATACGTCACCTGCAGCGCATTCATAATAAGTCAGTGACAAGTTCAAAAACTTGGGCCGACAGCGGAAGCAGTCCACTGACCAGTAAATCCCTTCCTCTTGTAACCAAGCTCACGCAAACCACCCCACCAACTCCCTCAGTGTCAATTTCCTCCTTCCCCAGGAATGCCAATAGTCCTGCAGGCCATGTCACTGGCAATTCTGACGAGTCCTCTCCTGCCTGGGATTCCTCCGATGCATCCTTGCGTGTAACGCCTACTGCTGCTGGCGCTGCTGTTGTTGCTGCTGGGAGTCGATGGTCATCCCAGAGGGGAAGTCGTAAGCCCACTTGTACTACTTCCAGTAAGCAATTGACTGTCCAACAGTCCTTTGCGAGGAAGATGAAATATCACAGCAGTCATCCTGTTGCAAAGCGGATAACTGAGTCCTTGACAACTATGTTGGTGTTAGACGTGCGTCCGGTATCCGCCGTTAGTTCACAGGGAACTAGACAATTTATTGAGGCAGTGTGCCCCCGTTACCAAATACCATCTAGGTTCCACTTCTGTAGGCAGGCGATACCGAGAATGTACACGGACGTCAGAAAAAGACTCACCAGTGTCCTAAAAAATGCAGTTGTACCCAATGTCCACTTAACCACGGACATGTGGACAAGTGGAGCAGGGCAGGGTCAGGACTATATGACTGTGACAGCCCACTGGGTAGATGTATGGACTCCCGCCGCAAGAACAGCAGCGGCGGCACCAGTAGCAGCATCTCGCAAACGCCAACTCTTTCCTAGGCAGGCTACGCTTTGTATCACCGCTTTCCAGAATACGCACACAGCTGAAAACCTCTTACGGCAACTGAGGAAGATCATCGCAGAATGGCTTACCCCAATTGGACTCTCCTGTGGATTTGTGGCATCGGACAACGCCAGCAATATTGTGTGTGCATTAAATATGGGCAAATTCCAGCACGTCCCATGTTTTGCACATACCTTGAATTTGGTGGTGCAGAATTTTTTAAAAAACGACAGGGGCGTGCAAGAGATGCTGTCGGTGGCCAGAAGAATTGCGGGACACTTTCGGCGTACAGGCACCACGTACAGAAGACTGGAGCACCACCAAAAACTACTGAACCTGCCCTGCCATCATCTGAATCAAGAAGTGGTAACGAGGTGGAATTCAACGCTCTATATGCTTCAGAGGTTGGAGGAGCAGCAAAAGGCCATTCAAGCCTATACAATTGAGCACGATATAGGAGGTGGAATGCACCTGTCTCAAGTGCAGTGGAGAATGATTTCAACGTTGTGCAAGGTTCTGATGCCCTTTGAACTTGCCACACGTGAAGTCAGTTCAGACACTGCCAGCCTGAGTCAGGTCATTCCCCTCATCAGGCTTTTGCAGAAGAAGCTGGAGGCATTGAAGAAGGAGCTAAAAGGGAGCGATTCCGCTAGGCATGTGGGACTTGTGGATGCAGCCCTTAATTCGCTTAACAAGGATTCACGGGTGGTCAATCTGTTGAAATCAGAGCACTACATTTTGGCCACCGTGCTCGATCCTAGATTTAAAACCTACCTTGGATCTCTCTTTCCGGCAGACACAAGTCTGCTGGGGTGCAAAGACCTGCTGGTGACAAAATTGTCAAGTCAAGCGGAACGCGACCTGTCAACATCTCCTCCTTCACATTCTCCCGCAACTGGGGGTGCGAGGAAAAGGCTCAGAATTCCGAGCCCACCCGCTGGCGGTGATGCAGGGCAGTCTGGAGCGACTGCTGATGCTGACATCTGGTCCGGACTGAAGGACCTGACAACGATTACGGACATGTCGTCTACTGTCACTGCATATGATTCTCTCAACATTGAAAGAATGGTGGAGGATTATATGAGTGACCGCATCCAAGTAGGCACGTCACACAGTCCGTACTTATACTGGCAGGAAAAAGAGGCAATTTGGAGGCCCTTGCACAAACTGGCTTTATTCTACCTAAGTTGCCCTCCCACAAGTGTGTACTCCGAAAGAGTGTTTAGTGCCGCCGCTCACCTTGTCAGCAATCGGCGTACGAGGTTACATCCAGAAAATGTGGAGAAGATGATGTTCATTAAAATGAATTATAATCAATTCCTCCGCGGAGACATTGACCAGCAGCAATTGCCTCCACAAAGTACACAGGGAGCTGAGATGGTGGATTCCAGTGGGGACGAATTGATAATCTGTGAGGAGGGGGATGTACACGGTGATATATCGGAGGATGATGATGAGGTGGACATCTTGCCTCTGTAGAGCCAGTTTGTGCAAGGAGAGATTAATTGCTTCTTTTTTGGTGGGGGTCCAAACCAACCCGTCATATCAGTCACAGTCGTGTGGCAGACCCTGTCACTGAAATGATGGGTTGGTTAAAGTGTGCATGTCCTGTTTATACAACATAAGGGTGGGTGGGAGGGCCCAAGGACAATTCCATCTTGCACCTCTTTTTTCTTTTATTTTTCTTTGCGTCATGTGCTGTTTGGGGAGGGTTTTTTGGAAGGGACATCCTGCGTGACACTGCAGTGCCACTCCTAGATGGGCCCGGTGTTTGTGTCGGCCACTAGGGTCGCTAATCTTACTCACACAGCTACCTCATTGCGCCTCTTTTTTTCTTTGCGTCATGTGCTGATTGGGGAGGGTTTTTTGGAAGGGACATCCTGCGTGACACTGCAGTGCCACTCCTAGATGGGCCAGGTGTTTGTGTCGGGCACTTGGGTCGCTGAGCTTAGTCACACAGCTACCTCATTGCACCTCTTTTTTTCTTTGCGTCATGTGCTGTTTGGGGAGTGTTTTTTGGAAGGGCCATCCTGCGTGACACTGCAGTGCCACTCCTAGATGGGCCAGGTGTTTGTGTCGGCCACTAGGGTCGCTTAGCTTAGTCATCCAGCGACCTCGGTGCAAATTTTAGGACTAAAAATAATATTGTGAGGTGTGAGGTATTCAGAATAGACTGAAAATGAGTGGAAATTATGGTTTTTGAGGTTAATAATAATATGGGATCAAAATAACCCCCAAATTCTATGATTTAAGCTGTTTTTTAGGGTTTTTTGAAAAAAACACCCGAATCCAAAACACACCCGAATCCGACAAAAAAAATTCGGTGAGGTTTTGCCAAAACGCGGTCGAACCCAAAACACGGCCGCGGAACCGAACCCAAAACCAAAACACAAAACCCGAAAAATTTCAGGCGCTCATCTCTAGACTTGACACCCATTTAACCCAGTCTGTGGGGGAAAAGTAATAGCCTGTGAGATGCAGAGATCCCAGCGAGTATGCCCATTTTTTTTTACGTGGCAATAATTTAGAAGGCAAAATCTATCTGGCTTTGGGGGTCATTACGAGTTGATCGTAGCTGTGCTAAATTTAGCACAGCTACGATCATTCACACTGACATGCGGGGGGACGCCCAGCACAGGACTAGTGCGCCCCGCATGTCAGTGCCGCCCCTCCCCCCCCACAGAAGATGCCTTTGCACTTCAAGAGTAGCTCCCGACAAGCGCAGCTTTAGCATGCTGGCCGGGAGCTACTCGTCGCTCCTCGGCCCGCAGCAGCTGCGTGCGACGTCACGGAGCTCCGCGGACCACCCCCCCTAACGGTCCGCGTTGGCCGGACCGCTCCCCCCTTCACGCCCAGTGACTGCCTCTGTCTCATAGGCGATCGCTAGGCCATGATGGCTGCCATGCGCCGACGCACTGTGGCGCCGGCGCATGCGCAGTTCTGACTCGATTGCTTCGCTGTGAGAAACTGCAGCGAGCAATCGGGTCGGAATGACCCCTTTTGCCTATTAAACTACTGCCGCTTTAAAGAAAACGACCAGACTCACTGGGTTCTCGCTGATGCCTGCATCTACTAGGTTATTACATTTCCCCCATGTCTCTTATTCGGGAAACACTCGATATCCCAGCTGTCGGGATCCCGACGCTTTATATATCAATGCCGGGATACCAACTATTCTCCCTCTTGGGGTGTCCATAACACCGCTGGAGGGAGAATAAATAGCGTGGTGCGCGTCGCGCCGCCATGTCTGCAGCGTGGCGAGCACAGCAAGCCCACAAGGTGCTCTTTTGCACTCGCCGGTATGCTGGGACCCAGGTTCCTGAGCACTGGTATATAGCAGTACACCCCTCTTATTCATATATATTGTATGCAAAAGGTTTTGGAGTATATTTACTAAAGGTCGACTTTCATCAATTTTAAATAGATGTAAATTGATCTTGAGTTTCAGGGTCTATAACGCGCTACTAACTGTACTAACATATGATTCTTTATATTAGTTTTTTTTATATGTTAATGTTAGTAGTACATGTGTGTTTTAGGCCCAGAAACAACACAGATTTAGATCGATTTTCATAGACTTGAAATCGATGAAAACTGACCTTTAGTAAATAAACCCCCTTGTGTCGGAACAAGGGTAGAGCGATGTGAAGCACTTGAGCAGTACAGTTACATAAGACAAAAGCATGCAGTAATTCTGAAGAAAGATAGTGGCTCTCAGAACAATCCCATCCTGAAGTTAAAAAATCTCACTGGGAATGCTGCCACCAAGAGGTTGTCTGTGTGAAGTGCATATACTGTGTGAACCCAAGTACAAAGTTTTTAACTATTAACCTGTAGTTATTTGAACATGTTTTGGGATGTA
Organism: Pseudophryne corroboree; assembly: GCF_028390025.1. NCBI lineage: Eukaryota > Metazoa > Chordata > Amphibia > Anura > Myobatrachidae > Pseudophryne > Pseudophryne corroboree. The sequence goes on from NC_086454.1 coordinate 85,041,247, forward strand.
TTTAAAACGCGGCCACCGGAATCCCAAATGACAGCATAGTGCTGGTGTCGAAATTCCGATGGAGCTCGGGATCCCGGCATCAAAATACTGACGTCCTGAATCCCGAACCTTCTTCCAGTGGGACATGCTCGCGTCCTGCCACGCGGGGGGTGGGGATGGGCTTGCTTAGGTTTAGGTATTAGAAGGGAGGTTAAGGTTAGGCTGCAGGGCCGGGAAGGGTATGGTTAGGTACAGTGGAGGGGGGGGTAGGGTTAGGGTTAGGCACTTGGAAGGCGAGGTTAGAGTTAGGCACTAAGAGGGGAGGATTAGGGCTAAGCAGCAGGAAGGGGAGGGTTAGACACCACCGAGGAGGGTTAGGGTTAGGCACCCAAAAGGGAGGGTTAGGAAGACGGGTAGGGGAGGGTTAGGGTTCTTTTGGAGGGGCTGTCGGGATTCTGACTGCCGGCATCCCATCCTTCGGGATATCATACTGAATCTCATGTTTTCATTATAAACTTACTAAAGACAACTGTGTTTCAGTAAGGACAACTGCAGTAATTTTGCCATGACTAAAGACATTCATTTTAATATACAAAAAAAAATAAGTAATGTTGGCAGAATAGCCCATATAATTCACTAAACATAAGAAAAACACTGTACTCATAAAGGGGCTGATTCACTGTTGCACACAAATGTTTTGTGAACAGAACTTGCTATTATTTGCGCTGCTATGCTCCGTATCCCAGCATGTGCAAATTTGAGCAACTACTGGCGACTCAGAGACGCGTTCATTTCAGTTGCATCTCCAAATGCGGCCGATTGAGGGTAGTCAGGCACTAGCTGGGTTTGCACGTAGGCTCTAAGTCAGGCCTGGCCAACCTGTGACTCTCCAGCTATTGTGAAACAAGTCCTAGCATGCTCTACCACAGTTTTGCTATTAGAGAAAGCTAAAACTGTGGCAAGGCATGCTGGGGTGTGTAGTTTAACAACAGCTGGAGAGCCACAGGTTGGCCAGGCCTGCTGTTAGTGTTCCGAGGGCGTGACGTAGACGTGTAGACAGAATCGCAGGCAGAGATTAGCGTTTGCCGGAACTGTCCCTGAATGTGTCCTTAGAAGGTTTCAAGTTTCTTTTTAGCCTCAAATGTATATATAACTTGATAGCCGTCATCCCAAGCATAGAGGTTTTGGTCTCTGGAATTGTAGTGCACAGAGGAATGGCTGCTGTATCGCTTGGTAAAGTATAAACTAGGTATCTCATGACCGTCAATGACATCGGAGGTGTCATAAATACAGTCTATATGAGATCGACCACCACTTGGACTATTGTACATGACGTACAGAGTTCCGCAGATGACAAAGGCTGCCTCTGCATTGCTGCTGCTGCAGGTTGTGTTCCACACGTACTCGACTTCCATTTTGTTGTGGTCTATTTTGGTAAGAACGAGGTCCCCGTTTGTATCAGAATCTGTGTGAATGGCCCAGAGGCCTTGTTCGTCCATGGCAAGATCAATTTTGGTGTATGGGGAAAGCTGGTATGGTGGATACTGACCAGCACCTTCTAAATGCATGAGCTGGGTCGTATTACTCTGGATATTATATTTCATTATTACATTGGTTGTACCGTTCCTATGGAAAAAGATGTCATTGTCATAGATGTGGAGACCGGTACCCTGCCAGGAAAAAGGCAACCTGACTTTCTCTGCATTCTGCAGATAATCCCGACTGCTAAAATCCTCTATGTTTGCAAATTGTAGAAGTACGTTGCTACTAGGACCTGTAAAGAAATAGATAGTTTCTGAGCCAGCGCCAACATTCTTCATCCAAGCACCAATACCACCGCCAGCCTTTTTCACCGTTTTCTGAGATTTGATTTTTGCCATCATTGTTGTACAACCTGCGGGAACAAAAAAATGATGTTCATAAAATGAAATAATTTTTTTTTAATATTTATTTTTACATATTAACAATTACTTTTTTTTAAAGCATCAGTTATGTTTTATCTATGTGTTTTTTTATGGGTCCTTAAGCATTCGATGGATTATCGGCTAAACAGTAGATAAAAAAGAACACCATTAAAAGCAATCCCCAATCAGCTTCTTAATTAATAAGTAAATGTGTTACATAGACATATAATGAAGAAGCCGCAATTAAACATTGGCTCGGGGACTTATCCCTGATCCCATGTGTTTTCACTAGAGATGAGCGGGTTCGGTTTCTCTGAATCCGAACCCGCACGAACTTCATGTTTTTTTTCACGGGTCCGAGCGACTCGGATCTTTCCGCCTTGCTCGGTTAACCCGAGCGCGCCCGAACGTCATCATGACGCTGTCGGATTCTCGCGAGACTCGGATTCTATATAAGGAGCCGCGCGTCGCCGCCATTTTCACACGTGCATTGAGATTGATAGGGAGAGGACGTGGCTGGCGTCCTCTCCATTTAGATTAGGAGAGAGAGAGAGAGATTGACCTGAGGCTGATACTGTAGAAGAGAGTGCAGAGTTTAGTGACTGACCACAGTGACCACCAGCAGTGCAGTTGTTTTATTTAATATATCCGTTCTCTGCCTGAAAAAAACGGTACACACAGTGACTCAGTCACATACCATATCTGTGTGCACTGCTCAGCCCAGTGTGCTGCATGCCTGCATCATCTATGTATATATTATATATCTGACTGTGCTCAGCTCACACAGCTTATAATTGTGGGGGAGACTGGGGAGCACTGCAGTGCCAGTTATAGGTTATAGCAGGAGCCAGGAGTACAAGACAGTCACATACCATATCTGTGTGCACTGCTCAGCCCAGTGTGCTGCATCATCTATGTATATATTATATATCTGACTGTGCTCAGCTCACACAGCTTATAATTGTGGGGGAGACTGGGGAGCACTGCAGTGCCAGTTATAGGTTATAGCAGGAGCCAGGAGTACATATTATATTAAAATTAAACAGTGCACACTTTTGCTGCAGGAGTGCCACTGCCAGTGTGACTGACCAGTGACCTGACCACACTGACCACCAGTATAGTTAGTAGTATACTATATTGTGATTGCCTGAAAAAGTTAAACACTCGTCGTGTGACTTCACTTGTGTGGTGTTTTTTTTTTTATTCTATAAAAAACTCATTCTGCTGACAGACAGTGTCCAGCAGGTCCGTCATTATATAATATATATACCTGTCCGGCTGCAGTAGTGATATATATATATTTTTTATATCATTATTTATCATCCAGTCGCAGCAGACACAGTACGGTAGTTCACGGCTGTAGCTACCTCTGTGTCGGCACTCGGCAGTCCATCCATAATTGTATACCACCTACCCGTGGTTTTTTTTTCTTTCTTCTTTATACATACATACTACTACATCTCTTTATCAACCAGTCTATATTAGCAGCAGACACAGTACAGTACGGTAGTTCACGGCTGTGGCTACCTCTGTGTCGGCACTCGGCAGTCCGTCCATAATTGTATACCACCTAACCGTGGTTTTTTTTTCTTTCTTCTTTATACATACATACTACGACATCTCTTTATCAACCAGTCTATATTAGCAGCAGACACAGTACAGTACGGTAGTTCACGGCTGTGGCTACCTCTGTGTCGGCACTCGGCAGTCCGTCCATAATTGTATACCACCTAACCGTGGTTTTTCTTTCTTTCTTCTTTATACATACATACTACGACATCTCTTTATCAACCAGTCTATATTAGCAGCAGACACAGTACAGTACGGTAGTTCACGGCTGTGGCTACCTCTGTGTCGGCACTCGGCAGTCCGTCCATAATTGTATACCACCTACCCGTGGTTTTTTTTTCTTTCTTCTTCATACATACATACTACGACATCTCTTTATCAACCAGTCTATATTAGCAGCAGACACAGTACAGTACGGTAGTTCACGGCTGTGGCTACCTCTGTGTCGGCACTCGGCAGTCCGTCCATAATTGTATACCACCTAACCGTGGTTTTTTTTTCTTTCTTCTTTATACATACATACTACGACATCTCTTTATCAACCAGTCTATATTAGCAGCAGACACAGTACAGTACGGTAGTTCACGGCTGTGGCTACCTCTGTGTCGGCACTCGGCAGTCCGTCCATAATTGTATACCACCTACCCGTGGTTTTTTTTTCTTTCTTCTTCATACATACATACTACGACATCTCTTTATCAACCAGTCTATATTAGCAGCAGACACAGTACAGTACGGTAGTTCACGGCTGTGGCTACCTCTGTGTCGGCACTCGGCAGTCCGTCCATAATTGTATACCACCTAACCGTGGTTTTTTTTTCTTTCTTCTTCATACATACATACTACGACATCTCTTTATCAACCAGTCTATATTAGCAGCAGACACAGTACGGTAGTTCACGGCTGTAGCTACCTCTGTGTCGGCACTCGGCAGTCCGTCCATAATTGTATACTAGTATCCATCCATCTCCATTGTTTACCTGAGGTGCCTTTTAGTTGTGCCTATTAAAATATGGAGAACAAAAATGTTGAGGTTCCAAAATTAGGGAAAGATCAAGATCCACTTCCACCTCGTGCTGAAGCTGCTGCCACTAGTCATGGCCGAGACGATGAAATGCCAGCAACGTCGTCTGCCAAGGCCGATGCCCAATGTCATAGTACAGAGCATGTCAAATCCAAAACACCAAATATCAGTAAAAAAAGGACTCCAAAACCTAAAATAAAATTGTCGGAGGAGAAGCGTAAACTTGCCAATATGCCATTTACCACACGGAGTGGCAAGGAACGGCTGAGGCCCTGGCCTATGTTCATGGCTAGTGGTTCAGCTTCACATGAGGATGGAGGCACTCAGCCTCTCGCTAGAAAAATGAAAAGACTCAAGCTGGCAAAAGCAGTAGCACCGCAAAGAACTGTGCGTTCTTCGAAATCCCAAATCCACAAGGAGAGTCCAATTGTGTCGGTTGCGATGCCTGACCTTCCCAACACTGGACGTGAAGAGCATGCGCCTTCCACCATTTGCACGCCCCCTGCAAGTGCTGGAAGGAGCACCCGCAGTCCAGTTCCTGATAGTCAGATTGAAGATGTCAGTGTTGAAGTACACCAGGATGAGGAGGATATGGGTGTTGCTGGCGCTGGGGAGGAAATTGACCAGGAGGATTCTGATGGTGAGGTGGTTTGTTTAAGTCAGGCACCCGGGGAGACACCTGTTGTCCGTGGGAGGAATATGGCCGTTGACATGCCTGGTGAAAATACCAAAAAAATCAGCTCTTCGGTGTGGAACTATTTCAACAGAAATGCGGACAACAGGTGTCAAGCCGTGTGTTCCCTTTGTCAAGCTGTAATAAGTAGGGGTAAGGACGTTAACCACCTCGGAACATCCTCCCTTATACGTCACCTGCAGCGCATTCATAATAAGTCAGTGACAAGTTCAAAAACTTTGGGTGACAGCGGAAGCAGTCCACTGACCAGTAAATCCCTTCCTCTTGTAACCAAGCTCACGCAAACCACCCCACCAACTCCCTCAGTGTCAATTTCCTCCTTCCCCAGGAATGCCAATAGTCCTGCAGGCAATGTCACTGGCAATTCTGACGAGTCCTCTCCTGCCTGGGATTCCTCCGATGCATCCTTGCGTGTAACGCCTACTGCTGCTGGCGCTGCTGTTGTTGCTGCTGGGAGTCGATGGTCATCCCAGAGGGGAAGTCGTAAGCCCACTTGTACTACTTCCAGTAAGCAATTGACTGTTCAACAGTCCTTTGCGAGGAAGATGAAATATCACAGCAGTCATCCTGCTGCAAAGCGGATAACTGAGGCCTTGACAACTATGTTGGTGTTAGACGTGCGTCCGGTATCCGCCGTTAGTTCACAGGGAACTAGACAATTTATTGAGGCAGTGTGCCCCCGTTACCAAATACCATCTAGGTTCCACTTCTCTAGGCAGGCGATACCGAGAATGTACACGGACGTCAGAAAAAGACTCACCAGTGTCCTAAAAAATGCAGTTGTACCCAATGTCCACTTAACCACGGACATGTGGACAAGTGGAGCAGGGCAGGGTCAGGACTATATGACTGTGACAGCCCACTGGGTAGATGTATGGACTCCCGCCGCAAGAACAGCAGCGGCGGCACCAGTAGCAGCATCTCGCAAACGCCAACTCTTTCCTAGGCAGGCTACGCTTTGTATCACCGGTTTCCAGAATACGCACACAGCTGAAAACCTCTTACGGCAACTGAGGAAGATCATCGCGGAATGGCTTACCCCAATTGGACTCTCCTGTGGATTTGTGGCATCGGACAACGCCAGCAATATTGTGTGTGCATTAAATATGGGCAAATTCCAGCACGTCCCATGTTTTGCACATACCTTGAATTTGGTGGTGCAGAATTATTTAAAAAACGACAGGGGCGTGCAAGAGATGCTGTCGGTGGCCAGAAAAATTGCGGGACACTTTCGGCGTACAGGCACCACGTACAGAAGACTGGAGCACCACCAAAAACTACTGAACCTGCCCTGCCATCATCTGAAGCAAGAAGTGGTAACGAGGTGGAATTCAACCCTCTATATGCTTCAGAGGTTGGAGGAGCAGCAAAAGGCCATTCAAGCCTATACAATTGAGCACGATATAGGAGGTGGAATGCACCTGTCTCAAGCGCAGTGGAGAATGATTTCAACGTTGTGCAAGGTTCTGATGCCCTTTGAACTTGCCACACGTGAAGTCAGTTCAGACACTGCCAGCCTGAGTCAGGTCATTCCCCTCATCAGGCTTTTGCAGAAGAAGCTGGAGACATTGAAGGAGGAGCTAACACGGAGCGATTCCGCTAGGCATGTGGGACTTGTGGATGGAGCCCTTAATTCGCTTAACAAGGATTCACGGGTGGTCAATCTGTTGAAATCAGAGCACTACATTTTGGCCACCGTGCTCGATCCTAGATTTAAAGCCTACCTTGGATCTCACTTTCCGGCAGACACAAGTTGGCTGGGGTTGAAAGACCTGCTGGTGAGAAAATTGTCAAGTCAAGCGGAACGCGACCTGTCAACATCTCCTCCTTCACATTCTCCCGCAACTGGGGGTGCGAGGAAAAGGCTCAGAATTCCGAGCCCACCCGCTGGCGGTGATGCAGGGCAGTCTGGAGCGACTGCTGATGCTGACATCTGGTCCGGACTGAAGGACCTGACAACGATTACGGACATGTCGTCTACTGTCACTGCATATGATTCTCTCACCATTGAAAGAATGGTGGAGGATTATATGAGTGACCGCATCCAAGTAGGCACGTCACACAGTCCATACTTATACTGGCAGGAAAAAGAGGCAATTTGGAGGCCATTGCACAAACTGGCTTTATTCTACCTAAGTTGCCCTCCCACAAGTGTGTACTCCGAAAGAGTGTTTAGTGCCGCCGCTCACCTTGTCAGCAATCGGCGTACGAGGTTACATCCAGAAAATGTAGAGAAGATGATGTTCATTAAAATGAATTATAATCAATTCCTCCGCGGAGACATTGACCAGCAGCAATTGCCTCCACAAAGTACACAGGGAGCTGAGATGGTGGATTCCAGTGGGGACGAATTGATAATCTGTGAGGAGGGGGATGTACACGGTGATATATCGGAGGGTGATGATGAGGTGGACATCTTGCCTCTGTAGAGCCAGTTTGTGCAAGGAGAGATTAATTGCTTCTTTTTTGGGGGGGGTCCAAACCAACCCGTCATATCAGTCACAGTCGTGTGGCAGACCCTGTCACTGAAATGATGGGTTGGTTAAAGTGTGCATGTCCTGTTTTGTTTATACAACATAAGGGTGGGTGGGAGGGCCCAAGGACAATTCCATCTTGCACCTCTTTTTTCTTTTATTTTTCTTTGCGTCATGTGCTGTGTGGGGAGGGTTTTTTGGAAGGGACATCCTGCGTGACACTGCAGTGCCACTCCTAAATGGGCCCGGTGTTTGTGTCGGCCACTAGGGTCGCTAATCTTACTCACACAGTCAGCTACCTCATTGCGCCTCTTTTTTTCTTTGCGTCATGTGCTGATTGGGGAGGGTTTTTTGGAAGGGACATCCTGCGTGACACTGCAGTGCCACTCCTAAATGGGCCCGGTGTTTGTGTCGGCCACTAGGGTCGCTAATCTTACTCACACAGTCAGCTACCTCATTGCGCCTCTTTTTTTCTTTGCGTCATGTGCTGATTGGGGAGGGTTTTTTGGAAGGGACATCCTGCGTGACACTGCAGTGCCACTCCTAAATGGGCCCGGTGTTTGTGTCGGCCACTAGGGTCGCTTATCTTACTCACACAGTCAGCTACCTCATTGCGCCTCTTTTTTTCTTTGCGTCATGTGCTGATTGGGGAGGGTTTTTTGGAAGGGACATCCTGCGTGACACTGCAGTGCCACTCCTAAATGGGCCCGGTGTTTGTGTCGGCCACTAGGGTCGCTAATCTTACTCACACAGTCAGCTACCTCATTGCGCCTCTTTTTTTCTTTGCGTCATGTGCTGATTGGGGAGGGTTTTTTGGAAGGGACATCCTGCGTGACACTGCAGTGCCACTCCTAAATGGGCCCGGTGTTTGTGTCGGCCACTAGGGTCGCTTATCTTACTCACACAGTCAGCTACCTCATTGCGCCTCTTTTTTTCTTTGCGTCATGTGCTGATTGGGGAGGGTTTTTTGGAAGGGACATCCTGCGTGACACTGCAGTGCCACTCCTAAATGGGCCCGGTGTTTGTGTCGGCCACTAGGGTCGCTAATCTTACTCACACAGTCAGCTACCTCATTGCGCCTCTTTTTTTCTTTGCGTCATGTGCTGATTGGGGAGGGTTTTTTGGAAGGGACATCCTGCGTGACACTGCAGTGCCACTCCTAAATGGGCCCGGTGTTTGTGTCGGCCACTAGGGTCGCTAATCTTACTCACACAGTCAGCTACCTCATTGCGCCTCTTTTTTTCTTTGCGTCATGTGCTGATTGGGGAGGGTTTTTTGGAAGGGACATCCTGCGTGACACTGCAGTGCCACTCCTAAATGGGCCCGGTGTTTGTGTCGGCCACTAGGGTCGCTTATCTTACTCACACAGTCAGCTACCTCATTGCGCCTCTTTTTTTCTTTGCGTCATGTGCTGATTGGGGAGGGTTTTTTGGAAGGGACATCCTGCGTGACACTGCAGTGCCACTCCTAGATGGGCCAGGTGTTTGTGTCGGCCACTAGTGTCGCTTAGCTTAGTCATCCAGCGACCTTGGTGCAAATTTTAGGACTAAAAATAATATTGTGAGGTGTGAGGTATTCAGAATAGACTGAAAATGAGTGGAAATTATGGTTTTTGAGGTTAATAATAATATGGGATCAAAATGACCCCCAAATTCTATGATTTAAGCTGTTTTTTAGTGTTTTTTTAAAAAAACACCCGAATCCAAAACACACCCGAATCCGACAAAAAAAATTCGGTGAGGTTTTGCCAAAACGCGGTCGAACCCAAAACACGGCCGCGGAACCGAACCCAAAACCAAAACACAAAACCCAAAAAATTTCAGGCGCTCATCTCTAGTTTTCACACGATCGCGGCCTATAATAGGACACCTCGATAATGACTATCAGTCAATAATCACGATATCCGGCTATTTTCAACAGCTAAAAATGGATCAACTTTAATTGGATTCCGCGTTATACAGATAGAGCCACGCTAATCGTGGCTCCGTCTGTGCCTGGGCACGCCCGAGTAGGCGTATCCATAGCAGCGTCTGGGCCGCACGGGTGCCAGTGATGCGCACGCGCCCCGGTGATGCACCGCGCCCCATTCACTACAATGGGAGTGTCTCTGTGCACTCATGTAGCGGGACTAGACGCCGGATCGCCTAGTCCCGCCGGGAGTATACGTCTGTGATGGAGCCGTACTAGATAAGTGCGGCTCCATCTCTACGTCAAAGTTTGCTCTATGCTCATATCTGGCTTTAGCATCTTAAGCCTGATTTCACAACCTGGGTTTGAAATGCGGACGCAGTGGGGGAAATGGCCTGCGACTTGGCTAGATCCCGGTGAGTCGGGAAGATGTTTTAAAGTGGCAATCATTTAAAAACAAAACCAGATTGGCAATGTTCACTGAGGGAATGTTGTCGGACTCGGAACAGAGCTGTAAGTGCATGTAAATGCGCCTTTTTCAGTTGGCTTATGACAATGCACAGATAATGATAATGGCTGTGAAACCTATCATACAGATTCCTCCTTTGTTATAAGAACACAGAAGTGCGCCACCCCAGCTGACAGAGGAGAGAGCTGCCACTACTGGTATTGTCATTTATGTAAGAGACTCAGGGGGAATTCAGTTAGATGCAGTAAAGTGTTTCGTTTTTGAGTGTTAACAGATCTATTTCACCAGATAATTTTACTTATAGCCTGTTATCGGGTGTCAACTTATCGTGAAAACCAATTAGAAAATGGGTGGGATTCAATTCTTTTTTCACCCCTTTCCACACCCGTTCTGTTTCTGCCCTCAGGAGCGTGGTATCATTATTTCAGCTCGCTACCCCCGGAGTAACGAGGCACCCAACCCTTTACACAGCTAAACCTGATCACTATGGACGCAATATGCACGATAACGGAGATCATTTTAGAAAGGAAATTGGGCGTGATATATCATTTGAATCTCCCCAAAAATGTGTTAATTGTTTCACCCGCTAATTCTTGCTGTTTCGCACGTGTTAAATACAGGTGAAAATGGGAAAATCTGCCTGTACATCAAAAAAAGACAAACTACTGTAATATAGGATAACGGTATAGAAGTCTATTAGTGGCCATAATAAAAATATTTGGGGTCCTTAAATTGTTTCAAATGGCTGTTATAGCATTTTTCTAAAACCGAAAAAAATTATAGAAAGCAAGTGGTTTTTTTTCTGTAAATTACATTTTCTACTTAAGTTAGGGGTGCGTAAAAATGACCTGTAAGTACAGTATATATTTGTGTCATTTTAAGCCACTTTTAAATAACCTTCAAAAATACTACTAACACCCACCTACAATCTTAAAACACCCCCATTTACCTGTCTCACATCAAGTAACCCACTTTCCTAAATTTTGCACATTTTCACTCAAAAAATGACTTAATTATTGACCAAATTAAGATTATTAAACAATTATATGTGGCTAATAATCATTTGGGGGAGGAGGGTGGTCCCAGTGTAGTTCTGAACACAGGGGGTAATTCTGAGTTGATTGCAGCAGGAACTTTGGGGGTCATTCCGAGTTGTTCGTTCGTTATTTTTTTGTCGCATCGGAGCGATTAGTCGCTAATGCGCATGTGCAATGTCCGCAGTGCGACTGCGCCAATGCAGTTAGGTATTTTACTCACGGCATTACGAGGTTTTTTCTTCGTTCTGGCGATCGTAATGTGATTGACAGGAAGTGGGTGTTTCTGGGCGGAAACTGGCCGTTTTATGGGTGTGTGCGTAAAAACGCTACCGTTTCTGGGAAAAACGCGGGAGTGGCTGGAGAAACGGAGGAGTGTCTGGGCGAACGCTGGGTGTGTTTGTGACGTCAAACCAGGAACGAAACTGACTGAACTGATCGCAGATGCCGAGTAAGTCTGAGCTACTCAGAAACTGCTAAGAAGTGTCTATTCGCAATTTTGCTAATCTTTCGTTCGCAATTTTGATAAGCTAAGATTCACTCCCAGTAGGCGGTGGCTTAGCGTGTGCAAAGCTGCTAAAAGCAGCTTGCGAGCGAACAACTCGGAATGACCCCCTTTGATTGCAGTTGGGCAAAACCATGTGAACTGCAGGGGAGGCAGATATAACATTTGCAGAGAGAGTTAGATTTGGGTGTGGTGTGTTCAATCTGCAATCTAAATTGCAGTGTAAAAATAAAGCAGCCAGTATTTACCCAGCACAGAAACATAAGACACCCAAATCTAACTCTCTCTACACATGTTATATCTGGCCCCCCTGCAGTGCACATGGGTGGTCATTCCGAGTTGTTCGCTCGCTGCCGTCTTTAGCAGAATAGCGAATAGGCTAAAAATGGGCGATTCTGCGCATGTGTATGGGCCGCAGGGCGCACGCGCTAAGTATTTTCACACAAAACTATGCAATTTTACACAGGTCCGAGCGACGCTTTTCAGTCGCTCTGCTGATCGGTGAGTGATTGACAGGAAGTGGGTGTTTCTGGGTTGAAACTGACCGTTTTCCGGGCGTGTGCTAAAAAACACAGGCGTGTCAGGCTAAAATGCAGGAGTGGCTGGCCGAACGCATGGCGTGTTTGTGACTTCAAACCAGGAACTAAACGGACTGAGGTGATCGCAATCTAGGAGTAGGTCTGGAGCTACTCAGAAACTGCATGGAAATATTTAATAGCAGAACTGCTAATCTTTCGTTCGCAATTCTGCTAAGCTAAGATGCACTCCCAGAGGGCGTCGGCCTAGCGTGTGCATTGCTGCTAAAAGCAGCTAGCGAGCGAACAACTCGGAATGAGGGCCATGGTTTTGCCCAACTGCTAACAAAGTTCCTGCAGCGATCAACTCAGAATTACCCCCACAGTCCCAACATTTTTACAGTAAAATAAGGATTTTTCTCACTTTGCACCTGCTCAGAAGATGGAGAAAACTAAAATTTGCGTTAAATCCAATGGAGAATTATCACTTGTTAAATTCACCTGCGATTGAATTCGCTGATAACTGCTTTTCACAAAAAGTGAAAACTTTTCACGTGAAAGTGGGTTATCTCCTGCAATTGAATTCCCCCCTCAATTTCCCATTCCGGAGCAACAAGCACTACAATCAGAAGTCACTGTCACCTCGATCATTGGAGCTGATTCTGAGTCAGGTGTATCGCTGTTCACAGACGCAAATGGCGAGTGTAAGCGTACAGCGCAGAGACAGATTTACACATTTTTGTGAATCTCTAGCGGGCAGATCTTTACCGGATCTCACTTAATTTCAATGGGAATTATTCTGTCTTATGTGTTATGGGTGTGTAGTTAGAGTTCCTTGCTATTCTGAGTGGTGCACATGGAAAAGGGAAGCCTGTGTCAGCTGACTTTCTATCATCTAGTATGGGCATGGTGCAGGTGCCAATACTAATGATGGTGGTTGCGACTGTGGATGTAAAAACAGTGGGTGGAGCCAGAGCCGTGTAGCCTCAAAATTTAGATGCAGGTTGATTTCTGGGGGCAGAAACTCTCAGAAGCTGCTGATCTCCTGGGATTTTTACGCACAAGAGTCTACAGTCTGCAGAGAAGTGAGTGCAAAACAAAAAACATCCAGAGGCGGCACTGCTGTGGGTGAAAACGTTTTATCAGTAAGAGAGAGGTCAGAGGAAACTGGTCACAATGGTTCAGTCTGACAGCAAGGTGACCATTAAATATTCAAGAGTGATATACAGCAGAGCCGTAACTACGTGTGTGCCAGGTGTGCCTGGCACACAGCGCAGTCGCCCTGAGGGCGCAACTGGCCGCATCCCCATGACTTTAGTAGTCAGCGGCTCTGTAATGAGTCAAACTGACTCATTACAAGCCGCCTGAGAGGAGAGGAGCAGCAGCGCCGGAGGCAGGGGAGAAGGAGGAGGGAGGGGGACTCGGGACTGGAGCAGCAGCAGCAGCGCAATGTAATTGGTGGCGGAGCTGCTGCAGGCAGCTGTCTCTCTCCTTCCACATAGGCTGTCAGCCGCCACTGTGAATGCTGGGATGCGCTTCTCTCATCCCAGTGTTCACATCGGCGGCGGCCAGCCAATGCGGAAGAAGAGGGACAGCTGCAGTGGCGCCACCACCAATTACAGTATGCTGCTGCGGTTCCGGAGTCCCCTTACCTCCTCCTCCTTCTCTGCCTGCCCGGAATCTGCCAGCAGCTGCTGCACCGAGGAGCCTGACTGCCTGAGCCAGCGGGGAGACAGTATCATCTATTCTGTCTATCTATCTATCTATCTATCTATCTATCTATCTATCTATCTATCTATCTGTCTGTCTGTCTGTCTGTCTGTCTGTCTGTCTGTCTGTCTATCTATTCTGTCTGCTGTAATGTGTAAAAAGGGGGACGCTGTCTGCCGTAATGTGTAAAAAGGGGGCGCTGTCTGCCGTAATATGTAAAGCTTTATTTGCTAACCTGATTTCCTTTTTACATCTTTTAATATATTCCTATTATTTCCGCAGTGCATCTTCAATACCCTCCACTTTTATCAATGTAAATGCTCTCTGTTCCCTCTAATAACCCTCAAAACTTTCTTGTATAACCGCAACAGCTGCCTTTTATTTCCCAGATGGACGCTGTCTGCCGTAATGTGTAAAAAGTACAGATGAGCGGGTTCGGTTCCTCGGAATCCGAACCCCCCCGAACTTCACCCATTTTACACGGGTCCGAGGCATACTCGGATTCTCCCGTATGGCTCGGTTAACCCGAGCACGCCCGAACGTCATCATCCCGCTGTCGGATTCTCGCGAGATTCGGATCCTATATAAGGAGCCGCACGTCGCCGCCATTTTTCACTCGTGCATTGGAAATGATAGTGAGAGGACGTGGCTGGCGTCCTCTCACTTTGTTTCAGGGGGCTGCATATCTTTATTCTGGGGACCAGCAGTATTATATAGGAGGAGCACAGTGCAGAGTTTTGCTGACCAGTGACCACCAGTATTATACGTTCTCTGCCTGAAAAACACTCCATATCTGTGCTCAGTGTGCTGCATATATCTGTGCTCACACTGCTTTATTGTGGGGACTGGGGACCAGCAGTATTATATAGGAGGAGTACAGTGCAGAGTTTTGCTGACCAGTGACCACCAGTATACGTTGTCTGCCTGAAAAACGCTCCATATCTGTGCTCAGTGTGCTGCATATATCTGTGCTCACACTGCTTTATTGTGGGGAGTGGGGACCAGCAGTATTATATAGGAGGAGTACAGTGCAGAGTTTTGCTGACCAGTGACCACCAGTATTATATGTTGTCTGCCTGAAAAACGCTCCATATCTGTGCTCAGTGTGCTGCATATATCTGTGCTCACACTGCTTTATTGTGGGGACTGGGGACCAGCAGTATTATATAGGAGGAGTACAGTGCAGAGTTTTGCTGACCAGTGACCACCAGTATACGTTGTCTGCCTGAAAAACGCTCCATATCTGTGCTCAGTTTGCTGCATATATCTGTGCTCACACTGCTTTATTGTGGGGACTGGGGACCAGCAGTATTATAAAGGAGGAGTACAGTGCAGAGTTTTGCTGACCAGTGACCACCAGTATTATACGTTCTCTGCCTGAAAAACGCTCCATATCTGTGCTGCATTGTAGTATATAGTAGGAGTACAGTGCATAATTTTGCTGACCACCAGTATATAATATATAGGAGTACGGTACAGAAGGCCACTGCTCTACCTACCTCTGTGTCGTCAAGTATACTATCCATCCATACCTGTGGTGCATTTCAGTTTTTCACAGTTTGCTGACCACCAGTATATAATATATAGCAGTACGGTACAGTAGGCCACTGCTCTACCTACCTCTGTGTCGTCAAGTATACTATCCATTCATACCTGTGGTGCATTTCAGTTTTGCACAGTTTGCTGACCACCAGTATATAATATATAGCAGTACGGTACAGTAGGCCACTGCTCTACCTACCTCTGTGTCGCCAAGTATACTATCCATCCATACCTGTGGTGCATTTAAGTTTTGCACAGTTTGCTGACCACCAGTATATAATATGTAGCAGTATGGTACAGTAGGCCACTGCTCTACCTACCTCTGTGTCGTCAAGTATACTATCCATCCATACCTGTGGTGCATTTAAGTTTTGCACAGTTTGCTGACCACCAGTATATAATATATAGCAGTACGGTACAGTAGGCCACTGCTCTACCTACCTCTGTGTCGTCAAGTATACTATCCATCCATACCTATGGTGCATTTCAGTTGTGCGCAGTATATATAGTAGTAGGCCATTGCTATTGATACTGGCATATAATTCCACACATTAAAAAATGGAGAACAAAAATGTGGAGGGTAAAATAGAGAAAGATCAAGATCCACTTCCACCTCGTGCTGAAGCTGCTGCCACTAGTCATGGCCGAGACGATGAAATGCCATCAACGTCGTCTGCCAAGGCCGATGCCCAATGTCATAGTAGAGAGCATGTAAACTCCAAAAAAAAAAAAGTTCAGTAAAATGACCCAAAAATCAAAATTAAAAGCGTCTGAGGAGAAGCGTAAACTTGCCAATGTGCCATTTACGACACGGAGTGGCAAGGAACGACTGAGGCCCTGGCCTATGTTCATGGCTAGTGGTTCAGCTTCACATGAGGATGGAAGCACTCATCCTCTCGCTAGAAAACTGCAGTGCCACTCCTAGATGGGCCAGGTGTTTGTGTCGACCACTTGGGTCGCTTAGCTTAGTCACACAGCTACCTCATTGCGCCTCTTTTTTTCTTTGCATCATGTGCTGTTTGGGGACTATTTTTTTGAAGTGGCATCTTGCCTGACACTGCAGTGCCACTCCTAGATGGGCCAGGTGTTTGTGTCGGCCACTTGTGTCGCTTAGCTTAGCCATCCAGCGACCTTGGTGCACCTCTTTTTTTCTTTGCATCATGTGCTGTTTGGGGACTATTTTTTAAATCTGCCATCCTGTCTAACACTGCAGTGCCACTCCTAGATGGGCCAGGTGTTTGTGTCGGCCACTTGGGTCGCTTAGCTTAGTCACACGGCTACCTCATTGCGCCTCTTTTTTTCTTTGCTTCATGTGCTGTTTGGGGACTATTTTTTTGAAGTGCCATCCTGTCTGACACTGCAGTGCCACTCCTAGATGGGCCAGGTGTTTGTGTCGGCCACTTGGGTCGCTTAGCTTAGTCACACGGCTACCTCATTGCGCCTCTTTTTTTCTTTGCTTCATGTGCTGTTTGGGGACTATTTTTTTGAAGTGCCATCCTGTCTGACACTGCAGTGCCACTCCTAGATGGGCCAGGTGTTTGTGTCGGCCACTTGGGTCGCTTAGCTTAGTCACACAGCTACCTCATTGCGCCTCTTTTTTTCTTTGCATCATGTGCTGTTTGGGGACTATTTTTTTGAAGTGCCATCCTGTCTGACACTGCAGTGCCACTCCTAGATGGGCCAGGTGTTTGTGTCGGCCACTTGGGTCGCTTAGCTTAGTCATCCAGCGACCTCGGTGCAAATTTTAGGACTAAAAATAATATTGTGAGGTGTGAGGTGTTCAGAATAGACTGAAAATGAGTGGAAATTATGGTTATTGAGGTTAATAATACTATGGGATCAAAATGACCCCCAAATTCTATGATTTAAGCTGTTTTTGAGGGTTTTTTGTAAAAAAACACCCCAATCCAAAACACACCCGAATCCGACAAAAAATTTTCAGGGAGGTTTTGCCAAAACGCGTCCGAATCCAAAACACTGCCGCGGAACCGAATCCAAAACCAAAACACAAAACCCGAAAAATTTCCGGTGCACATCACTAGTAAAAAGGGGGACACTGTCTGCCGTAATGTGTAAAAAGGGGGGCGCTGTCTGCCGTAATGTGTAAAAGGGGGACGCTGTCTGCCGTAATGTGTAAAAAGGGGGACGCTGTCTGCCGTAATGTGTAAAAAGGGGGACGCTGTCTGCCGTAATGTGTAAAAAGGGGGACGCTGTCTGACGTAATGTGTAAAAAGGGGGACGCTGTCTGACGTAATGTGTGAAAAGGAGGACTGTCTGACGTAATGTGTAAAAGGGGCTCTACCTAGTGTAGTGGCGCTACTGTCTGGTGTAATTTGAATAATGGAGACTACTGTGCACCGTAGTATGATTTGGTATTATTTTGTGGCCACACCCCTTCCCCATGAAGCCACGCCCCTAAAAAAAATTGCCTACGATGCGCACTGCCAGTACGTTACATGAGGGGGCGCCAATGCCGTTTCTTGCACACAGCGCTAAAATGCCTAGTTACGGCACTGGGCAGAGCAGCATCCTTCTTGGAGCCCACGCAAACTCTCATTAGTATGTGGTAGTAAGTCTGGCTTCCATGGCATCAGGTAAACACAGCCACTTTGCGTCCGACTCAGCTGGAATGGGTTAGAATAACCAGTGCCAAGAGCTCTCTTTTTCCACTGGTGTCATTCCAGCAATGGAAGCTATATTTTATGTTACGCAATCACCCTATGGGGCTATATGTCACATGTGCCCCCTAACCACCCGTGTGGGCTCTGCTTTAAAGTACCCCAGATGACACCCACCTGTGCTAAGTTTGTGCTGCAGTTTTCTTTTCTCAGTTGCGTGTTCCATGAGCTGTTTCTCCACCACGTGGTCATCAACTTCCACCTGTGTGCTGGAGGAAGTCGTGCTCTCAAGATAGTCAATGTCCCACTCGGCTCTCTCCACTCTTTCCCACAGGCTCTCCATCTCGCTCTTTACTTCCACTTTATAGTTGATGAGGTTGTCCAGACGTGACACCAGCTTATGTGACAGCTCTTTAAATTCAAGTACATATTGCTGTATATCTTGTTCACACTTGTACAGTCTGTCCTAGAGAAAGACATTACAGGCAGTCTATTAATTGAAATGTTATTAAATGTCAGATATTTAATAGTTAATGATAAGTGAAATCCTAAGCTTTACTTTGACAGTGTAGACCTGCTCCTGCTGTCTAGGTAATTAATTAATTAAAAAATGAATGTAGTTATTCACTGCTATTTAATCATATCTAGAACTACAGTGCATATCCCTTCACATTTTAGAGGAACACAATCATAACGACAATGTTTGTGTTTGAAACATCACAGGAGCTGATTGGTTTGTGATTTTTTAATTTCCAGTTTATCTTTTTCCCTGCTTTTATAAATACCCCCCATAGAGCAGTATCATGTGATCACAGGGGCATCGCCAGCATTACGGGAATAAACAGTCACCCTAGTATATGGGCATTCTTTCTCTGTCCCCTTCTGTCCTAGGCAGAATAGTGACTCCTTGTTTCCAAACGGGTCCCGAAAGGTGTAAGAAACTTTTTTTTTTAAATATAAGAAACCCTCAGACTGTATCTTATGTAACAGAGGGACGGTAAATCATTTAGGCTTTGTCTTGTACGCTACACAAAACTTCAAACTACTTTTAAAATACATTTACAAGTCACCCATTATTCCTGCAAGAGACGGTACCACACAAGTTTGGAAGCAGCCCTGCCAGTGCCCCCATAAGAGGAACGGGATGTCACTTTGAATATTGTGTTACATACCTCCAGGGTCAAAATGCGTTTCTCGATGTATCGAATCATTGTTTCCTCCTGGGCTTCACATTGCGTGTTCCTGTGAGCAGTGAGCAGCAATACGGATAGGATTTGCAAATATAAAACCTCCATATTTTCTAATCCTTTATAAAGTCTGTCTTGGTGCTGATAAGTCCGGAACCTCTACAAGCACGGTACAGAAGCCCTCACATATGGCTTCCCTTAGAGAGAAGAATCGGGACTCACAAACGCAGCTTCTCTTCTAGTACTAACAATGACTGATATAAATTCTTTCTACACGACATTGCCAAGTGTTGTGATCAAATCCATATGTTCAGACGTGATTTAGATCAGTTACATCTGCAGCTTACAGGATCCGTTCTTATTGGCACTACCGGTATAATAATACAAATAAACTTATGTTACAGGGAGAAAAGTGCTCGGGTAAAATGTCACTTTATGTTGTTATGTTGTAGGGCAATCATAGGCAACCTGTGGCTCTGTCCTGGAACTACAAGAACAAGCACGTCCTGCAAGTAAAAGGACACATGTCAAAGATACAGAGATGGACAACCATGAAGCATTCTGGATAAACCATTCAGTGCCTCACCCTTATCCACAAAGACCTCAACAACCTGCCTCTTCATACTATATATCTCTAATCTCATTTGTAAATGCTCTCCCTCTCACCGCCTTATACCTCTGATCAGTGTCTCGCCTTGCTTCTGGTACCCACCTCTCTCTCCTGCCTATAAGACTCCTCTGTGCCGTTATCCACTTACGGAATTCCCAACCATGCCCGTCAGACTCTACCACAATCTTCCAATCTTTAAATGGTCTCTCGGGTCTTTAAATGGTAAAATCTTTCCTACTGTAGAGCTTTCTCTACTCCCACACTAATCAGGGGTGTAAATTCATCCTAGTCGCCCATAGGCAAGTTGGAGTTTGGTGGAAGGGGAGGGGTTTCCAGAGAGGGGTGGAGCCAACTACGGGGGTGGAGACTGAGGTTTCCCAGTATATGCCGGGTCTGTTAAACTAGTGTCTATAGATAGACCTACACTCAGAAACCCCCCCTGGGTGCGCTAGTGTATATACAGATGTAGCCATGCTCATCTTTGCTGCAATGCAGCATGCTGCAACAGAAATCCCCCCTCACAGTCCAAATATTTTTTTCAAGTAAAGGAGCCGCTGTCGTGGCACACAATTTAAGCCCTGTCCGACACCTGGCTCTGCCCCCTTTCAAAGACCCGCAGCAGCTGCTATTATCTACAATATTAATGTTAATCATTGTAATTTATATGCTACATGCTGACTTAAGAGTATTTTGTGATAGCGTGGTATAAACCATGAAGCATCATAGGTTAGTGGAACATTCTGCATTAGTGCATTCTGTTTGCAAATATAGCTCGGTTCATGATATTGTGTGCAAAGCTCACTGTAATTAATCATGTCATTTATTTTGAGTCAGATGCAGCTGTATGGCCACAAAAAGCGGGTGTATGGCCACAAAAAGCGAGTTGTATCATGCTGCATATGCGCAGGAGAGAATTTATGCTTTTTTGTGCCTCTCCAGCCAAGTCAGACAGATCTTGACCAGATCTTTGTGTGAAATGGGGGTTATTGGGCTGCAACTCAGCAGCCACATGCAAGAGATCTGTCTCATGGGAGTGTCTTGGGAATGTAACTAGAATTCTATGCTAGTCTGTGTCACATGTATAGCAAAGGGAAGCCTGTTTCAGAGGGATCTCTTAAACCCAGTTTGGGTCAGGTGCTAATAATGATGTTTGCAGCAATGGATGGAAAAACAGTGGGTGGTTATGGCTTATTGCTTGAAGCTGTACGGATTAGCATAAAATAGTAACTGAGACCAGCGAGATTACGCAAATACAGCCACTTTGTGTCCCACTCAGAATCAGACCTGGTGTGTTAGTGAGTAGATAAGAACAGGACAGTAAGCCCCTGGGTGGGCCTGATCTTGGATTGGACTGTCATCATATCTCTTGTTTTGTCTTCAGCTGGGTACACACTTTTTCGATCTCGGCTGATCAGGTAAAACGCTCTCGTTCAACCGGGCTCTGTGTGTATCCAGCTGTGACCCCTGTGACTCCCTGTGAGGCAGCGGCAGCAGCAGGCAGGGCCGCCATCTAGGGGGGACGGTGGGGACTCCAGTCTTGGGCCTGGACTGTGTGGCTGCAGTCAAGATCGGGGACTGCAGTCAGGATTGTTGGCCATGCCAGATGCTTGCTGCGCGCCGGCAGGCAGCCTCGGAGAGACAGAGCTGCAGTGGTATTCTAACTACAGAGCCGTATGTGAGCCAATCGGAGCTTGCGGACCGGCAGCCAATCAGGTGCTGCCATTTCCATAAGCACCGATTGGCTCACACCCGGTTCTGTTGTAAGAATACTGCCATGGCTCTGTCTCTCCATGCCGTGGCTGCCTGCCGGTGTGCAGGCAGCTGTCCCTGATCCTCACTGCTGTCTCCCGGGTCCCCTCAAAATGCTACCACCCAGGCCCCCTCAAAATGTAAGTTGCGACCTATTTGTCCCGACCGTTGCAGGAGCGTTATAAGCCGTTTTGCAGTTAACACCCCTGCATCGGTACAGAGTACACACCCATACAATCAATAGCCTTTCATATCGGGAGAACGGCCCGACAATTGTATAGGCGTGTACTCAGCTTTAGCCAAATAAACTACAGGGATTTCTCAACAGTAAGGAGCCAGTTCTGCCCTTATATTTGTTAAGATCATTCTTACTGAAGTTAAGTAATTCTTTTTTTTTTAACTTACTCACTGTGTTTGTCTCTCCTGTGCGTCTCTGATTAGTGGCATTATATGTGTGTGTGGGTTGGTTTTTCTTGTTGCTATTTTCTTTTACATACTTCATTGCCCACAGCAAGCCAATAAATGATGTAGTCAGCAGGAAGTGTAGCTATAGATCTTTATGTTGTGCGAGACACATAATAATAGTGGTGACAGCGTGTTCTGATGGGTTTTATGCATGACTTTCATTGTCTTACTTATCCTCAATTACACAATTTTGTAGAATAATTTGTTAGATACATCCCCTGTACCTAGAAAAATCAGTGAGAATGCAGCTAGCAGATATACATTCCTCTATATGCAAAGAAAGCAAATAATCAGACAACTGCAGCTATTCCTGAATGGAGGTTTCTGGTGTTGCTCCAGATAGAAATTAATAAACAATAGTGAGTGGAGATAGAGCTGCTGACAGCAAATTATCAGATTTTAATGTCATCAGAATACATTAGAACTATAGGGCCTGATTCTGAGTTGAATGCAAAGTGGCTGCGGGAAGTCAGATTTACTACTTTATGCTAATCCGGGTATCCATTGGGCTAATCCACTGTCCATTGGGCTACTGCAAGGATCTGTGCGGCTTCAAGTTGGAAGCCGCACTGCCCACTCTTTTTGAGTTCACAGCTGTAATCTAGGTTCTAGGTGCAAGAGATCCATCAGAAGCAGGCGTCTCTTCACTGTACTCAGAATAGCATGGAACTCTAGCTCCATGCCTATGCTGCCCCCACCAGATCGATCTCCTATGTGCAACCACAACCTTGCCACCCAGTTGCCACCCAGACAAACTCATTTGACACGAGGAGAGACTTGGCCAACATCCTTCTGACATAACTGGACAGAGATATAAGTTGGTTTTTGTATATGTGCAGTTTGCTAAAACTCACTTTTTGTGGCCATATACAGATCTGCGTCTTATTCAGAATCAGGGCTCAAGTGAGATCTAGAACTTATATTAATGACTGGGACCCAGAGTTGAGGCAAATTATGAGAAAAAGAAATTGATATGTTAATAGACTTATTAAAGTTATCTGATGATTAGGACAATGCAACTCCAAATGTGGGTAAGTAGAGAGCCTGACATGTCATCACTAACCATAGAACACTGCACTTGACAGGGAGGATGACACTGTGAAAAGAAATCTGTCATTATATAACTGAGCTCACAGACCCTGCAAAGCAATATATGCTGGGAACTGGGGAGCTACGGTGGGTGCGGAGATTGCGGGATGAAGGCGTATAAAATGTTGACTTGGTGCCAGATAGAAGAGTAGAGATGTGCCCTAACCCAAGTGACTTAGAGAATGTATCTAGGTAGGGAAACATCTATGACAGATTTGCCACATAGATGGAGCTAAAGAAACTAAAGAGACTCTCAAGGCCATATAAAGAGTAATTTCCAACAGAAATTTGTTGAAGCCATCACCATTATAATGTAGATGCCATATCTGTCCTTTTTTGCGGGGTTGGGTTGACACCTATAAAGCTTACACCCTCTAGATGAACCTAAGAGATACTAAACAAACATATATCATAGTAACTAAACAAACATATATCATAGTAACAGAAACAAAGTGAAAAACTAAAAGGTGAAAGTACCATATATTAAGACAGATGCAGGTAGACCTATGAAGGCAGGGACCCAGGAAAGTAAGAAATGGGGACCTCACATTCGATTTGTTAAAAAGGTAAAGAAGGCCAAACATCAAAAGTTCAATATGTAATGTTATATTACTAATTACTATATTAATAATCATGTTTATTTTATGAACACCACAGAGAATCCAATCCTGATAAGCCATGCTGCCACACAAACATAAGGTGGTTTGTTAGGCTAGAAGGTGATATTAGCATATCTAGCGTAGATTACACTTCCTATAATTGATTGAGGAATCAACCACAAAGCATCATAACTTCATTTTACCAGATGCATAAGTGCATGTTACTAGCAAATGGCGTTGGGGTGTCCTATGCACAGTTCACTATCATTAATCATGTATAATTTATACACTGCAATTAAAAGTAATTGTGATGACAAGAGATATTGTAGATAAAAACAGAGTGGGATGCCGCCCAGCAAGGTTTATTCTGGACATTGACTGGGCTGGCAATGTCATGTTTATTGCTTCATCAGGAGTCAAATAACAGGCTATAGGAACTCACCAAATAGTTAGGAGAATGGTCTGCTACTTTCTGTAAAATGATTGTAACTGAAGTTAAATAAATAGTTTTAATAGGTTTTTACTTCCTAAACATAGTGTCTCTCTTGGGCTTCTCAGACTACTCAGTCTCTGTGTGTGTGTGTGTGTGTGTGTGTGTGTGTGTGTACTTAGTACTCTATGTGCATGTCCCACTGTGGCTGATGGAATTCTTTGCATAATTTACTTACCCTTGGCAAGAAACCTTAAAAGATCTTATCAGAAAATATAAAATTTGCAGTTTAGTGAAGACGTAAGCTAATAAAACAATAATTAGCTAATAAAGGAAGGATTTGCTGCAGTGAATGTCAAACAATATAATATGTAACTAGTTAGTAAATTAGAAAATGTTATTAATTGAAATAAATCCAGTTTAAGAAGTATAAATTAAAAATAGACTATTCAGCGGTACAGTAGAACAAAATAAATACAATGCATTATTTTTCAGCATCTATTAATATGCATTCTGGAACAATGTAAATACGTTAAACTGAATCTCCATACTTCGCTATATGTATGCTCTTTCATGCAAGAAAACAAACTTACAGTTGATTATTCCATCTGGTTAACTTGTCAAGATGATAACCCTCAATGTTAACATTCTCGCTGAAAATGGCTTCCTTTCTGCTCTATTTAGAATATCAGTCAAATAAGCTCTTTAAGCAAAGTTGATATGAAAGGAAAGGAAATAAGTACATTTTTGTGTAATTGAGACTTCCCGAAGTATATTTTGAAAAACACTATTTTGCACATACCATTGTAAATGCCACAATATTAGCTTTACAGCATCATAAAAAATGTAATCTTTCCAAAATAATTAAATTAATTTATTTTATAATGAAGCTTAAAAATGTTGTCACATACCTGTACTTCTCCACTTGTGAACTCTCATCAACAACTCCATGGGAGGTAAAGAAATTTTTATCTACAACCATACCACAGTGAAAATGCCCAATTCCTTCTGATTTTAGAAGCGATAAAGTGTTGGGCCCTGACAGTACCAGGTGGGAGACCTCCTGGGAATACAGGGTGTTGTAGACTTTGAGCACGTCAGTCCCTTAGGTCTAACGTTGAAAGCAGATTCACTACCTATTCTTCTTTCCAAACAGCATATTAGGGACACATGTGATGTTAACACCATTAAGGATACCCCTTTTACTGTTCTAACGATTTGATCTTTCTGAGTGGTGGCACTATACCAGAATATTTAATTTGTTGATCTGTCAATTGCTTAATATAGGCATAACTTGTGCACAATTTATTATTTGTGAATGCCATACAATAAAAAGACTTTTTAATTTAGATTGATATTTTAGCTAGAGAATCTATACTACAGTTTAAAGTAAGGCTATATGACTTAATGGACTGGGGGGACTAGCGTCCTGGTGATATTCTGGACTAAAACGGTATTTAACCCTAATTATTGCCAGGAGCCAATATATTGTTGTCTAGATTTTCATCACCTTAAAATCGGGCTATTTGGAACCCCGTTATACCTTTACCCGAAATTGTGAGATATTAATACCCCCATATTTACGATTAGATAATTACGATTATAATCTAATCTATCTTGGGATCAAAAGTATCCCCACTTTATTTAAAAAAAGGAAAATATTAAAAGTTAGATTTTAAGTCGCCATTTATTACATATATATATCCTTTTGATATCTTATTTCATTGACGAGTGCTCCAGGATTTTTTTTGTCTTTGTGTCTCTCTCACCATATTCATGTAGTCTGTATTTACAAAAATTCCGGGAGCACCACCAGTTGTATACTGCATAAGATAAGAGTATATATTGCAGTGTGATGGTTTCTATTACAATGATAATATCTAATCACCAGTGTGGATCCAATCCCTCTTACCTAGGTATTCAATTGTCCCTGATAATTTTTCGCAAGAAAAAAACAGGGTATTATCACGATTTTTGCCTGATGTTTTGCTTCATGCTATTCAATTATACCCCTTTTTTCATGCAAAAAATACCTTGTTTCCAAGCGAAAACACATTGGATCCGGGATAAAAAAAATGGGGCTGATAGGGCTGGTTATCATGGATTTTGCTTCGAAATAAAATTATTGTTAACTGCCGGCATTGGGGACAATTGAATGGCCCAAGGTGGGTCAATTAGTTGCTGTAAATTGCTGTGGCTAATTGAATACCAGCCTAAGCCAACATCATTTTTGTTCTTTTTGTTCAGTTTGTAGATTAAGTGGACTCCTGAGTTTAATTAGTTATTTATATATTTAAGTTGACTGTGAATAAATATGGGCATTTTACAATTTCAGATTTCAGTTGGTTGATCGGTGTGGTTTTTGCTTTTCCATTGTTTTGTAAAAATGTATAATTGCTATTCTAATGATGGTCTAATAAGCCCCACATATCGTGGGTAATTTTGACTCATTTGGAGAGATTTGCTTCCAAATGCTCCTGTATTCATGATTGGATAATTTCTTTTAGGTGGGGTCATTCTTAAAGGGTTTTATTAGATTTCCAAGACTGGCATCCTTGGAGGTAACCACATGGTCATAATGTTGCCATTGTGCATGTCAAAAGTCGCCATTCCGACATATCGTTTTTCTCCTGTTCAAACCCTAACCATAATTGCAGCCTAAATGTAACTCTAAAACTGTAATGCCAACATTGTGACTGTCAACATTCACAAAGTCAACATACTGAATGTTGACATAATGACTACACACCGTCAGTGACTTCACGGTGGTATGACCACAGTTTGGGGCAAATGACTACTTGGCAGAGGGTATGTAATATTTGGGTGCATCCCAATAACACACAAATCCTAGTGTAGGATTAGTGTGGATGCATCAAAAAGGTGGAGTTGGTATATTTCATCTCCAAATGTCAAGTAGCCTACAGTGCTCTCGTGCTTGAAATATTAGTACAGGGTGAGAGCTAGATCTAGCTCAGCTTTGTCATATAATAGGGTTAATGTCTTCACTAGTGGAATCCAACCTTTATGTAAGCCTGCAAAGAAGTGATGTAAGAAGTCTGCCTGACCCATGTTAGGTGCATTTCAGTGGAGAGGAGTTGTTGGGGGTAGGGTAACCGTATGACTAGTCTACAGTTATCATGTCTTCATGTTGACCAACCCTAACTCTGACCTTCAGCATCTGCAGTATGTCAACATTTCATACGGTGACAGTTCAGAGGTTGTGAACATGTTGACAATTTGACCATGTCAACATTCTCATGACTGTCGACCAGTCATACTCAACTCTATGTGCACACCTGTTCCTAGTATGGCCTCACTCCAAATTATGTTGGGTTACTGGACTGGATGTCGTAGTACCACCTACATAGTGTGTTAGAGGAGAGACCTTGGTGAGAACATATAAATATCCAGTTGGCTCAACAATTTGTGGTTGGACTCAGGGACAATTAGGGTTGTCTGTAGTAGTCACATTTAGTGGGATTATTGTAAATATTACTCAAGACAGAGATATAACCCCCATGATTTGGGGAACAGAAATTTAGAATATGGAGAGGCTCACGGTATATGTATTGTTTGTTGATGACTTGCACTATTGGGAATCACCATTTGTACAGTACAGATGTGTCTCATGGCTTTTCCAGCAGGGTGCCCATATGCATTGTAAATCCAAGGGTGTGAGCATACGCAGCATGGTGGGTTTGGGATTGGCGAGATGCGTATGCTCAGGCATACACATCACAACAATGATGGAGGAGGACACATCTACTTGTATGTATTCACTCAGGGTGCATGTTGCATCCCTAAGATCATGCATTTTCTCTGACGTCCTAGTGGATGCTGGGAACTCCGTAAGGACCATGGGGAATAGCGGGCTCCGAAGGAGGCTGGGCACTCTAGAAAGATTTATGACTACCTGGTGTGCACTGGCTCCTCCCACTATGACCCTCCTCCAAGCCTCAGTTAGATTTCGTGCCCGGCCGAGGTTGGATACACACTAGGGGCTCTCCTGAGCCCTTAGAAAGAAAGTATAGTTTAGGTTTTTTATTTTCAGTGAGACCTGCTGGCAACAGGCTCACTGCAGCGAGGGACTAGGGGGAGAAGAAGCGAACTCGCCTGCTTGCAGCCGGATTGGGCTTCTTAGGCTACTGGACACCATTAGCTCCAGAGGGATCGACCGCAGGCCCAGTCCTTGGTGTTCGGTCCCGGAGCCGCGCCGCCGTCCCCCTTACAGAGCCAGAAGCAAGAAGAGGTCCAGAAAAACGGCGGCAGAAGACATCAGTCTTCAACAAGGTAGCGCACAGCACTGCAGCTGTGCGCCATTGCTCCTCATGCACACTTCACACTCCGGTCACTGAGGGTGCAGGGCGCTTGGGGGGAGCGCCCTGAGCAGCAATAAAAAACACCTTGGCTGGCAAAATACCACAATATATAGCCCCAGAGGCTATATATGTGGTAAATACCCCTGCCAGAATCCAGGAAAAAGCGGGAGAATAGGCAGCGGAAAAGGGGCGGAGCTATCTCCCTCAGACACACTGGCGCCATTTCTCCTTCACAGATCCGCTGGAAGGAAGCTCCCTGGCTCTCCCCTGCAGTCTACACTTCAGAACAGGGTAAAAACAGAGAGGGGGGGCACTAAATTTAGGCGCAATATATATATATAATATAAAAAGCAGCTATAGGGGACATAAACGCCCGCTACCTCAAGCAGACCCAGATGTCGACACTGATACTGACACCAGTGTCGACGACGATGAGTCTAACCTGATGCCCACTAAGGCCATTCACTGCATGATTGAGGCAATGAAAGAGGTGTTACACATTTCTGATATAAATACAGGTACCACTAAAAAGGGTATTATGTTTGGGGAGAAAAAACTACCCGTAGTCTTTCCCCCGTCAGAGGAATTAAATGAAGTGTGTGAAGAAGCGTGGGCTTTCCCTGATAAAAAATTGGTAATTTCTAAGAAGGTACTAATGGCGTTCCCTTTCCCGCCAGAGGATAGGTCACGTTGGGAAACACCTCCTAGGGTGGATAAAGCGCTCACACGTTTGTCTAAAAAGGTGGCACTACCGTCTCCGGATACGGCCGCCCTCAAGGAACCTGCTGATAGAAAGCAGGAGGCGATCCTGAAGTCTGTATATACACACACAGGCATTATACTTAGGCCAGCTATTGCGTCAGCTTGGATGTGCAGTGCTGCCGCTGCGTGGTCAGATAAACTGTCAGAAAATATTGACACATTAGACAGAGACACGATCCTGTTAACCATAGACCATATAAAAGACTCAGTCTTATATATGAGAGATGCACAGAGGGAAATCTGCCGACTGGCATCTAAAGTAAGTGCATTGTCCATTTCTGCTAGGAGAGGCTTATGGACTCGCCAGTGGACAGGAGATGCAGATTCAAAAAAGCACATGGAAGTGTTACCATATAAGGGTGAGGAATTATTTGGGGATGGTCTCTCGGACCTAGTTTCCACAGCAACGTCTGGGAAGTCAGCGTTTTTACCCCATGTCCTCTCACAGCCTAAGAAGGCGCCGTTTTATCAGGTTCAGTCCTTTCGGACTCAGAAAAACAGGCGTGGAAAAGGCGGGTCCTTTCTGTCCAGAGGCAGAGGTAGGGGAAAAAGGCTGCAACAAACAGCAGGTTCCCAGGAGCAAAAGTCCTCCCCCGCTTCTTCGTCCAAGTCCGCCGCATGACGGTGGGGCTCCACAGGCGGAGCATGGTACGGTGGGGGGTCGCCTCAAAAATTTCAGCGATCAGTGGGTTCGCTCACAGGTGGATCCCTGGATCCTGCAAATAGTATCTCAGGGGTACAAGCTGGAATTCGAGGCGTCCCCACCCCACCGGTTCCTAAAATCTGCCTTGCCGATTGCTCCCTCAGACAGGGAGGCGGTGCTAGCGGCAATTCACAAGCTGTATTCCCAGCAGGTGATAATCAAGGTACCCCTACTTCAACAAGGCCGGGGTTATTATTCCACACTTTTTGTGGTACCGAAACCGGACGGTTCGGTGAGACCCATTCTAAATTTGAAATCCTTGAACACGTACATAAAGAAATTCAAGTTCAAGATGGAATCGCTCAGGGCGGTTATTGCAAGCCTGGACGAGGGGGATTACATGGTATCCCTGGACATCAAGGATGCTTACCTACATGTCCCCATTTACCATCCTCACCAGGAGTACCTCAGATTTGTGGTACAGGATTGCCATTACCAATTCCAGACGCTGCCGTTTGGACTGTCCACGGCACCGAGGGTATTTACCAAGGTTATGGCGGAAATGATGATACTCCTTCGAAGAAAGGGAGTTTTAATTATCCCATACTTGGACGATCTCCTAATAAAAGCGAGGTCCAAGGAACAGTTGTTGGTGGGAGTAGCACTATCTCAGGAGGTGCTGCACCAGCACGGCTGGATTCTGAATATCCCAAAGTCACAGCTGGTTCCGACGACACGGCTACTGTTCCTGGGTATGATTCTGGATACAGTCCAGAAGAAAGTGTTTCTCCCGGAGGAGAAAGCCAGGGAGTTGTCATCTCTAGTCAGAGACCTCCTGAAACCAAAACAGGTATCAGTGCATCGCTGCACGCGGGTCCTGGGAAAGATGGTGGCTTCTTACGAAGCAATTCCCTTCGGCAGGTTCCATGCCAGAATCTTTCAGTGGGACCTGTTGGACCAGTGGTCCGGATCGCATCTTCAGATGCATCGCTTGATAACCCTGTCTCCAAGAACCAGGGTGTCTCTATTGTGGTGGCTGCAGAGTGCCCATCTTCTAGAGGGCCGCAGATTCGGCATACAGGACTGGGTCCTGGTGACCACGGATGCCAGCCTTCGAGGCTGGGGGGCAGTCACACAGGGAAGAAACTTCCAAGGACTATGGTCGAGTCAGGAGACTTCCCTTCACATAAATATTCTGGAACTAAGGGCCATCTACAATGCCCTAAGTCAAGCAAAATCCCTGCTTCTACACCAGCCGGTACTGATCCAGTCAGACAACATCACGGCAGTCGCCCATGTAAATCGACAGGGCGGCACAAGAAGCAGGATGGCGATGGCAGAAGCCACAAAAATTCTCCGATGGGCGGAGAATCATGTACTAGCACTGTCAGCAGTGTTCATTCCGGGAGTGGACAACTGGGAAGCAGACTTCCTCAGCAGACACGACCTCCACCCGGGAGAGTGGGGACTTCATCCAGAAGTCTTTCAGATGCTGGTAAACCGTTGGGAAAAACCACAGGTGGACATGATGGCGTCCCGCCTCAACAAAAAGTTAAAAAGATATTGCGCCAGGTCAAGGGACCCTCAGGCGGTAGCTGTGGACGCTCTAGTGACACCGTGGGTGTACCAGTCGGTTTATGTGTTCCCTCCTCTGCCTCTCATACCAAAGGTATTGAGAATAATAAGAAAGAGAGGAGTAAACACCATTCTCGTGGTTCCGGATTGGCCAAGACGAGCGTGGTACCCGGAACTTCAAGAGATGCTCTCAGAGGACCCGTGGCCTCTACCGCTCAGACAGGACCTGCTACAGCAGGGGCCCTGTCTGTTCCAAGACTTACCGCGGCTGCGTTTGACGGCATGGCGGTTGAACACCGGATCCTAAAGGAAAAGGGTATTCCGGAGAAAGTCATTCCTACGCTTATTAAGGCCAGGAAAGATGTTACGGCAAAGCATTATCACCGCATATGGCGGAAATATGTTGAATGGTGCGAGGCCAAAAAGGCCCCAACAGAGGAATTTCAACTAGGTCGATTTCTGCATTTCCTGCAAGCAGGAGTGAATATGGGCCTAAAACTAGGCTCCATTAAAGTACAGATCTCGGCTCTGTCGATTTTCTTTCAAAAAGAACTAGCTTCAGTACCTGAAGTTCAGACATTTGTGAAAGGAGTGCTGCATATTCAGCCCCCATTTGTGCCTCCTGTGGCACCTTGGGATCTCAACGTGATGTTGAGCTTCTTAAAATCACATTGGTTTGAGCCACTAAAAACCGTGGATCTGAAATATCTCACGTGGAAAGTGGTCATGTTATTGGCCTTGGCTTCAGCCAGGCGAGTGTCAGAATTGGCGGCTTTGTCATGTAAAAGCCCTTATCTGATTTTCCATATGGATAGGGCGGAATTGAGGACTCGTCCCCAATTTCTCCCTAAGGTGGTGTCAGCGTTTCACCTGAACCAGCCTATTGTGGTACCTGCGGCTACTAAGGATTTGGAGGACTCCAAGTTGCTAGACGTTGTCAGGGCCCTGAAAATATATGTTTCAAGGACGGCTGGAGTCAGAAAATCTGACTCGCTGTTTATCCTGTATGCACCCAACAAGCTGGGTGCTCCTGCTTCTAAGCAGTCTATTGCTCGCTGGATTTGTAGTACAATTCAGCTTGCACATTCTGTGGCAGGCCTGCCACAGCCAAAATCTGTGAATGCCCATTCCACAAGGAAGGTGGGCTCATCTTGGGCAGCTGCCCGAGGGGTCTCGGCTTTACAACTTTGCCGAGCAGCTACTTGGTCAGGGGCAAACACGTTTGCAAAATTCTACAAATTTGATACCCTGGCTGAGGAGGACCTGGAGTTCTCTCATTCGGTGCTGCAGAGTCATCCGCACTCTCCCGCCCGTTTGGGAGCTTTGGTATAATCCCCATGGTCCTTACGGAGTTCCCAGCATCCACTAGGACGTCAGAGAAAATAAGAATTTACTCACCGGTAATTCTATTTCTCGTAGTCCGTAGTGGATGCTGGGCGCCCATCCCAAGTGCGGATTGTCTGCAATACTTGTAAATAGTTATTGTTAACTAAAGGGTTATTATTGAGCCATCTGTTGAGAGGCTCAGTTGTTTTCATACTGTCAAACTGGATATAGTATCACGAGTTGTACGGTGTGATTGGTGTGGCTGGTAAGAGTCTTACCCGGGATTCAAAATCCTTCCTTATTATGTCTGCTCGTCCGGGCACGGTGTCCTAACTGAGTCTTGGAGGAGGGTCATAGTGGGAGGAGCCAGTGCACACCAGGTAGTCATAAATCTTTCTAGAGTGCCCAGCCTCCTTCGGAGCCCGCTATTCCCCATGGTCCTTACGGAGTTCCCAGCATCCACTACGGACTACGAGAAATAGAATTACCGGTGAGTAAATTCTTATTTTTTCAATAGTCTTGATATACCTGGGCTTTAGAGACTTCAGTATGAATATAAGGTTGATTCCTACAGGCTGTTGTCATTTTGTCTTTTTCCTTGAAAGACGACATCATCTTTATTAACCGATTAATCAATTGGGAGGGTCTTGGCATGCCACAGAGTGCCTTATGAGCCCTTTCAATTTTCTCACCTTGGCTGAATCAAAAGTTTGAGTCTACTGATCCTGGTATGTTGTGGATATGTAAAATTGTTTCATCTTTCCTTTGTCTCTGAGTGCTTTTATTTGGAATTGCTGAGATGACTCCACTTTGCTTTCCAATTCAGTATTATCATTGACAACAGAGATTAAATCAGTTGACTATTGTCTTCACTATACTGTAAAGGGGGGTACACATGGAGCGATGTTCAGCTAATTTCTAAGCAATATGACTAGATTGCTTAGAAATTAGCTGAACATCGCTCCGTGTGTAGGGGTGCCGGCGACAGCGATGTCCCGCGCGTCGCTATCGCCAGTGCTAGACTGGCCTGCAGGCAGGCACAATCTAGCAGGTCGCAGAAAAATAAATTACCAAGTAATTTGCTTGCTGCTGATCGTGAGCCGTTTTACTATAAGCAGCCAATAAATAACGGGATAGTTAGTCCCCACAAGCCAATATAGAAGAAACAAAAATTAGCGCTAGAGAGCTGAATGTATTAAAAATTTCATACAATTTTATTCACAAGATACATAAAATTCTGATGTTGCAACATTTCATAAAATATAGCTCAAATTACATGAGAAGGGCCTATCATAGCACTGCATTTAGTTTAAATATTATAGATGATATATGAAAAGGTTAAAAAATGAGCTGGAACTCAAGCAACAAGTTTATCAATTTAGTGTAGCCACAATCCAGGAACAATGGCCCTCATTCCGAGTTGTTCGCTCGGTATTTTTCATCGCATCGCAGTGAAAATCCGCTTAGTACGCATGCGCAATGTTCGCACTGCGACTGCGCCAAGTAACTTTACTATGAAGAAAGTATTTTTACTCACGGCTTTTTCTTCGCTCCGGCGATCGTAATGTGATTGACAGGAAATGGGTGTTACTGGGCGGAAACACGGCGTTTCAGGGGCGTGTGGCTGAAAACGCTACCGTTTCCGGAAAAAACGCAGGAGTGGCCGGAGAAACGGTGGGAGTGCCTGGGCGAACGCTGGGTGTGTTTGTGACGTCAACCAGGAACGACAAGCACTGAAATGATCGCACAGGCAGAGTAAGTCTGGAGCTACTCTGAAACTGCTAAGTAGTTAGTAATCGCATTATTGCGAATACATCGGTCGCAATTTTAAGAAGCTAAGATTCACTCCCAGTAGGCGGCGGCTTAGCGTGTGTAACTCTGCTAAATTCGCCTTGCGACCGATCAACTCGGAATGAGGGCCAATATTTGAAGAGAGATGGAAATAATTACCAACTGAAATTGGAGATGAGGTGGAGGAGCTGGACATCACATCCTTATTCATCTAAAGAAAAAACCTGGAAGTCTGATATAGGAACTATACAGAAATGGGTTCTCTGCGCACTGAGGTGTTAATCTGAGGCGGGCTGTGCTGCTGGTAATGAGGGGTGTCCCACCCCCCCTTAAATGGTAAGTATACAGATGGGGATAAAACCACAGGGAACCAGCGCTCAAACCCTATTTGTAGTGGTGAGTGATACGGTTATAAAGTGAAGCTAAAATCAATAATGAAAAAGCAGGTAATATACTTAAGGTTGTTTATTCTAAGATGCTGAGATACTTTCTTTCCCAACAGGTATAAATTCGGTTTAAAAGTCAATCAGTGATTGGGGCACGCTCCTGGTTTGAGCTTAAATTCTGAAGTGCAAGGTTCAATTGAAAGAACAAATGCTGTAATATATTGATATAGGAACTACTCCATACGATTTGGATATCTACAAAACGGACCTGAGCTTTCAATCGGACCAATTGAATTCCTTAATCAAGCCGTCTAAAGGTCCTCATCAGTTGGTAATTATTTCCATCTTGCTTCAAATATTGTCCCCTCCGTCCCCGTCCAACCTCTCGCTCAGTACATTGCGCTGTGCTGAGCGGGGGGAGAGATGTGTGCTGAGTGGTCTGTGCTAGACCGCTCAGCACTCATCTCTAAAAATCTCCCCGTCAGTTTGGCCCTGAAGTCCATGGTTTTTGATAGAAACATAGACTGTGACAGCAGACAAGAACCACTTGGACCCTCGAGTCTGCCCCTTTTTACCATATTTTTACCTCAAACCTTATTTGATCCTTATTTCTGTGTACGAATACCCTTATGTCTATCCCATGCATGTTTAAATTGCTCTACTGTCTTAACTTCTACCACCTCTGATGGGAGGCTATTCCACTTGTCCACTACTCTTCCTGTGAAGTATGTTTTCCTCAAATTTCCCCTGAACCTGCCTCCCTCCAGTTTCAGTGCATGTACTCACGTTCTCATACTTCTCTTCATTTGAAGAATGTTTCCCTCCTGGACTTTGTTAAAACCCTTGATATATTTGAACGTTTTTATCATGTCCCCCCTTTCCCTTTTCTGCTCCAAACTATACATATTGAGATTATTTAGTCTTTCTGGGTATGTTTTGTGATGTAGGCCATGCACCATTTTAGCTTCACCTTCTGATTGGCCAGAATTGACATTGGTTTAACATTGGTTTTATGTCCGTTTTACTTTTGTTTGGGCAAAATCCCATTATTTTGATTACTTTGTACAACAGTGCTAGGAAATTTTTTCAATAGTTTATATTAGTAGCTTTAAATCTGTATTAAGACAGGGAAATTATTGTATTTTTGTTGGGGTGTACTGGCCCTTCACTGTTAACACTTAGCTAAAATCTTTGGGAGGCATTTGATATGCCGGATATTGGGATCCCAGCGCTCACCATACTGGCGCCAGGATCCCGACAGCCGGCATACCGACAACCAGCATGCCGACAACTATTGTCCCTCTTGGGGTGTCCACGACACCCAGGGGCGGATTGGGAACAAAAAGCGGCCCTGGAAAAATTTGTACTAGTGGCCCCACATGGGCAGCACCAGAGGTGTAAGGTCTAGCCATGGGCCATGGCAGCAGCACCCTCCCCCCAAGACTTTCCAGATAGTGTGCATGTCCAGCATCAAGGGGGAAGTTAAAAAGAAATAAAATTAAATATTATGAGCACATTATATGATACATATTCGGAATTTAGAAACTATATCATTCTTTAGAAAGATATATTTTCTTGCTTATTACACCAACCGTATCCCAATCACTATTCACTCAATCTTATATGTCAGCCAAGCAGGCAGACAGAGCATACACTAGATCATCTGCAATCACAGGCTAAGTGGCAAAGTAATTTTTATATATGCTAATTATTTAGCATCTTATTCATTATGTCTATAACTAGGACCGCATGTCCTCAAACAAAACAGGCCACATGGGTGCGTCGACCCACCGGGGATCTTCCCTGTGAACCCTATGGCCAATCCGCCTCTGACGACACCCCTGGAGGAAGAATAAGTAGCGTGGCGTGCGTAGCACGCCACCGCGCCCACAAGGTGCTCTTTTGCGCTTACCCCGCAAGCCGGTAGTCGGGATCCCCGTGCCGGTATGCTGGGCGCCGGGATCCCAAGTGCCGGTATAACGTAGTAGACCCAAAATCTTTTGCTGTGGGTGGAATTTTTGAGGGTGGGGGTTTCAATCAGGCTCTACACATGTCTGCATGCTTTTTTAATTAGTATGTGAAATGCTGTGAAGATGTGAAATGTGTAGTTTAAAGTGTGATAAAATATTAATATGAAATTTGCAGTTACACTGGAGTTAAACAAGAGAGAAACAGAAGGACAACAAACTATCTTCTAAAACTACTCCAAAAGGACTCCTTTCAACACACTTCAGTGAGTTAATTAAACACTACGACCTCAAACACCTGTTGAATGCCCAACCAGGACACCCCTCACTGCCTGGATATCCTAAAAAGTTGCCGCTCTTATTTATTTATTTTTTACTTTTTTTTTTTTACTATCACTGACTACATCTACTACTTTCTGCATTGCCTTTGCTTTTTAGTACACCTACTTTTAACATTATTATTGTAGTTTTTGTCCAACACTATTTCGAGAATATTCCTCTGAACAGCACTACTATACTGTACTGGACCAATGGCCCCTCGACCCTGTCGCTTACTGATCCTCTCCACCTGCTCTCACCTCCATTACAGGTCCAGCCCACCCACCCACACCCACAATCTAACCAACCTGATCCACATGTCCCCTCCCTCCCATTCTCCTGTGGCCTCTTGAATGCCAGATCAATCCAATTGTAAAGCGCAACAGAATTTGTTGCGCTATATCAGAAACTGTTAATAATAAATAAATAAATCTGCAACAAACTGTCCGCTATCCACGACCTCTTCATTTCCCACTCTCTTAACCTTCTTGCCATCACCAAAATCTAGCTTTCCTCCTCTGACACCACCTACACTGCTACCTTCTTCTATGGGGGCCTCTCCTTCACCCTCTCTGTCAGACCTGATGACCATCAAGGTGGCGGAGTGAGCATCCTATCTCCCAACCGGTTCTTTTTGTGTCATCCCACCAGAGCCATCCCTCTCCTTCTCCACCTTTGAGGTCCTCTATATCCGTCTCTTCTATCCCATTCACCTCAATGTGGCGGTCATCTACCACCACCCCTGGCCACTCCTCCCCTTTACTTGACAACTTTGCTGCCTGGCTTCCCCACGTCTTCTCCTATGACCTCTTCTCCATCATTCTCAGTGACTTTAACATCCCTGTTGACATTACTAACCTAGCCTGCACTAATCTTCTTGCCCTTTCTTACTCATTTGGACCTCTGCAGACGCAATCTCAAGACTCTTGACCCTGCTTTCTGATACTCTCCCTTCTTCTCTATCCACCGTGGCCTGCCCTAACCAGGCAGACTCCTTCTACAACTCCACCCTCAGTTCTGTAATCGATTCTGTTGACTCCATCTCCTTTGTCCTCCTCCACCATTCAAAACCCCAAACCTGGCACTCCAAACTGACTCAATTCCTGCAAAAATGCTCACGCATTTCAAGTTTATCTTCTGTTCCTAGAACAACCCCACCCCCACTCCAAGCAATCCTCTTTCCAATCACTCATCACTTCCCTGCAGCCTCTTCAATACTTTCAACAACCTCCTTCACCCCCACCCATCCCTCCTCCCTCATGGCCACTGCCTCCTTCTCCTCCAAAATTGTGTAAATCCCAGACGGAATCTCTTTCCTCTGCAGCACAGCCCTTCCCTTCATCCTTTCTCCCCAGCCATTTCATCTTGTGCATCTTTATCTTCGCCATGAGCGATTAAGTCCCTTTTCCTCATTTTATCCTCTCCCCCATCCACCTGCCCCCCTGGACCCCTCTCTTCTCACCTCATCTACTCCCTCTCTCCCACTGCCTGCTCAAATCTTGTTCACCTTTTTAACTTATCACTCTCTTCTGGCATCTTTCCTCGCTATTCAAACATACTCTTGTCCCACCTATTCTTAAAAAATCCAACCTTGACCCCTCCTCACCCACTAGTTACTGCTCTCTCTCTCTTTTTACTTTCGCCTCCAAATGACTTCAGCAGCTTGTCTACTGCCGTCTCACCAGATACCTATCTGACAACTCTATCCTTGATCCTCTCCAATGTGGCTTTTATCCACGTCACTCCACTGAAACTTCCCTTGTCAAAGCCACCAGTTACCTGCTTTTGGCCAAATACATTAGTCACTTCTCTCTTCTCATCCTCCTGGACCTCTCTGCTACCTTTGACACAGTGGACCATCCTTTCCTCTTCTGCACCCTCCTGTCCATTGGACTTTCTAGAACTGTCCTTTCCTGGTTCCCCTCTTACCTCTCCAACCACTCCTCTCTGTCTGCCTTGGTTGCCACCTCACCACCTTCCATCCTTTCCGTTAATGTCCCCCAGGGTTCTGTTCTTGGCCCCCTTCTCTTCTCTCTATACACCTCATCCCTGGGTAAACTCATAAGCTCCTTCGGCTTCCAATACCACCTCTATTCTGATGATATGCAACTATACCTCTCCTCTCCTTTCTTGACATCTCTCCCCTTGGTCCTCTCTCAGGTATCCAGTTGCCTCTCTGCCATCTCCTCCTGGCTGTCTGAGTACTCCCTGAAGCTCAACAGGGACAAACTGAAGTCATCATCTTTTCCCTATCCATGGTTCTATGGTCTACACACACCCTCATTATATCACTTTTGACAACACCATCATCTCCTCTGTTCCCCAACTCTACTGCTTGGGTGTCACTCTTGATTTCTCCCTCTCCTTCACCCCTCACATTCAATCTCTAGCTCAATCCTGTCGGTCCCAGCTATGCAACATCAATCACATTAGGCCATTCCTCTCCTAAAATGTGACTAAACTTATTATCAACTCACTGGTTATCTCCCGGCTCGACTACTGCAACCTTCTCCTCATTGGCCTCCAACATTCCCATCTTGTTCCACTCCAAACTGTTCTCAATGCTGCAGCTAGACTCGTCTTCCTCTCCTGCAGCTCTACATCTGCCACTCCCCTGCACTAAAACCTGCACTGGCTTCCTTTCCCCTAAAGAGTCCTCTTCAAACTCCCCACCATCACATACAAGGCCCTCTATAACTCAACTGCTCCCTACATCTCTAACCCTGATTTCCATACATACTCCTTCCCTCTCTTTACAGTCAGCGAATGACCATAGCCTCTCATCTAGCCTGGTCACTGAATCTCACGCTCGAGTCCAATATTTCACCCATGCTACCCCCTTCACTGGAATGAGCGCCCTCGCTCTATCAGACTCTCCCCGACCTTGCAAAGCTTAAAATGGATACTGAATACCCACCTGTTCATCAAATCGTGCCTTTCCACCACATAACCATGTCTTGTGGTCACTGTACTGACCCCCTGCCTCTTGCTGAACCTCTCTGGTGTTAAAATGGCAAGCGTTTACATGAGTCTAGCCAGGCTTGTAATTCAAGTGTATACTCTGTGCCTTCAACACCTCCATCATCTCCCTACTCTGATTCCCATTAGCTTAATCTCTATCTTTACTGCTTTTACCAGTCCTCTTGTTAAGTATCAGTTTAGCAGGTTTGAGCAAAGGTTCTGTCTCAGGGCTGCCATTGTCCCAACCTCTCATTTGAGATACTTGTTTAATGTAGAATATTTTCCATTGAGTGTCTGCACTATCCAGTGCCACTGCACAAGCTGTATCACTGTGCATTTGTATCCAGCCCAGGTAGCCTGGAGCTCATTCCTCCAAACTGGAACAATTGCCATTACCTGTTATAGACCTGCTGTTGGTAATCCTACACTCCTGCTGGCTGGCATAAGTTAGCTCCATTAACCACAATTGCTTTTCAGATACATTGGTGGTTGCTCAGTCTGTGTTTGGGAAAGGGGCCTACAATATCAACAGCCACTTGCTAGAGTGGCTCATTGGAAACCACCATGGGCTGCAGGGATGTGCGGCAGGTCCAGTTTCAATGATGAGCTCTGGAAGGGCCACGGCACACAGCTTTGGCTTGGCTATGGTGACCACATTTATATACAGATGTGTCCTCTTACATCCTTGATGCAGTCACGCTAAACAACCATTGAAATCGTGCCATGCCGTGTCAGGACTCGGTAGTGCAGAACATCTTTTTTGCGTTATTTCAGCGAGAATACGTCTTAGAAGCAAAGTAATGTAATAGGACAAACAAGCAGCTTCTGCTAATTAAAATGATATGCCGCATGCCTGTATTCTGTGCATAATGCCACGTTTGTGTCTTCCATGAAAACACTGTAACGTAACATTTTGTATGCAAATACAGTCGCAGTCACACACAGAATATAGGCATGCTGCATATCATTTTAATCAGCAGAAACTGCTTGTGCATCCTATTATATTACTTTGCTTCTAAGATGTATTGAAAAAACGCAAAAAAGATGCTCTGCACTACCGAGCCATACGTCACACACGCATTATGTGTAATGCAACTTGTAGCTCTTGGAGAAAAGATGTAAGAGGACACATCTGTAGTGGCTACAGTAGTTAGTCCATTCCCCATATCAATGTCAATGGGAACATACCTAGGGAGCCCTTTACTACCACCCCTCTGAAATGGGGATCTCAGTCTACTCTAGACACACGTTAGCTCCTCGGGGGCACCGTGCTAGAAACTACATTAGTACAATTCATAGTGCACACAGCACATCAAAATAGTGGGTAAGAGGGGATTTCAGGCAGAATTACCTTTATTTTAAATGTAAACTGGTATAGTGAATTAAAACAGCGCATTTGGGCACTGCTGCTAAATGCCACTTAACACACCTTATATGAACACTGAGGTTTTCCATCAGCAATCACAAATAATTCATTTCAGTTTAAAAGTGTGTAAAAAAACACATAACCAAAATGTAATAGTGCAGGCCTGACCAACCATTGGCTCTCCAGCTGTTGTGAAAATACAAGTCCCAGCATACCGTGCCATAGTTTTGCTATTGGGGAATGCTAAAACTTTGGTAGGGCATGCCGAGATGTGAAGTTTTATAACAGCATACCTCTCAACTTTCGTCTTTTCTGAATAGGGACATGCCGCGTCTAAGGCACGGTCACGGCTGGAAAGGGGGTGGTGCTTTGAGTGGAGGGGTGGGGCTTTGAGTTGAGGGGGAGTAGCCTGGCTCCCTGAGCTGCTGGACAGCCCCCAACTCCCTTCCTTGCACTGATAGATGCTGTGCGCACGCGCACGGCATCTATTCAGTGATCACCGGCTGCTTTGGAGAGCAGAGCAACGGTGATCCCTAGCTCTCCCAACTGTCCCCCCACCCGCCCGCAGGACACTGCAGCCCACAGGAGGGACAGCAGGACAGTGTCCAATAATACCCCTTTCACATCGCACTGAAAACCCGGTATCGACACGGCATATTGCCGTGTCAAAACGGGTCCGTGTGCGATGTGAAAGGTCCTTTGCAGAATTAGCGGGTCGTCTGACCCGGTAATTCAACCCGGTAAAAAAGAAGGGTTATTACCGGGTTGATTACCGGGTCAGGCGCAGTGTGAATGGGAGCCGTTCCGATGCGACACGGC
This sequence comes from Pseudophryne corroboree, assembly GCF_028390025.1. NCBI lineage: Eukaryota > Metazoa > Chordata > Amphibia > Anura > Myobatrachidae > Pseudophryne > Pseudophryne corroboree. The sequence goes on from NC_086454.1 coordinate 85,083,554, forward strand.
TCCCATTCACAGCATAGGCAGAGGCGGCGCCTCCACCCCCGCCCCTGCTGCTGCTGCGCCCTCCGCTGCTATGGCAACCGACCCGGTATATTGCCGGGTCGGAAAGCCTGCAACGGAGCGCAAATGCAGGATCCCACCCGGTAAGTACACGTTTCTCTTACCGGGTAGGATCCGGCATTTGCGATGTGAAAGCAGCATAAGTGGGACTGTCCCGCTAAATTCGGTACATTTGGAAGGTATGTAACAGCTAGGGAGCTATGGGTTGGCCAGACCTGCAATAGTGTAATAAAGTGAATATAGAAAATACTGTATACTGTAGGTTGTATTTCCTTGGCTGACAAAAGAGAAGGATTTCCCACCAAGCAATGATAATTTGTCAGCTGGATGAATGCCTGTCACTTCCTCCAACAAACTGCAATTCGAAATTCAAACATGAAAACTATAAAAAGAAGACATATCTAGTACACTAATGCCAGTAGTACCACAGATAATAAAGTTAAACAGTTGCACTGACAATATTATATTAAAATCAGATATAAAGCAAGATCTTTGCATATTTTCACACAAATAAATACATACCAGTATGTCACAACTTTTTGTAGAACCAAAATTGAATCCTTTTATTATAACGTCCGTGGATTCTCCCAGTTCCAGATAATCAGAAGGGCAACTGTGTCCCCCAACCCTGAATGCATTTTGATATATTGGCAACATCTTTTCAATGGACAGATACAGAGGAACTGATAAAGCTCCATATTTAACCCTACTGTAGATTTCCCAATCAGCTCAATTATTGGGATCATGTGCAGAAGATGGCAAAGGCTCTGGACAGACGCACTCATTCAGCTCAGATCGATATGGTACAAAAATCACAATCAATAATTTTTTGTACTTCTGCATATGCACAGTGATTGCAAGTTAAGCAACGTGATCGCAACTAGATTATGATAGCAATGCTGAGTGGGACTTGGAATGCTGGGCCACCTTGCCCTGTGCTGAGTGGCCCCCAGCATGCGATCACAAGCAGTAGCAGATTCTGATATTTAGCAGAATCTACTACTGTACCTGAATAGGGTCCAGAGCCCAATCTTTTCTATCTTCTGTGCCGGTGTCATCTTTCCAAATATATCACCCAAGTGATGGTGCCGCTGACAGCAGGTATAGGGGTAGGCGTGCTGTAGGGCTGATTCAGATGTAGTTGCACACAGGACCCACCTCTGTATCAAGCCATATAACTTCACCCCAGTCCTTCCCTCAGCTGGAGCAAATTCCTCTGCATAAATAATGCATTTTGATGGAATAAAGGCTCACAGCAGATCTTAAACTAGGTTTGCGCCATGCAGTGGATGTTTTGCACTTTGTAAATTACCTCCTTTGTTACTGAAAAGTTATTTGTCCTAAAGTACTGTATTTTAAGTGTAATATATCATTTCACCAGCAGGTGGCACTACACTTTAACTAATAAACTGCAGTTCCCTTGAGGTTTAAGAATAGAAGAACTAGGGCAAACTAAAATATTAAACAGGAGCTGGGAAAATTACAAGACAATAATGCCAACGCATTTAGAGCAACATCATTTTGTGTACTTAATGGGATTGGTTATATAAGTTCACATTATTCAGAACATCGGAAAGCATACTAGTATTAACAGTAACTAACTGATACCCTGTGTCTTTTCCCTATATCCGCTGTCTCTTTCCCTAACTTCCTTCATAAACCTTTGATGTACTTGTATTATTATTATTATTATTATTATTATTATCTGTGATTTGTATTGTATTTGATTTTCAATTCTGTCTGGCACATCAGTGTTTTACAGAGCCATAAAAATTAAACGCTGTTGATATAATACACAATTCATGATAATTTATTTATAATCTCCGGTAAATAGCAACAGTATAAATGCATTTGCTTATAATTGCTGTTGATGTCATCACTAGTCTAAGGATTTTGCCTAAAATGCCTGTTTTATTTTTCCCCCCACAATTTATAACATATGGCAGGAGCTGCTATAATATTTACTCTTTTCACATGTCATTAATTATGGGAAAAATGGAGAAAAACACAGGCATTCAAGGCAGGGGCGTATTAAGAGTGGAGGGGCACCAGAGCTGGATTAACGCTTTGGGTTTCCCAGAGCACAGACATTGGGGCCCAAGTCATAGCATCATCATTCACCATTTTAAATAAGCACTTTTTTTTACACTGTCTCTAATGTTTGGTACACACTTGAACAACATATTGCTCATTCAAGCAACAATCAACATATTGGTAGTTCATCGATGAACACCCATCACCAGGCTCGGACTGGCCCACAGGGGTACTGGGGAAACCACCGGTAGGTACCACTGCCTGGGGGGCCCTCCTCCTCTAGGGATCAGGTTCTAGACTGTGCACTTGAATTATATATTATACATATGTTACCTTATACTGCGCAGGATTATGATGTATTCTCTACAGTACATTGCTGTCATTAATCTGGCACATTATCATGCATGCACTAGCAGTAATTACTATATAAATTATCAAGGGGTCCAGACCAGGTACTCTATAATGGTTAGCCAAACCTCTGTGGTGGCTGGCCACACCCCCTTTGGAGGCTGGCCACACCTCTAATCATGGGACCCTACCACTGCATACCACCGGTGGGCCCTTCATGCTCCAGTCCGACACTGCCCATCACCCAATATGTGCGGCGGTTAGTGGGTCTGTAGGGATAGTGTGTACCCAGCCAGGGCCGGTTTTACGCATACACTGAATAAGCAGCTGAGTAGGGCGCAGCATAGAGAAGGGGACCCTGGCTCAGCTGCGCCAGCGACATGCGTCCTGATATGCCCCCCTGGGAGACTCGCAGAGTAGGCAATGGTGTTGGTGCTGCCGCATTGTGTCCATCAGTGCACCCCACTACAGTACTGTGAAGAAACGCAAAATAAACTACCACTCCCAGAAGCCTTGCTGCCGGACAGCTGGGAGCAGTAACAATATATAGATATACAGCGCTCAACAAAATTCAAATTCACTAAATGGATATATTTAATGCAGTTTTAAAAACAAAAATTAATGTACATGAATTAAAATATATGTGGATAATCAGTTGATATCAAACCAATTGCTGGACCTATAGTAGGCTCCACAAATAGGGACACTCCCTTTTCCGGGGGCCAGCATACCGGCGCCGGGATCCCGATTGCCGGCATACCGACAGCTGGGCGAGTGCTACTGAGCCCCACGCTATTTATTCTCCCTCCAGGGGGGTCGTGGACCCCAAGAGGGAGAATATGTGCCGGCGGTCGTGATCCCGGCGCCCGTATGCTTGTCGCCGGCATCTCGGCCGGTGGCATACTGAAGACCACCCGCAATAAACACCCCCTCCTCTCACTTTTAGAAGCTTTAATAAATTTACCCTCTAGTGTCAATACCCCCCCCCCCCTCCCCCTCCCCATTTTGATTGCTCACGATCTCACTGTTGCTCAGTGTCACTCTGGAACCCCACACCTTCCATTCAATTCTAACTAATAATATAAAAGTTCACTACAGTTCAGACTCCGGACAGACATTTCATCCAATGTCCAGAATGCTTCTTTGTGAGCTATTACTTAATTAGTCACTGTGTCAGCAGCTGCAGATGAGACCGCCTGTGATGCGGACTACTGAGCATGATGCTGAGCTGCATGACATGCTCCTTGCTGCAAGCTTCAATGTGCCTGTCCCCTCCCCACACTTGTCTGTTCTCCCGGCACGGCCAGGAGGCTCCTGAAAACCGAGTGGTGCTCCAGGCCATCCTGAACAGTGTGCAAGTCTCCAGGAGATACCTGTATCCCGCCACCCAGCAACCAACTTCCAAGTGAAGGACCTGGGACCTTACTAGTGGGTGGACCTGGGGGCTGATGACGCAATTTGCACTAAATTTCATTATTGTACACACTGTGTAATGCCTGTAATCTCAGCATTATATACCCGGGAGTGTGGCAACGATGATGTGATTGCGCAGCTACGCCCAAGCATGCCCCCCCCCCCCCCCCCCCCCCCCCCGCACTATCTCCCACCTTGCTGACCAGTCTCCATGTGAGCCACCTCCTATCTAGTGGCCTGCACATGTGAGTGCTACAGTCTAATGCACATGTGCAGGTCTCCAGAAACATGTCACTCATGCCATGTTCCTGTTGATTTTTCTACTACGCATGTGCAATTCACTGGGAGAATGGCTGCCACACCCTTTTCCTGGTGATTCCTGCAGCAACGCAGATGGCACTCTGGAGAGGTGAGTATTAAACATGGGTGCAGGGTATGCGGTGTGGGCCCCCCTGGACTCAGGAGCTCGTGTGCACCACACATACAGCACCCATTATAAATATGTCACTGAGGCAAAATCCTCATTCTGATCATCACTTTTGTGTTCATTACAAGACCGTGAGCATTAAATAGAATATTCCTCCTGACAACCTTGAGAAAGCCACGAGAGCAGAACACGTATCTGCCTCACTGCAAAGTGTCCCGGAATGCACCTTCAGTAGTGGGAAATGTATATACAGATATTTATCACTCAAGGCCAATGAGGGACTATATTCATGTTCTGAAACCTGTTATAGTTATTAAGTGTCGTCAGATATGATAAGGCACTGGGAGAAATTTTACAAGATTCCCATTTGATACATAGTATCAAATGGGATGCAGTCAATTTACCTACAATCAAAATCCTGACGGTCAAAATCCCGACATTTAAAATACCAACAAGATCAAAATACCAACATTTTAAAATGTCCACAGATCAAAAAGACGACATAAGTTTTTCATGATTTTTTCATCGAAACTCACTTGGACTTGGAGGGGGAATATAATAGTGTGCCGAACTCAGCACACTTATACGGTGTCCGTGTCGACCTATGTCAACATACACACAAAAAACAAGAGTTAAAAAATAGTGGCGCTCATGGGGTCAGATTTGACAACAAATGTATACAAGAGCCGATGAATAAATGGATTATTTATAAAAGTAAAAAAACCAAAAATACAACATATATATATATAAAAAGAATGCGTATACTGATAATCAGTAGCAAAAATAAATAAATAGTTGTTCCAATTGTATCACTAAAAGGCCGGCATTGCTTCAATATGTAAGGAATCAAAAGGTTATTTAAAGTTCCGTTATTTAGTCTCTGAAGTGAAGCTGTTTAGGAGTGTACTAGCAATCATATAATCAGATACAGTGGGGCAGATGTATTAACCTGGAGAAGGCATAAGGAAGTGATAAACCAGTGATATGTGCAAGGTGATAAAGCCACCACCAGCCAATCAGATCCTAACTGTTAATTTACATATTGGAGCTGATTGGCTGGTGGCTTTATCACCTTGCACATATCACTGGTTTATCACTTCCTTATGCCTTCTCCAGGTTAATACATCTGCCCCAATGTTTCACACCGCTGGTGAATTGATATATTTGTAGCAGATGAACGCCCACAGGTACTATGTATCTATTGAATACGTATATTGTTTGCTTTAAGCAGGATAGTTTGAATCCCGAGCCCGAGCGTCCTCGAGTATTTATACTCAAGGGATGACCGCTCCTGTTAAAAACTTGTGTCCCAGTTGTTATGGACATAATTGATAACACCAGATTAGTTGTGTAAGCAGGTGTTCACTCCGCTAAGTGCTCGCTTCCAAAAGCACCTCAGCATGTGCGGCAGTATGAATCTCCAGATTATAGCCGTTGGTGTATCTGCACAAATGTGGGCATAAATTTCTCCAGCCACATTAGAATCAAAAACTGAGCGTGTGTGGAAGGTGGTCGTGGCTGAGTCCCAAAGTTGTAGCAGTCAATAGCTCCGTGTTTGTACTAGTGATGAGCACCGGAAATTTTTCGGGTTTTGTGTTTTGGTTTTGGGTTCGGTTTCGCGGCCGTGTTTTGGGTTCGAACGCGTTTTGGCAAAACCTCACCGAATTTTTTTTGTCGGATTCGGGTGTGTTTTGGATTCGGGTGTTTTTTTCAAAAAACCCTAAAAAACAGCTTAAATCATAGAATTTGGGGGTCATTTTGATCCCAAAGTATTATTAACCTCAAAAACCATAATTTCCACTCATTTTCAGTCTATTCTGAACACCTCACACCTCACAATATTATTTTTAGTCCTAAAATTTGCACCGAGGTCGCTGGATGACTAAGCTAAGCGACCCAAGTGGCCGACACAAACACCTGGCCCATCTAGGAGTGGCACTGCAGTGTCACGCAGGATGGCCCTTCCAAAAAACACTCCCCAAACAGCACATGACGCAAAGAAAAAAAGAGGCGCAATGAGGTAGCTGTGTGACTAAGCTCAACGACCCAAGTGGCCGACACAAACACCTGGCCCATCTAGGAGTGGCACTGCAGTGTCACGCAGGATGGCCCTTCCAAAAAACACTCCCCAAACAGCACATGACGCAAAGAAAAAAAGAGGCGCAATGAGGTAGCTGTGTGACTAAGCTCAACGACCCAAGTGGCCGACACAAACACCTGGCCCATCTAGGAGTGGCACTGCAGTGTCACGCAGGATGGCCCTTCCAAAAAACACTCCCCAAACAGCACATGACGCAAAGAAAAAAAGAGGCGCAATGAGGTAGCTGTGTGACTAAGCTCAGCGACCCAAGTGGCCGACACAAACACCTGGCCCATCTAGGAGTGGCACTGCAGTGTCACGCAGGATGGCCCTTCCAAAAAACACTCCCCAAACAGCACATGATGCAAAGAAAAAAAGAGGCGCAATGAGGTAGCTGTGTGACTAAGCTCAACGACCCAAGTGGCCGACACAAACACCTGGCCCATCTAGGAGTGGCACTGCAGTGTTACGCAGGATGGCCCTTCCAAAAAACACCCCCCAAACAGCACATGACGCAAAGAAAAAAAGAGGCGCAATGAGGTAGCTGTGTGAGTAAGCTAAGCGACCCTAGTGGCCGACACAAACACCTGGCCCATCTAGGAGTGGCACTGCAGTGTCACGCAGGCTGGCCCTTCAAAAAACTACTCCCCAAACAGCACATGACGCAAAGAAAAAAAGAGGCGCAATGAGGTAGCTGTGTGAGTAAGCTAAGCGACCCTAGTGGCCGACACAAACACCTGGCCCATCTAGGAGTGGCACTGCAGTGTCACGCAGGATGGCCCTTCAAAAAACACTCCCCAAACAGCACATGACGCAAAGAAGAAAAAAAAGAGGCGCAATGAGGTAGCTGTGTGAGTAAGCTAAGCGACCCTAGTGGCCGACACAAACACCTGGCCCATCTAGGAGTGGCACTGCAGTGTCACGCAGGATGGCCCTTCAAAAAAATACTCCCCAAACAGCACATGACGCAAAGAAAAATGAAAGAAAAAAGAGGTGCAAGATGGAATTGTCCTTGGGCCCTCCCACCCACCCTTATGTTGTATAAACAGGACATGCACACTTTAACCAACCCATCATTTCAGTGACAGGGTCTGCCACACGACTGTGACTGAAATGACGGGTTGGTTTGGACCCCCACCAAAAAAGAAGCAATTAATCTCTCCTTGCACAAACTGGCTCTACAGAGGCAAGATGTCCACCTCATCATCATCCTCCGATATATCACCGTGTACATCCTCCTCCTCACAGATTATCAATTCGTCCCCACTGGAATCTACCATCTCAGCTCCCTGTGTACTACTTTGTGGAGGCAATTGCTGCTGGTCAATGTCTCCACGGAGGAATTGATTATAATTCATTTTAATGAACATCATCTTCTCCACATTTTCTGGATGTAACCTCGTACGCCGATTGCTGACAAGGTGAGCGGCGGCACTAAACACTCTTTCGGAGTACACACTTGTGGGAGGGCAACTTAGGTAGAATAAAGCCAGTTTGTGCAAGGGCCTCCAAATTGCCTCTTTTTCCTGCCAGTATAAGTACGGACTGTGTGACGTGCCTACTTGGATGCGGTCACTCATATAATCCTCCACCATTCTTTCAATGGGGAGAGAATCATATGCAGTGACAGTAGACGACATGTCCGTAATCGTTGTCAGGTCCTTCAGTCCGGACCAGATGTCAGCATCAGCAGTCGCTCCAGACTGCCCTGCATCACCGCCAGCGGGTGGGCTCGGAATTCTGAGCCTTTTCCTCGCACCCCCAGTTGCGGGAGAATGTGAAGGAGGAGATGTTGACAGGTCGCGTTCCGCTTGACTTGACAATTTTGTCACCAGCAGTTCTTTGAACCCCAGCAGACTTGTGTCTGCCGGAAAGAGAGATCCAAGGTAGGTTTTAAATCTAGGATCGAGCACGGTGGCCAAAATGTAGTGCTCTGATTTCAACAGATTGACCACCCGTGAATCCTTGTTAAGCGAATTAAGGGCTCCATCCACAAGTCCCACATGCCTAGCGGAATCGCTCTGTGTTAGCTCCTCCTTCAATGTCTCCAGCTTCTTCTGCAAAAGCCTGATGAGGGGAATGACCTGACTCAGGCTGGCAGTGTCTGAACTGACTTCACGTGTGGCAAGTTCAAAAGGTTGCAGAACCTTGCACAACGTTGAAATCATTCTCCACTGCGCTTGAGACAGGTGCATTCCACCTCCTATATCGTGCTCAGTTGTATAGGCTTGAATGGCCTTTTGCTGCTCCTCCAACCTCTGAAGCATATAGAGGGTTGAATTCCACCTCGTTACCACTTCTTGCTTCAGATGATGGCAGGGCAGGTTCAGGCATTTTTGGTGGTGCTCCAGATTTCTGTACGTGGTGCCTGTACGCCGAAAGTGTCCCGCAATTCTTCTGGCCAACGACAGCATCTCTTGCACGCCCCTCTCGTTTTTTAAATAATTCTGCACCACCAAATTCAAGGTATGTGCAAAACATGGGACGTGCTGGAATTTGCCCATATTTAATGCACACACAATATTCCTGGCGTTGTCCGATGCCACAAATCCACAGGAGAGTCCAATTGGGGTAAGCCATTCTGCGATGATCTTCCTCAGTTGCCGTAAGAGGTTTTTAGCTGTGTGCGTATTCTGGAAAGCGGTGATACAAAGCGTAGCCTGCCTAGGAAAGAGTTGGCGTTTGCGAGATGCTGCTACTGGTGCCGCCGCTGCTGTTCTTGCGGCGGGAGTCCATACATCTACCCAGTGGGCTGTCACAGTCATATAGTCCTGAGCCTTCCCTGCTCCACTTGTCCACATGTCCGTGGTTAAGTGGACATTGGGTACAACTGCATTTTTTAGGACACTGGTGAGTCTTTTTCTGAGGTCTGTGTACATTTTCGGTATCGCCTGCCTAGAGAAATGGAACCTAGATGGTATTTGGTACCGGGGACACAGTACCTCCAACAAGTCTCTAGTTGCCTCTGCAGTAATGATGGATACCGGAACCACATTTCTCACCGCCCAGGATGCCAAGGCCTCAGTTATCCGCTTTGCAGCAGGATGACTGCTGTGATATTTCATCTTCCTCGCAAAGGACTGTTGAACAGTCAATTGCTTGGTGGAAGTAGTAAAAGTGGTCTTACGACTTCCCCTCTGGGATGACCATCGACTCCCAGCAGCAACAACAGCAGCGCCAGCAGCAGTAGGCGTTACACGCAAGGATGCATCGGAGGAATCCCAGGCAGGAGAGGACTCGTCATAATTGCCAGTGACATGGCCTGCAGGACTATTGGCATTCCTGGGGAAGGAGGAAATTGACACTGAGGGAGTTGGTGGGGTGGTTTGCGTGAGCTTGGTTACAAGAGGAAGGGATTTACTGGTCAGTGGACTGCTTCCGCTGTCGCCCAAAGTTTTTGAACTTGTCACTGACTTATGATGAATGCGCTGCAGATGACGTATAAGGGAGGATGTTCCGAGGTGGTTAACGTCCTTACCCCTACTTATTACAGCTTGACAAAGGCAACACACGGCTTGACAAATGTTGTCCGCATTTCTGTTGAAATACTTCCACACCGAAGAGCTGATTTTTTTTTGGTATTTTCACCAGGCATGTCAATGGCCCTATTCCTCCCACGGACAACAGGTGTCTCCCCGGGTGCCTGACTTAAACAAACCACCTCACCATCAGAATCCTCCTGGTCAATTTCCTCCCCAGCGCCAGCAACACCCATATCCTCCTCATCCTGGTGTACTTCAACACTGACATCTTCAATCTGACTATCAGCAACTGGACTGCGGGTGCTCCTTCCAGCACTTGCAGGGGGCGTGCAAATGGTGGAAGGCGCATGCTCTTCATGTCCAGTGTTGGGAAGGTCAGGCATCGCAAACGACACAATTGGACTCTCCTTGTGGATTTGTGATTTCGAAGAACGCACAGTTCTTTGCTGTGCTTTTGCCAGCTTGAGTCTTTTCATTTTTCTAGCGAGAGGCTGAGTGCTTCCATCCTCATGTGAAGCTGAACCACTAGCCATGAACATAGGCCAGGGCCTCAGCCGTTCCTTGCCACTCCGTGTGGTAAATGGCATATTGGCAAGTTTACGCTTCTCCTCCGACAATTTTATTTTAGATTTTTGAGTCCTTTTTTTACTGATATTTGGTGTTTTGGATTTTACATGCTCTGTACTATGACATTGGGCATCGGCCTTGGCAGACGACGTTGATGGAATTTCATCGTCTCGGCCATGACTAGTGGCAGCAGCTTCAGCACGAGGTGGAAGTGGATCTTGATCTTTCCCTATTTTTGGAACCTCAACATTTTTGTTCTCCATATTTTAATAGGCACAACTAAAAGGCACCTCAGGTAAACAATGGAGATGGATGGATACTAGTATACTTATGGATGACGAGCGACTGCCGACACAGAGGTAGCTACAGCCGTGGACTACCGTACTGTGTCTGCTGCTAATATAGACTGGATGATAATGAGATAAAATTAAAATATATATATATATCACACTAGTACTGCAGCCGGACAGGTATATATTATGTAATGACGGACCTGCTGGACACTGTCTGTCAGCACTGCAGACTCCTAAAGTAAGCTACTAGTATCAAGAAGATAGAAAAAAAAAAAACCACGGGTAGGTGGTATACAATTATGGATGGACGAGCGACTGCCGACACAGAGGTAGCTACAGCCGTGGACTACCGTACTGTGTCTGCTGCTAATATAGACTGGATGATAATGAGATAAAATTAAAATATATATATATATCACACTAGTACTGCAGCCGGACAGGTATATATTATGTAATAACGGACCTGCTGGACACTGTCTGTCAGCACTGCAGACTCCTAAAGTAAGCTACTAGTATCAAGAAGATAGAAAAAAAAAAAAAACCACGGGTAGGTGGTATACAATTATGGATGGACGAGCGACTGCCGACACAGAGGTAGCTACAGCCGTGGACTACCGTACTGTGTCTGCTGCTAATATAGACTGGATGATAATGAGATAAAATTGAAATATATATATATATATCACACTAGTACTGCAGCCGGACAGGTATATATTATGTAATGACGGACCTGCTGGACACTGTCTGTCAGCACTGCAGACTCCTAAAGTAAGCTACTAGTATCAAGAAGATAGAAAAAAAAAAAAAAAACACGGGTAGGTGGTATACAATTATGGATGGACGAGCGACTGCCGACACAGAGGTAGCTACAGCCGTGGACTACCGTACTTTGTCTGCTGCTAATATAGACTGGATGACAATGAGATAAAATTAAAATATATATATATCACACTAGTACTGCAGCCGGACAGGTATATATTATGTAATGACGGACCTGCTGGACACTGTCTGCAGAATGCGTTTATAAAAACACCACACGACGAGTGTTTAACTTTTTCAGGCAGACAATCACAATATACTGGTGGTCAGCAGACAATCACAATATACTGGTGGTCAGTGGTCACTGGTCAGTCACACTGGCAGTGGCACTCTGGCAGCAAAAGTGTGCACTGTACTTAAAATATGTACTCCTGCTATAACTGCTCCGCAGTCTCCCCCACAATTAAGCTGTGTGAGCAGTGAGCACTCAGCACAGTCAGATAATGATATACAGTATTACATATGATGCAGCACACTGGGCTGAGCACAGATATGGTATGTGACTGTGTCACACTGTGTATCATTTTTTTTCAGGCAGAGAACGGATTAATTAAACAGGTGGTGGTCACTGGTCACTGGTCACACTATCAGCAAGTAGTACTCCGTCCTAAGCAGACAATCACAATATACTGGTGGTCAGTGTGGTCACTGGTCAGTCTCACTGGCAGTGTGGCACTCTGGCAGCAAAAGTGTGCACTGTACTTAAAATATATTATTTATGTACTCCTGCTCTAACTGCTCCCCAGTCTCCCCCACAATTAAGCTGTGTGAGCAGTGAGCACTCAGCACAGTCAGATATACAGTATTACATATGATGATGCAGCACGCTGAGGCTGAGCACAGATATGGTATGTGACTGTGTCACACTGTGTATCGTTTTTTTTCAGGCAGAGAACGGATTAATTAAACTGGTGGTCAATGGTCACTGGTCACACTATCAGCAAGTAGTAGTACTCCAGTCCTAATATGCTCCCCAAAATTAGTAAATAGTGTCTCTAACTCTCTACTCTCTTCTCTATAAACAGAGAGGACGCCAGCCACGTCCTCTCCCTATCAATCTCAATGCACGTGTGAAAATGGCGGCAACGCGCGGCTCCTTATATAGAATCCGAGTCTCGCGATAGAATACGAGCCTCGCGAGAATCCGACAGCGGGATGATGACGTTCGGGCGCGCTCAGGTTAACCGAGCAAGGCGGGAAGATCCGAGTCTGCCTCGGACCCGTGTAAAAAGGCTGAAGTTCGGGGGGGTTCGGATTCCGAGAAACCGAACCCGCTCATCACTAGTTTGTACAACTCCCGCAGTGCCGGCTGTGTAGAGAAAGAGGGCCACTAACGCGTTTCGTCACGACCCCACGTGACTTTTTCAGAGGAATGACTCCATGTCCAAAAATACATGGTTATATACCGATCCTGCAATTGCAAACGCAATGCGGCTACTTAACAGGATTAACAAACCTGTTTTAAATCAAAATTCAGCGGCTCAAAAGGACACTACTATTAGATACACAGATAAATCCATGAATACATAAATCTATAATTCAGCAGCTTGGGTGAACAGAAAATAAAAAAATAAAATAAAATTTGTAAAACATAATTACATGTTCAGAATAAGATGAAGTTATTAATATTAATCTCAAACGAACCATTTAGGTATCTAAAGAGAAATCCTAACAATCAATCAGTCAAAATAAAGCAAAACATTAATGAAGATCCCCCGGTATAATTTAATAAAAAATGGTGACCTCTCTAAAAATTCACTATTAATAAAACGATGGTATCTAAATTGGACGATATCTCTGGAAACTCGTGCACATTAAAACCACCTCAAGCACGATACATGTTTTTAATTAAGGAACTCCCTATACTGGAGGGATCTATCTAATCACTTTACTGATATCTTTCTATAGCTCCAAAATATAAGTTGTACCATAACTGCATTCAATCTATCAGAAAAAGCCTTCTTCTTATATTTTAAGGTGTAACGCAGAACTTTATAATGCATAAGTAGAACAGTTTTAAAAATATACAAATACATAAAAAAGGGTAACATTTCTAGTCATCACAAAACACTACATTTAATTCAACAGTACTTATATTAGATAGTGATGAGCACCGGAAATTTTTCGGGTTTTGTGTTTTGGTTTTGGGTTCGGTTCCGCTGCCGTGTTTTGGGTTCGAACGCGTTTTGGCAAAACCTCACCGAATTTTTTTTGTCGGATTCGGGTGTGTTTTGGATTCGGGTGTTTTTTTCAAAAAAACCCTAAAAAACAGCTTAAATCATAGAATTTGGGGGTCATTTTGATCCCAAAGTATTATTAACCTCAAAAACCATAATTTCCACTCATTTTCAGTCTATTCTGAATACCTCACACCTCACAATATTATTTTTAGTCCTAAAATTTGCACCGAGGTCGCTGGATGACTAAGCTAAGCGACCCTAGTGGCCGACACAAACACCTGGCCCATCTAGGAGTGGCACTGCAGTGTCACGCAGGATGTCCCTTCCAAAAAACCCTCCCCAAACAGCACATGACGCAAAGAAAAAAAGAGGCGCAATGAGGTAGCTGTGTGAGTAAGCTAAGCGACCCTAGTGGCCGACACAAACACCTGGCCCATCTAGGAGTGGCACTGCAGTGTCACGCAGGATGTCCCTTCCAAAAAACCCTCCCCAAACAGCACATGACGCAAAGAAAAAAAGAGGCGCAATGAGGTAGCTGTGTGAGTAAGATAAGCGACCCTAGTGGCCGACACAAACACCGGGCCCATCTAGGAGTGGCACTGCAGTGGCACGCAGGATGGCCCTTCCAAAAAACCCTCCCCAAACAGCACATGACGCAAAGAAAAAAAGAGGCGCAATGAGGTAGCTGTGTGAGTAAGCTAAGCGACCCTAGTGGCCGACACAAACACCGGGCCCATCTAGGAGTGGCACTGCAGTGGCACGCAGGATGGCCCTTCCAAAAAACCCTCCCCAAACAGCACATGACGCAAAGAAAAAAAGAGGCGCAATGAGGTAGCTGTGTGAGTAAGCTAAGCGACCCTAGTGGCCGACACAAACACCGGGCCCATCTAGGAGTGGCACTGCAGTGTCACGCAGGATGTCCTTTCCAAAAAACCCTCCCCAAATAGCACATGACGCAAAGAAAAAAAGAGGCGCAATGAGGTAGCTGTGTGAGTAAGCTAAGCGACCCTAGTGGCCGACACAAACACCGGGCCCATCTAGGAGTGGCACTGCAGTGTCACGCAGGATGTCCCTTCCAAAAGACCCTCCCCAAACAGCACATGACGCAAAGAAAAAAAGAGGCGCAATGAGGTAGCTGTGTGAGTAAGCTAAGCGACCCTAGTGGCCGACACAAACACCGGGCCCATCTAGGAGTGGCACTGCAGTGTCACGCAGGATGTCCCTTCCAAAAAACCCTCCCCAAACAGCACATGACGCAAAGAAAAAAAGAGGCGCAATGAGGTAGCTGTGTGAGTAAGATAAGCGACCCTAGTGGCCGACACAAACACCGGGCCCATCTAGGAGTGGCACTGCAGTGGCACGCAGGATGGCCCTTCCAAAAAACCCTCCCCAAACAGCACATGACGCAAAGAAAAAAAGAGGTGCAATGAGGTAGCTGTGTGAGTAAGATAAGCGACCCTAGTGGCCGACACAAACACCGGGCCCATCTAGGAGTGGCACTGCAGTGGCACGCAGGATGGCCCTTCCAAAAAACCCTCCCCAAACAGCACATGACGCAAAAAATTAAATTAAGAAAAATTAATTAATTAATTAAATTAAGAAAAATTAAAGAAAAAAGAGGTGCAAGATGGAATTGTCCTTGGGCCCTCCCACCCACCCTTATGTTGTATAAACAGGACATGCACACTTTAACCAACCCATCATTTCAGTGACAGGGTCTGCCACACGACTGTGACTGAAATGACGGGTTGGTTTGGACCCCCACCAAAAAAGAAGCAATTAATCGCTCCTTGCACAAACTGGCTCTACAGAGGCACGATCTCCACCTCATCATCATCATCCTCCGATATATCACCGTGTACATCCCCCTCCTCACAGACTATCAATTCGTCCCCACTGGAATCCACCATCTCAGCTCCCTGTGTACTTTGTGGAGGCAATTGCTGCTGGTCAATGTCTCCACGGAGGAATTGATTATAATTCATTTTAATGAACATCATCTTCTCCACATTTTCTGGATGTAACCTCGTACGCCGATTGCTGACAAGGTGAGCGGCGGCACTAAACACTCTTTCGGAGTACACACTTGTGGGAGGGCAACTTAGGTAGAATAAAGCCAGTTTGTGCAAGGGCCTCCAAATTGCCTCTTTTTCCTGCCAGTATAAGTACGGACTGTGTGACGTGCCTACTTGGATGCGGTCACTCATATAATCCTCCACCATTCTTTCAATGGTGAGAGAATCATATGCAGTGACAGTAGACGACATGTCCGTAATCGTTGTCAGGTCCTTCAGTCCGGACCAGATGTCAGCATCAGCAGTCGCTCCAGACTGCCCTGCATCACCGCCAGCGGGTGGGCTCGGAATTCTGAGCCTTTTCCTCGCACCCCCAGTGTTATGATTCCAGCACTCTGGTCTGAGGTGGTCCTATTGCAAGGACCGGAGCACTGGAACGGAATGCTGGGGAAGGGAGCGGGAATAGAAAGTAGCCCCTGGCGCCCTAACTCCGTTGTCTCGCCCGTGTGGTCAGAAATCCCCTGCGAGACTATGGTTGCTTGAGCCCATGGCAGCCGCGTTTGAAGGGCGGATTATGTCTGCCCAACTCCGATGCCCCCTCAGGTCTTAATGGGAGACAAAGGGAAATCCGAGACAGGGTGATAACAAGGGGCCCTCTGACTAAACAACCAGGCCAGGGGCTACAAGCTAACTGACTAAACCTGAGGTATGTGCGGTAACCCGCCAGGGAAAAGGACAACCAAAATCCACTAGTCCGTACTCCTACCCAGCACCGCTGGATACCAGAGTGGATCTGTGGGAGCGGAATCCTCCGCAAAAGCTCCGGAACACAAATAATAAATGATAAATAATTAAGCGGCCCAAGCCGCAACACACGGCTACGCCGTGACTCACGAACACCACTGGATGTTCAAAGGTGCTCAGTCAGGACTCCAGGAACAGATGACGACTTCCGAGTACAGGACAACTGAGAACAGGAACGACCGGATACAGCAGGACTGGAAACACTTTCAGCAAGCAGATTCAGCATTCAGGAAGCTATTACCGGCGTCTGTGAGAAGCCCAGGAAGTGTATTTAACAGGGAGTCCTCCAATCAGCTGTTTGGAGGCTGATTGGATTAAATGCCATACAGCTGCCAAGCTGCATGGCCAGGAAAACAGACATCTCATTATTTAAATTGAACCCAGCAACGGGGAACGCAGTCCGTAAGTGGCGTCCCCGTTGCTAGGGTCCGTGCGGCTCCGTGCGCCCGGCGTCTAGCGTTGCCAGGGAGCCGGCGGCTGTACGCGCACGGCGTCCCTGGTTGCTAGGCGCCGGGCCGCAGCGACGAGCGGACCCCGGCGCCTAACAGTACCCCCCCCTTGAGGAGGGGTCAAGGAACCCCTAAAGCCAGGTTTCCGAGGAAATTCCCGAAAAAATGCCCTCTTGAGCCTCGGGGCATGGAGATCCTTATCCAGGACCCAAGACCTTTCTTCTGGACCATAGCCTCTCCAGTGCACCAGAAAATAAAGCCGACCCCGGGACAATTTGGAATCGAGAACCTTCTCTACCAAGAACTCCTGATGACCCTGTACATCTACTGGTGATTTCCCCTGAGAGATCTTCCGAGGAAATCTACTGGATGAAACGTATGGTTTCAACAGGGAGCAATGGAACGTATTTCCGATCCGGAGAGCTCTTGGTAAACGTAACCGGAAAGCAACTGGATTGATTTTTTTAATAATATGAAATGGTCCAATAAATTTGGGGCCCAATCTAGCTGAGGTTTGTCGAAGTTTAATGTTACGAGTCGACAACCATACCCTATCTCCCACCTTAAAAGTGCAAGGCCGCCGGAGCCTGTCAGAAAATTTTTTCTCTCGAAATGCCGCTTTTCTGAGAGCAAGGTGCACTTTTCTCCAAATGAGTCTGAGATGAGAGGTTAAGGTTAGCGAGGAGACAGAGGAATGTTAAAAAAAAGAATTAGCTCTGGGGTGAAAACCAAAAACTGAAAAGAATGGAGACACATTAGTGGAGGAATGACAAGAATTGTTGTACGCAAACTCCGCCAAAGGAAGAAACTCGGACCAATCATTCTGGAGTTTGGCTGAGTACAAACGCAAATACTGTTTTAATGATTGATTAACTCGCTCGGTCTGCCCGTTGGATTGGGGATGGTAGCCGGACGTTAAAGACAATTTCATCTTTAATGAGGCACAAAAAGACTTCCAAAATTGTGCAATGAATTGTGGACCCCGATCAGAAACAATATCAGTGGGTAACCCATGAAGTCTGAAAACATGGCGGAGAAACAAAACTGCCAATCCCTGGGCAGATGGCAGTCGGGGAAGAGCAATGAAATGGGCCATCTTGCTAAAACGGTCAACTACCACCCATATGACTCGGAATCCGGCTGACAGAGGGAGGTCTACCACAAAATCCATGGAAATATGAGACCATGGCCTGAGAGGAACATTTAAGGGCATAAGTTGCCCGATAGGCAAGGAACGGGGAACTTTATGCTGTGCACAGACCTGACAAGAAAAAACAAACTCCTTAATGTCTTTAGAAAGACCAGGCCACCATACTGAGCGGGAGACTAATTCCAAAGTCTTAGAGATCCCCGGATGCCCGGCAACTTTGCTATCGTGAAACTCAGTCAAAACAGTAGCTCTCAAAAACTCAGGGACATAAAGACGACCAGCAGGAGTATTCCCAGGAGCTTGATGTTGAAGCTGCTTTAACTGGGTAAATAAATCTTGTGTGAGGCCTGCCCAAATGGCTGAAGACGGAAGTATGGGAGTAACAGGACTGTTATTATGAACTGGAAGAAAACTGCGTGACAGGGCATCCGCCTTGGTATTCTTGGAACCTGGCCTGAAGGTGATAATAAACTTGAAACGAGTAAAAAATAAAGCCCAACGAGCCTGCCGGGCATTCAGCCGCTTAGCTGATTCGATGTACTGAAGATTTTTGTGGTCAGTCAATACTGAAATGGTATGTGTTGCTCCCTCAAGCCAATGCCTCCACTCCTCGAAAGCCCATTTAATAGCCAGTAACTCCCGGTTACCAACATCGTAGTTGGATTCAGCGGATGAGAATTTCCTGGACATAAAGGCACAAGGATGTAATTCTAGAGAGTCCGGATCCTTCTGGGATAGGATAGCCCCCACTCCAACCTCCGAGGCATCAACCTCAACAATGAAGGGCAATTCTGGGTTGGGATGTCTGAGGACTGGGGCTGAGACGAAAGCTTGTTTCAAGGCCTGAAAGGATAACTCAGCTTCACGTGACCAGTTGGTAGGATCCGCTCCCTTCTTAGTCAGTGCCACAATGGGAGCAACCAGGTCGGAAAAAGAATGAATAAATCTTCTATAGTAATTCGCAAACCCTAAAAAGCGCTGAATTGCTTTTAAGTTGGTGGGTTGCGCCCAACTAAGGATGGCTTGGAGCTTCTTTGGTTCCATACAGAATCCCCGAGGGGAAATAATGTACCCTAAAAAGGATACCTCCGTGACATGAAACTCACACTTCTCCCGCTTGGCATATAGGTGATTTTCACGTAATTTTTGAAGAACCTGACGCACCTGGGTAACATGTTGTTCACTAGAGTCAGAATAGATCAGGATATCGTCTAAGTAAACGACCACGAATCTTCCAAGAAAATCACGGAGCACATCGTTAATGAGATCCTGGAAAACTGCCGGAGCGTTAGACAAGCCGAACGGCATCACCAGATACTCGTAGTGACCCGACTGAGTACTGAACGCCGTTTTCCATTCATCTCCCGACTTGATTCGGATGAGGTTATACGCTCCCCTCAGGTCAATCTTAGAAAAAATCACAGCCGAACGCAGCTGATCAAAGAGGACAGAAATCAGCGGCAGAGGGTAAGTATTTTTAACTGAGATCTTATTCAGGGCTCTAAAGTCGATGCAAGGTCTGAGTGATCCATCTTTCTTCTCCACAAAGAAGAAGCCTGCACTTAAAGGGGATTTAGATGGCCTAATAAATCCTTTCCCTAGGCTCTCCTTAACATACTCATTCATGGCCGCAGTTTCTGGTCCGGACAATGCATATAACCTTCCCTTTGGCAATGTGGCACCAGGAATTAGCTCAATAGCACAATCATAAGGCCGATGGGGAGGCAGAATGTCCGCATTGCCCTTGGAAAATACATCAACAAAGTCCTGGTATTCCACGGGAATGGGTTCGGGAATGGCAGCAGCTATTCTGACGGGAAACGTAATACATTCCTTATTACAGATGGTACCCCATTGTGAGATCTCCCCCGACTGCCAATCAATGATGGGATTATGAAAGGCCAGCCAAGGGTGACCCAGAACCACTGGAACTGCTGGGCAATGGGTAAGGAAAAACTCAATCTTTTCGGAATGAAGAGCTCCTACCGAAAGTAGTACAGGGGGTGTACAGAGGGAAATAACCCCATTGGACAAGGGACTCCCGTCTAAACCATGCATGGTGACACACCTACCCAAGTTTAACTGAGGAATACCTAAGGCCTTGGCCCACGTTAAGTCCATAAAGTTCCCTGCAGCTCCACTGTCAACAAAAGCCGACACCGAAGAACTGAGGCTGCCAAAGGAAACTTTAGCTGGGACTAACAGGGAGTTATTCGAGGAGATAAGCTGCAGACCAAAGTGAACCCCCTCACAATTCACTTGGTCGAGGCGTTTCCCGACTTGTTCGGACAATTACGGGCAAAATGTCCCTTACCCCCACAGTACAAACAAAGACCAGAGTTTTGCCTTCTGGCTCTTTCTTCTGGAGACAGCCTGGAGAGACCCATCTGCATGGGCTCCTCTATGTCCTCAGGAATGGAAAATACACACGGAGTAGATCTGACAGGTGCTCCTTTTTCAGCCCTCCGCTCTCTGAGACGACGATCAATCTTAATAGAAAGCTCCATGAGTTTATCGAGAGTCTCAGGAGCGGGATACTGAAGGAGACTGTCTTTTATAGACTCAGATAAGCCGAGGCGAAACTGACTGCGCAGGGCTGGGTCATTCCAGCCACAGTCGTTCGACCAACGGCGAAACTCTGTACAATAAACCTCTGCAGGATTTCTACCTTGTCTGAGAGCGCGTAACTGACTCTTGGCGGATGCCTCTCTATCAGGGTCATCATACAAAAGCCCTAAAGACCCCAGAAAGGCGTCTACAGACAACAATGCCGGATCCTCTGCTTTTAAACCAAAAGCCCAGGTCTGGGGATCCCCCTGGAGCAAAGAAATAATAATTCCGACCCGCTGAGATTCAGTACCTGAGGAGATAGGTCTTAAACGAAAATAAAGTTTACAGGACTCTTTAAAATTAAAAAACTGCTTCCTATCACCAGAAAAACGGTCAGGCAAGTGCATTTTCGGTTCAGGAACTACCCTCGGGGAAGTTCGTAAAAGATCTTCCTGCGACTTCACCCGAAGGGAAAGATCCTGAACCATTTGAGTAAGTTCTTGAATCTGGCTAACTAGAAGCTGGCCAGGATTTGGCCCTAAACCAGTGGGATTCATGAGGCCGACAAACCTTACAAAACTGAATAAGGGAAAAAATCAAACCCTGTTTAATTTTAAGTTTTTGGTGTGGCCGGTAATAATGTTATGATTCCAGCACCCTGGTCTGAGGTGGTCCTATTGCAAGGACCGGAGCACTGGAACGGAATGCTGGGGAAGGGAGCGGGAATAGAAAGTAGCCCCTGGCGCCCTAACTCCGTTGTCTCGCCCGTGTGGTCAGAAATCCCCTGCGAGACTATGGTTGCTTGAGCCCATGGCAGCCGCGTTTGAAGGGCGGATTATGTCTGCCCAACTCCGATGCCCCCTCAGGTCTTAATGGGAGACAAAGGGAAATCCGAGACAGGGTGATAACAAGGGGCCCTCTGACTAAACAACCAGGCCAGGGGCTACAAGCTAACTGACTAAACCTGAGGTATGTGCGGTAACCCGCCAGGGAAAAGGACAACCAAAATCCACTAGTCCGTACTCCTACCCAGCACCGCTGGATACCAGAGTGGATCTGTGGGAGCGGAATCCTCCGCAAAAGCTCCGGAACACAAATAATAAATGATAAATAATTAAGCGGCCCAAGCCGCAACACACGGCTACGCCGTGACTCACGAACACCACTGGATGTTCAAAGGTGCTCAGTCAGGACTCCAGGAACAGATGACGACTTCCGAGTACAGGACAACTGAGAACAGGAACGACCGGATACAGCAGGACTGGAAACACTTTCAGCAAGCAGATTCAGCATTCAGGAAGCTATTACCGGCGTCTGTGAGAAGCCCAGGAAGTGTATTTAACAGGGAGTCCTCCAATCAGCTGTTTGGAGGCTGATTGGATTAAATGCCATACAGCTGCCAAGCTGCATGGCCAGGAAAACAGACATCTCATTATTTAAATTGAACCCAGCAACGGGGAACGCAGTCCGTAAGTGGCGTCCCCGTTGCTAGGGTCCGTGCGGCTCCGTGCGCCCGGCGTCTAGCGTTGCCAGGGAGCCGGCGGCTGTACGCGCACGGCGTCCCTGGTTGCTAGGCGCCGGGCCGCAGCGACGAGCGGACCCCGGCGCCTAACACCCAGTTGCGGGAGAATATGAAGGAGGAGATGTTGACAGGTCGCGTTCCGCTTGACTTGACAATTTTGTCACCAGCAGGTCTTTGAACCCCAGCAGACTTGTGTCTGCCGGAAAGAGAGATCCAAGGTAGGCTTTAAATCTAGGATCGAGCACGGTGGCCAAAATGTAGTGCTCTGATTTCAACAGATTGACCACCCGTGAATCCTTATTAAGCGAATTAAGGGCTCCATCCACAAGTCCCACATACCTAGCGGAATCGCTCCGTGTTAGCTCCTCCTTCAATGTCTCCAGCTTCTTTGCAAAAGCCTGATGAGGGGAATGACCTGACTCAGGCTGGCAGTGTCTGAACTGACTTCACGTGTGGCAAGTTCAAAGGGCATCAGAACCTTGCACAATGTTGAAATCATTCTCCACTGCGCTTGAGACAGGTGCATTCCACCTCCTATATCGTGCTCAATTGCATAGGCTTGAATGGCCTTTTGCTGCTCCTCCAACCTCTGAAGCATATAGAGGGTTGAATTCCACCTCGTTACCACTTCTTGCTTCAGATGATGGCAGGGCAGGTTCAGTTGTTTTTGGTGGTGCTCCAGTCTTCTGTACGTGGTGCCTGTACGCCGAAAGTGTCCCGCAATTCTTCTGGCCACCGACAGCATCTCTTGCACGCCCCTCTCGTTTTTAAAAAAATTCTGCACCACCAAATTCAAGGTATGTGCAAAACATGGGACGTGCTGGAATTTGCCCATATTTAATGCACACACAATATTGCTGGCGTTGTCCGATGCCACAAATCCACAGGAGAGTCCAATTGGGGTAAGCCATTCCGCGATGATCTTCCTCAGTTGCCGTAAGAGGTTTTCAGCTGTGTGCGTATTCTGGAAAGCGGTGATACAAAGCGTAGCCTGCCTAGGAAAGAGTTGGCGTTTGCGAGATGCTGCTACTGGTGCCGCCGCTGCTGTTCTTGCGGCGGGAGTCCATACATCTACCCAGTGGGCTGTCACAGTCATATAGTCCTGACCCTGCCCTGCTCCACTTGTCCACATGTCCGTGGTTAAGTGGACATTGGGTACAACTGCATTTTTTAGGACACTGGTGAGTCTTTTTCTGACGTCCGTGTACATTATCGGTATCGCCTGCCTAGAGAAGTGGAACCTAGATGGTATTTGATAACGGGGGCACACTACCTCAAGAAATTGTCTAGTTCCCTGTGAACTAACGGAGGATACCGGACGCACGTCTAACACCAACTAGTGATGAGCGAGGTTCGGTTTTACTCGGTTTTACTCGGTTTTACTCGGTTCTCAAAACGGCATCTTATTGGCTATCCAAAACACGTGACATCCGTGAGCCAATAAGATGCCGTTTTGAGAACCGAGTAAAACCGAGTAAAACCGAGTAAAACCGAATCCGCTCATCACTAACACCAACATAGTTGTCAAGGCCTCAGTTATCCGCTTTGCAGCAGGATGACTGCTGTGATATTTCATCTTCCTCGCAAAGGACTGTTGGATAGTCAATTGCTTACTGGAAGTAGTACAAGTGGGCTTACGACTTCCCCTCTGGGATGACCATCGACTCCCAGCAGCAACAACAGCAGCGCCAGCAGCAGTAGGCGTTACACGCAAGGATGCATCGGAGGAATCCCAGGCAGGAGAGGAATCGTCAGAATTGCCAGTGACATGGCCTGCAGGACTATTGGCATTCCTGGGGAAGGAGGAAATTGACACTGAGGGAGTTGGTGGGGTGGTTTGCGTGAGCTTGGTTACAAGAGGAAGGGATTTACTGGTCAGTGGACTGCTTCCGCTGTCACCCAAAGTTTTTGAACTTGTCACTGACTTATTATGAATGCGCTGCAGGTGACGTATAAGGGAGGATGTTCCGAGGTGGTTAACGTCCTTACCCCTACTTATTACAGCTTGACAAAGGCAACACACGGCTTGACAAATGTTGTCCGCATTTCTGGTGAAATACTTCCACACTGAAGAGCTGATTTTTTTGGTATTTTGACCAGGCATGTCAATGGCCCTATTCCTCCCACGGACAACAGGTGTCTCCCCGGGTGCCTGACTTAAACAAACCACCTCACCATCAGAATCCTCCTGGTCAATTTCCTCCCCAGCGCCAGCAACACCCATATCCTCCTCATCCTGGTGTACTTCAACACTGACATCTTCAATCTGACTATCAGGAACTGGACTGCGGGTGCTCCTTCCAGCACTTGCAGGGGGCGTGCAAATGGTGGAAGGCGCATGCTCTTCACGTCCAGTGTTGGGAAGGTCAGGCATTGCAACCGACACAATTGGAGTCGGACTCTCCTTGTGGATTTGGGATTTCGAAGAACGCACAGTTCTTTGCGGTGCTTTTGCCAGCTTGAGTCTTTTCATTTTTCTAGCGAGAGGCTGAGTGCTTCCATCCTCATGTGAAGCTGAACCACTAGCCATGAACATAGGCCAGGGCCTCAGCCGTTCCTTGCCACTCCGTGTGGTAAATGGCATATTGGCAAGTTTACGCTTCTCCTCCGACAATTTGATTTTAGATTTTGGAGTCCTTTTTTTACTGATATTTGGTGTTTTGGATTTTACATGCTCTGTACTATGACATTGGGCATCGGCCTTGGCAGACGACGTTGCTGGCATTTCATCGTCTCGGCCATGACTAGTGGCAGCAGCTTCAGCACGAGGTGGAAGTGGATCTTGATCTTTCCCTAATTTTGGAACCTCAACATTTTTGTTCTCCATATTTTAATAGGCACAACTAAAAGGCACCTCAGGTAAACAATGGAGATGGATGGATACTAGTATACTTATGGATGGACTGCCGAGTGCCGACACAGAGGTAGCTACAGCCGTGGACTACCGTACTGTGTCTGCTGCTAATATAGACTGGATGATAATGAGATGAAATCAATATAATATCACTAGTACTGCAGCCGGACAGGTATGTATATTTATTATGTAATGACTGATGACGGACCTGCTTGACACTGTCAGCTCAGCAGCACCGAAGACTGCTACAGTAAGCTACTATACTATAGTAGTATGTACAAAGAAGAAAGAAAAGAAAAAAACCACGGGGAGGTGGTATACAATTATGGATGGACTGCCGACACAGAGGTAGCTACAGCCGTGGACTACCGTACTGTGTCTGCTGCTAATATAGACTGGATGATAATGAGATGAAATCAATATAATATCACTAGTACTGCAGCCGGACAGGTATGTATATTTATTATGTAATGACTGATGACGGACCTCCTGGACACTGTCAGCTCAGCAGCACCGCAGACTGCTACAGTAAGCTACTATACTATAGTAGTATGTACAAAGAAGAAAGAAAAAAAAAACCACGGGGAGGTGGTATACAATTATGGATGGACTGCCGAGTGCCGACACAGAGGTAGCTACAGCCGTGGACTAACGTACTGTGTCTGCTGCTAATATAGACTGGATGATAATGAGATGAAATCAATATATATGTATATATAGTATCACTAGTACTGCAGCCGGACAGGTATATATATTTATTATGTAATGACTGATGACGGACCTGCTGGACACTGTCAGCTCAGCAGCACCGCAGACTGCTACAGTAAGCTACTATACTATAGTAGTATGTACAAAGAAGAAAGAAAAAAAAAAACCACGGGGAGGTGGTATACAATTATGGATGGACTGCCGAGTGCCGACACAGAGGTAGCTACAGCCGTGGACTAACGTACTGTGTCTGCTGCTAATATAGACTGGATGATAATGAGATGAAATCAATATATATGTATATATAGTATCACTAGTACTGCAGCCGGACAGGTATATATATTTATTATGTAATGACTGATGACGGACCTGCTGGACACTGTCAGCTCAGCAGCACCGCAGACTGCTACAGTAAGCTACTATACTATAGTAGTATGTACAAAGAAGAAAGAAAAAAAAAAAACCACGGGGAGGTGGTATACAATTATGGATGGACTGCCGAGTGCCGACACAGAGGTAGCTACAGCCGTGGACTAACGTACTGTGTCTGCTGCTAATATAGACTGGATGATAATGAGATGAAATCAATATATATGTATATATAGTATCACTAGTACTGCAGCCGGACAGGTATATATATTTATTATGTAATGACTGATGACGGACCTGCTGGACACTGTCAGCTCAGCAGCACCGCAGACTGCTACAGTAAGCTACTATACTATAGTAGTATGTACAAAGAAGAAAGAAAAAAAAAAACCACGGGGAGGTGGTATACAATTATGGATGGACTGCCGAGTGCCGACACAGAGGTAGCTACAGCCGTGGACTAACGTACTGTGTCTGCTGCTAATATAGACTGGATGATAATGAGATGAAATCAATATATATGTATATATAGTATCACTAGTACTGCAGCCGGACAGGTATATATATTTATTATGTAATGACTGATGACGGACCTGCTGGACACTGTCAGCTCAGCAGCACCGCAGACTGCTACAGTAAGCTACTATACTATAGTAGTATGTACAAAGAAGAAAGAAAAAAAAAAAACCACGGGGAGGTGGTATACAATTATGGATGGACTGCCGAGTGCCGACACAGAGGTAGCTACAGCCGTGGACTAACGTACTGTGTCTGCTGCTAATATAGACTGGATGATAATGAGATGAAATCAATATATATGTATATATAATATCACTAGTACTGCAGCCGGACAGGTATATATATTTATTATGTAATGACTGATGACGGACCTGCTGGACACTGTCAGCTCAGCAGCACCGCAGACTGCTACAGTAAGCTACTATAGTAGTATGTATAAAGAAGAATGAAAAAAAAAAAAAACCACGGGTAGGTGGTATACAATATTATATATATATATATATATATATTATATACAATTATATATATATATATATATATATATTAAACTGGTGGTGGTGATTGATTATTAAACTGGTGGTCAGGTCACTGGTCACACTATCAGCAACTTGCAAGTAGTACTCCTAAGCAGACAATCACAAAATATATTATACTGGTCTGGTGGTCAGTGTGGTCACAATGGCAGTGTGGCACTGACTCTGGCAGCAAAAGTGTGCACTGTACGTTATATGTACTCCTGAGTCCTGCTCTCAGACTCTAACTGCTCCCCACTGTCAGTGTCTCCCCCACAAGTCAGATAATTAATACAGTCACACTATCTAATCTATATCACTTCAGCAAGTAGTAGTAGTATAGTAGTACTCCTCCTAATAATGCTCCCCAAAATTACTACTACTGTGTCTCTCTCTACTGTCTCACTCTCTTCTCTAAACGGAGAGGACGCCAGCCACGTCCTCTCCCTATGAATCTCAATGCACGTGTGAAAATGGCGGCGACGCGCGGCTCCTTATATAGAATCCGAGTCTCGCGATAGAATCCGAGCCTCGCGAGAATCCGACAGCTGGATGATGACGTTCGGGCGCGCTCGGGTTAACCGAGCAAGGCGGGAAGATCCGAGTCGCTCGGACCCGTGTAAAAAAACATGAAGTTCGGGCGGGTTCGGTTTCCGAGGAACCGAACCCGCTCATCTCTAATATTAGACAGTAACTTTAATGTCTCAGGCTCATAGTAAATTTCCACTACCGCTATAAATAATTATAGCTGAAAACCCCCTATACTAGCGGGGTCTACCAAAATTATTACTAAAGATTTCCTGAGGTTCCAGGTCTAGGTTGCAGTCTATCTACATTTGTTCTCTCACTATATTAGCCTTTGTTTGTTTATTGACATGAATCTTTAGTATCTAAGTATCGATGGTGACCATACAGATGGTGCAGATCTAAATTATATAGTGCTTAAACAAGTCAGTATTACGGAATAACTATGTATGCAAGAGGAAACAACTACATATATCATTTTATATTATACCTAATACCAAAGTATAAGGATAGTACCATATAACTTTTATAAAAAAATAAAAAAAATCATAGATCTATCTCTATGGATTCATTAAGTCCATTCGGGACAAGGGTCCTCAATTTGTTGATCCAATAGTTCTCTCTCAGACACAACTTTCTGTATCTGTCTCCACCCCTTTTTGTTGGATTAATAGATTCTATGCCAATTATACCGCATTCAGATCGCAAATGCCGGATCCCACCCGGTAAAAGAAACGTGTCCTTACCGGGTGGGATCCAACATTTGCGCTCCTTTGCTGGCTTTCCGACCCGGCAATATACCGGGTCGGTTGCCATAGCAGCGGGGGGGGGGGGCGCAGCAGCAGCAGGGGCGGGGGTGGAGGCGGCGCTGGGAGATGAGCTCATCTCCTGCGCCGCCTCTCCCTATGCTGTGAATAGGAACCGTGTCGCATCGACGCGGCTCCCATTCACACTGCTCCTGACCCGGTATTCAACCCGGGTATAATCCTTCTTTTATACCGGGTTGAATTACCGGGTCAGACGACCCGCTAATTCTTGGAAAGTGCTTTCACATCGCACACTGACCCGTGTCGACACAGCAATATGCCGTGTCGATACCGGGTTATTTGTGCGATGTGAAAAGGGTATTAGTTGTATTCCCTTGGGGTTTTTATCATGATGTTCCAAATAGTGCCAGGAGACACTATGGAATAGAAATCCTTTTTCTATGTTCCTTTTATGTTCCAGGAACCTAATTCTTAATTTGCGTGTAGTCCTACATACATATAGAAGGCCACAATTGCATACCAGAACATAGATCGAATAAGTGCTGTTGCAATTGATAAACGATTTAACACTAAATTCCTCACGTGAAGATGACTCAAAAGAATGTGTATTATTGCTTATAAAGGAACATGTGCTGCAGTTACCAGAACCGCATCTAAAACAACCTATGGCTTTAGATAGAAGCCACTGTGTGGAAGTAATTTAAGTTCCTGAATCACCTGGTCTTTTATCAATATGAAAAACTTGGTGAAATGTAATTTTGTAGACTTTCAGCCTTCTTGAAGACCACAGAAGGTGTCCTCCCAATTTCCGTTCTAAGAACTTGGTCCATAAGTAGGATGGGGAAATTGGTCTGAAGAATTTTTTTGACCTTCAAAGAGGCACTATTAAATTTAGAGAAAAAATGTGGAATATCTTTATTGAAAGTCATATCTTTGTCCCTATATACTAAAAGTTCCTCTCGAATAATTGTTTTGATATCTGCCAAGGCAGATTGAATAAGGGTTGGAGGATAACCTCGGTCCCTCAATGAAAGAGTTCATTCTTGTGCTTGGTTTCTTGTGCTTGGTAATTACTACAGTTGCGTCGAATTGAGCACAACTGTCCATGTGGAATATTATTAACCCAATGCTTATAATGCATACTGTCATAATGTACAAATTTATAATTATCAGCCGAGGTGTGTGGTCTGACTGCACAGGGAAGTGGACGTGCTTTCCATGAGCTCTTTCCCCATCTCACCATAGAGGCTCTTATTCCTGCTCCCACAGCTGTCTTACCCGCTCTCCCTCTAACACCCATTCTCACCGCTCATTTCTGCTACGGACGGGTGAGGACCGCGTAATCGGGGAGCGCTCTTGGTGCTCCCGCGGATTGCGACCTACCCGTCCTCCTGAAGCCGCGGCCTCCAGTTTAACAGCGTTGGAGCCGGATCCTCGGTGCTGCCCACCCAATGCACCCGTGAACTACCAGCCCACGGACCCAGCCCACCGCCGCAGCCTCCGCATCCACTGACGTGAGACCCGCTGACGGGCTTCTGGACGGAGACTGCCTCTCCCTAACCTGCCTGTGCTGCCTGGCCATGCTGCTCCGGCTCTCGGCGGGTGGTGGCCATTTTACCTCCCCGGCATTCTGGGACTGTACAGAAGGGGAATGCTCCCCAGGGCCGGTACGCTCGTTTACTAGTCTCCTGCTTTGTGTAGCTGACAAGGAGTGCAGGGGCCCGCTGGCACCACTACGGGAGAGCTCCGCTGCAGTCACCCAACTGGCGTCTACTGTATTATCACATACAGATCATCTGCTGTTCCCCTCAGTGGTACACCTGCATGCTCTGGACCCTGGGCTGCTAACACGCTCTTGCCCCAATACAAGGACCTGCAAGCACTTCTTTAGACAGTGGTTAGTCCGCAACTGGGGTGCATGCACTTCATTTCTATATAGTACATAGGTTTTAGTACTCTGGCCCAAGAATCACCTGCTGCTGCTTCTGCGTCAATTCCTATTGAGCCCTCTAAATGGAGTTGTGGATACAATTCCCTTCCCATAATCACCAGGGCTGTTTCCTCGACAGTATGTAGTCCACGTTGATAATGTCTCTTCTCCATAACCCCCCGCAATCATCTTAACCGACACATTTATACACGTGGTATAGAGAATACCTACTGTTCTCAGGTTCTCACGGAATTCTCCATTCCTACTAGTGTTATTGTCTCTCTTGGCGGTGTTACGTCATGCCTCCAAAGAAGAATAAAGCCTCCAAATCGATTTCTCAGGTTGCTTTTTTTTAAGCCTCTCCTTATCGTAATACGTCTCAAGGGACTGAGGCCCCTGCCACCGAATCGGGCCCATTGCCCACAACTTCCTCTCCTATGACGGCCTCATCTTCACCCCATACCCTTCCCTCCTCACCATGCTTGGAGGACGGTGAAGCCTTAACGGTGGGCACGATGAAGCTTTTGTTTCACCAGTTTAAAGATGAGGTGGCCTCTGAGTTTCATGTTATGCTGCAGTCCTGTCAAAGTTCTATTGATGATCCACTCTAATACATCTTGATAAAGGCCCAGATGTGGGCTGAAACGCGTCGATTACCAGGAGTGTGAGTAGCCATTTTTATCCGGATTTTAATTTTGTACTTTGCTCCCAAAATTTTTTTAAATATTTTTCTGTTTTTTTGCAAGAGTTCACCATCTCTCTTTGCCATTTTTATTCATTTGTATTCATTTATTTTGTACACCACTATGCATGGTATTCCATGCGTAGATTTTAATGGCATGTA
This sequence comes from Pseudophryne corroboree, assembly GCF_028390025.1. Classification (NCBI taxonomy): domain Eukaryota; kingdom Metazoa; phylum Chordata; class Amphibia; order Anura; family Myobatrachidae; genus Pseudophryne; species Pseudophryne corroboree. The sequence continues at coordinate 85,114,772 of NC_086454.1, forward strand.
TTGTTAAATAAAATTTGTAACCCCCTTTTCCACCTACTTTGGTATGAGCATTGCCATTTTTTTCTCTTTTGGGTTAAACGGAAAAATACGTAATTTTAACACATAAGCTGTATCGGTCACCTGAAGTCTAAAGATACCATGATAGGAGTCCTCTAACACTTCAAACTGTGAGTTGGGGTACGCAACATTGAATTACCATCTATTACTCTGGGAGAAATAAAAGATACCTTTATGAGTGTATTACCCACCTCTAGAGTGTGAGTGTTGGGTACGCATCAGTTTACACCGTTTTTGGGGTGGTGAAACTCTGGATACATTTGATTCCCCTAGGGGAAATAAATTGCCATACACTTAAGGTGTTTGACATATGTGATTTGTCACACATTGGTTTTTCTCTATTTCTTTACGACTCATGCCGGGAGACCATACTAGGAATTTCCAGCCGTCATCCTCACATGAAAACTTAAAGATACCTTGATAGGAGTCATACAGTCCTCCAAATTGTGAGTTGGGGTACGCGATCTTGGATTACCTTTGAAAGAGAGAAAGATACCTTTATGTGTTTACAGCCCACTTATAGAGTGTGAGTTTTGGGGTACGCATCTCTCTGCCTGCTCCAGGGAATGATTTAAATACATCTGTGAAATTGAGTGATACCCTATCTCTAACACATCGGCCGCCATATGAATAAATGAAAGCCGCCTTTGTAAAAGAAACCTTGATGTGTGTTACATTTCCACTTATAGTGTGAGTGGGGTACGCTCTGAATCCAGCTTAAATCATCCAAAGTCATTATATATACATCAATAGGACTTGACATTACGTACTACATATTGTTTGTTTTTTGTATTTTATCTCTCTTTATGATATCTACACCTGTGAATCCTATGGTTGATAACTTGAATGGGAGTTATACCTGAGAGGAAAGGACCCGTCACTCAGCCTAAAAGGGACGTTATGTTGATATCTTGTTTTAGCGCTTGTGGTGTATGACAGTGTTTCATATTGCTGGTTTTCTATTTCTACGATGAAGCTTTTGTTTCACCAGTTTAAAGATGAGGTGGCCTCTGAGTTTCATGTTATGCTGCAGTCCTGTCAAAGTTCTATTGATGATCTAGGCGAGAGGACTGGACATCTGGAAACTAAGATGGGTGAAGTGGTGGGCTCCCATAATACCCTTATTGACTCTCATGATGTCCTTGAAGGTGAAGTGGCAGCTATGTTGGACAAAATATCAGATTTAGAGGACCACTCACGCAGGAATAACCTCAAGCTAAAGGGGGTTCCTGAGTCCGTCTCTAACAGCAGCCTACACGACTATACTATCGAGATATTTAAACAACTGCTGCCTTCTGCTACCTCATCGGATTTGTTGTTGGACCGTATTCATAGACTTCCGAAAGCACGTAACACTCCTGAAGGGGCGTCGAGAGATGTCTTGATGAGAGTGCATTTCTTTCATATTAAAGAATCCCTGCTTAAAGCGGCTAGGCCTTCCTCCGATACAGTAGATGCTTTGGGCTCGCTTCAACTTTTTGGAGACTTATCACAGTATACCCTCACCAAGAGACGTTCCTTTCAACCCGTTATAATGGCTCTTCGGAAAGCTGGTATCATCTATAGGTGGGGGTTTCCCACACGTTTACTAATTTCTCGTGAAGGCTCTACTATTGCCGTGTCTACTGTGGAGGAAGGTACACGACTTCTCCACAAATGGAACATTTCTGGAGATCAACGGGCCGGCTCTCCTGATCGCCGACTTCAGCAGGACTGGTCGACAGTTGGGAAGTAGAGCCTAGCTCCTGACGTAGCCTCATTGCCTGAAGAGGCCCTTTCTTTGCTTAGTGCTGGTTTTTATAAAGTCTCATAGAGTTTACTGACTTAAGACTACATTATAGTCACTTTTTTTTTTCATGTTTAGTGAGATGTTATTTTGCACTGACTATTGTGTATACCGTTTATATTAGACTCACAGAATCCCGATCTACGTTGTATATTTCATCTTTTTGTCTCTTTGCTACTTTCACGGTGTTGCTTTTTGTGAGATCCGGGATTCTGTGTCCTCTTTCAATCTAGTATACTGCTGTGGTAATTACTTTATTTACCTACTGTGTACTAAATAATGTTTGCAATTTTTGGTTGTTTGATTGCGGGGAGGTTGACCACTAACCTCTCTAATTTGTTGCGTGAGGCGCTGTATGTTTTGGCGCCTTACTGTGACTCTGTCTCTGTACGGAGTCTGTTTTTTTTGTGTTATGTTTTTTCCCTTCCCTTTCCTTTTCTATCTGTCTGTTCCCCCTGTGTGTCTTGTCCTCCCTATGCTCTCTTCTTTTATGTCTGGGTGTGTCCAGGGAGCAGCATTTCTTCTACTTGCAATAGTTGGTTTGAGCGGAAGGTCCTCTTTCCCTTTATATTGTTATGGTTAATTTGGTATCATTGAATGTTAAGGGGTTGAATTCCCCTCAGAAGCGTAGATTGGCCCCGTCCTCCTTTTATAAAATTATGGCAAATGTAGTAGCCATACAGGAAACCCATTTTAGGAAATTAGACCCTCCTAGATTTTATGATAACTTTCCCACCTGTTATATGGCGAATGGTCCCACAAAAAAAGCAGGTGTTGCTGTATGTATTTCCCATTACTGCCCTTTCACTTTAGAATCACAAATCACAGACCCCGAAAGTCGGTATTTGATGTTAATTGGACATCTTGACAATGGTATTGTTACTTTGGTTTCATGTTATGCTCCTAACTCTGGTCAACTTTCATTTTGCAGGAAATAATGCTCCTTGATACTAGTGATGAGCGGGTTCGGTTCCTCGAAATCCGACCCCCCCCCCCGAACTTCACCCATTTTACACGGTTCCGAGGCAGCCTCGGATCCTCCCGCCTTGCTCGGTTAACACGAGCGCACCCGAACGTCATCATCCCGCTGTCGGATTCTCGCGAAATTCGGATTCTATATAAGGAGCCGCGCGTCGCCGCCATTTTCACTCGTGCATTGGAGATGATAGGGAGAGGACGTGCAGCGTTCTCTCAGTTTCTGAGTTCAGTGTGCTGCAAATATCTATGCTCAGTGTGCTGCAAATATCTGTGCTCAGTGTGCTGCAAATATCTGTGCTCAGTGTGCTTGCAAATTTCTGTGCTCAGTGTGCTGAAAATATCTATGTTCTCTGCCTGAAAAACACTCCATATCTGTGCTTCATTGTAGTATATAGTAGGAGGACAGTGCAGAATTTTGCTGACCACCAGTATTATATAGCAGTACGGTACAGTAGTCCACTGCTCTACCTACCTCTGTGTCGTCAAGTATACTATCCATCCATACCTGTGCTGCATTTTAGTTGTGCGCAGTATTATATAGTAGGAGGACAGTGCAGAATTTTGCTGACCACCAGTATATATATAGCAGTACGCTACAGTAGTCCATTGCTCTACCTCTGTGTCATCAAGTATACTACAAAAGTTCAGTAAAATGACCCAAAAATCAAAATTAAAAGCATCTGATGAGAAGCGTAAACTTGCCAATATGCCATTTACGACACGGAGTGGCAAGGAACGGCTGAGGCCCTGGCCTATGTTCATGGCTAGTGGTTCAGATTCACATGAGGATGGAAGCACTCATCCTCTCGCTAGAAAACTGCAGTGCCACTCCTAGGTGGGCCAGGTGTTTGTGTCGGCCACTTGGGTCGCTTAGCTTAGCCATCCAGCTACCTTGGTGCACCTCTTTTTTTCATTGCATCATGTGCTGTTTGGGGACTATTTTCTAAATTGGCCATCCTGTCTGACACTGCAGTGCCACTCCTAGATGGGCCAGGTGTTTGTGTCGGCCACTTGGGTCGCTTAGCTTAGTTATCCAGCGACCTTAGTGCACCTCTTTTTTTCTTTGCATCATGTGCTGTTTGGGGACAATTTTTTGAAGTGCCATCCTGTCTGACACTGCAGTGCCACTCCTAGATGGGCCAGGTGTTTGTGTCGGCCACTTGGGTCGCTTAGCTTAGCCATCCAGCGCCCTTGGTGCACCTCTTTTTTTCTTTGCATCATGTGCTGTTTGGGGACTATTTTTTAAATCTGCCATCCTGTCTGACACTGCAGTGCCACTCCTAGATGGGCCAGGTGTTTGTGTCGGCCACTTGGGTCGCTTAGCTTAGCCATCCAGCGACCTTGGTGCACCTCTTTTTTTCTTTGCATCATGTGCTGTTTGGGGACTATTTTTTAAATCGACCATCCTGTCTGACACTGCAGTGCCACTCCTAGATGGGCCAGGTGTTTGTGTCGGCCACTTGGGTCGCTTAGCTTAGTCATCCAACGACCTCTGTGCAAATTTTAGGACTAAAAATAATATTGTGAGGTGTTCAGAATAGACTGGAAATGAGTGGAAATTATGGTTATTGAGGTTAATAATACTATGGGATCAAAATGACCCCCAAATTCTATGATTTAAGCTGTTTTTGAAGGATTTTTGTAAAAAAAAACACCGAATCCAAAACACACCTGGAATCCGACAAAAGATTTCAGGGAGGTTTTGCCAAAATGCGTCCAAATCCAAAACACGGCCGTGGAACCAAATCCAAAACCAAAACACAAAACCCGAAAAATTTCCGGTGCACATCACTACATGATACAGAAGCAGGCTAAGGGTGCCATAATGATACTGGGGGATTTCAACTTAGTTGTTGACCCCTCTATGGATAGGTATCTCCCCACTAGAAATCCCTTGGCTAGAACAAGGATTCCCTCTGCTAAAGCCCATGGCTTTCGCCAGCTACTCGGAGAATATTATCTCTACAATGTGTGGCGGACTAAACATCCTACAGCTAGAGATTATTCCTTTTATTCGCATGTCCACTCCTCGTATTCTAGAATAGACCCCCAGAGTGCCAGATACACATTGCCCCACAGTGTCAGATACACAAATGCCCCCACTGTGTCAGATATACATTGCCCCTCAGTGCCAGATACAGAAATGCCCCACAGTGCCAGATATGCCCCCAGTGCCAGATACAGAAATACCCCCAGTGCCAGATACACATGTCCCCACAGTGCCAGATATGCCCTCAGTGTCAGATATGCCCCCAGTGCCAGATACACATGTCCCCGCAGTGCCAGATATGTACACAGTGCCAGATACACATGTCCCCCAGTGCCAGCTATGCCCACAGTGCCAGATATGCCCCCAGTGTCAGATACATGTCCCCCCTAGTGCCAGATATGCCCCCAGTGCCAGATACACATGTCCGCCCCTGTGCCGGATATGACCCCCAGTGCCAGATACACATGTCCCCCCAGTGCCAGATACACATGCCCCCCAGTGCCAGATACACATGTCCCCCTAGTGCCAGATATGCCTGCAGTGCCAGATACTCATGCCCCCCCCAGTGCCAGATATGCCCTCAATATCAGATATGCCCCCAGTGCCAGATACACATGTCCCCCCAGTGCCAGATATGCCCCCAGTGCCAGATACACATGTCCCCCCATGCCAGATATGCCCGCAGTGCCAGATACACATGTCCCCCAGTGCCAGATATGCCCGCAGTGCCAGATACACATGTCCCCCCAGTGCCAGATATGCCCGCAGTGCCGGATACACATGCCCCCCAGTGTAAGATATGCCCGCAGTGCCAGATACACATGTCCCCCAGTGCCAGATATGCCCGCAGTGCCAGATACACATGTCCCCCCATGCCAGATATGCCCGCAGTGCCAGATACACATGTCCCCCAGTGCCAGATATGCCCGCAGTGCCAGATACACATGTCCCCCCAGTGCCAGATATGCCCGCAGTGCCGGATACACATGCCCCCAGTGCCAGATATGCCCGCAGTGCCAGATACACATGTTCCCCCAGTGCCAGATATGCCCGCAGTGCCGGATACACATGCCCCCCAGTGCCAGATATGCCCGCAGTGCCGGATACACATGCCCCCCAGTGCCAGATATGCCCGCAGTGCCGGATACACATGCCCCCCAGTGCCAGATATGCCCGCAGTGCCGGATACACATGCCCCCCAGTGCCAGATATGCCCGCAGTGCCGGATACACATGCCCCCCAGTGCCAGATATGCCCCATCCCCTGCTGCTCACCGCTGCTGCTGCTGTTCTGTGTGTGTGTGTGTGTGTGTAAGGGGAGGAGAGCGCAGCCTGCGCCTCTCCTGCCCCTCAGTCTCCGGCGGGTGTGGGTGTCTTCGTTCAATTCAGCACCGACCCGTGAGCCAATCAAAGCTCACGGTTCTGCCGGACTCCGGACTGCGAGCTCTGATTGGCTCACGGGTGGCGCTGAATTGAACAAAGACACTGAAGGGCAGGAGAGGCGCAGGCTGCGCTCTCCTCCCCCCGCAACAGCGGTGGTCAGCGGCGGTCAGCAGCAGAGGGAGAGACGGAGCGGCGAGGCGCGTCGGCCCGTCGGCATGGGTACGGAGTACCCACGGCTAAATTCTTGAGGGTACGCCGTACCCACCCGTACCCGCACACTTGCACCGCTGGCTACACCCTTGCCAGCGGTGGTCTGCTTTTCTGGGCAGCAGCTTCTCTTGTGATGATTTGCAATTCCATAGCCTAAATATTAGCTTCTGTGTAGACAAGTGCATACAAACGAATTACTGTAGGCCAGGGACGGACTAATTGGCCCTGGCATGCGCACGTGAAAGGGGCTTTCATGGCACGTGGGGACACTATGCTGTGAGTCATGGGGGCTTGCACTTAAGACATGCCTCCGCATTCTTAGTAACCAGCACTACGGGCGGTGGGGAAGGGGGGGGGGGGGGGGGGGGTTTGCGGACAAACAGAGAGCTGAAAGCTGTGCAGCGAGGTTTTCATTTTTACTGCACACTCCACAATTCAAATTATGTTTTGCTGGTTTTGAATGAATAGATGTAACGAGTATCAAATAAAAGTTTTCTGAAATAAATATTTTAATACAATAAAATTCCATATTTGCCCTCAAGTGCACAGCACCAGAAAGCTTCTTCCCTCTAGGCCCATGTGTGCAGGTGCAATGAATGTAACGCTGGACCCAGAAACAGAGATCTCTATCTTTGTCGGACATGGTGGAGCTATGCTACGCAGTAGCACGTGTCTTGGTTGCACTTCGTATGCATCCCGATTGTGCCCGTGCAGAGTTGCAGTTGTACACAAGCTAGGAGAAGTGTATTGAAAATGTAGCGGGCGTTCCTGGCCGGTGACAGGGAGGTGACTTAGTGCACACACAGAGATGGTCCGTCTTATGGGCGTATTATGTGAATGACCCGGAAGAGTCGGTGAAAGTGGCTGCATAGGAAGCCCGTGAATGAGCAACGCTTGTGCTTAAGCATGCATGTACCCATTCATTCCTATGGTGCGAATCAGGGTCGGACTGGCCCACAGGAGAACAGGGGAAACCACCGGTGGGCCCTACAGCCTGTGGGCCCTCCTCCTCCTCTAGGGATCAGGTTCCAGACTGTGTACTTGAATTATGCATTATACATATATTACATTATACTTCACAAGAATTCATTTTTTTTATACATTTACCAAGGGGAACAGAACATGTACTCTGTAATGGTTAGCCAAACCTCTGTGGTGGCTGGCCACGCTCCCACTGGATCCTGGCCACACCCTTAAGCATGGTCCCCCACAGCAGCATCCCCCCGGTGGGCCCTTCATGCCCCAGTCCGACACTGGTGCGAATGCCGGTTGTGACTAGTCGCAGCATGCTGTAACATGCAACATGCCACAATGTGTATGCCCGTCCATACGCATCGAGGAAATAATGAGCCCGGCTACATCTGTATACAAAGATGCGTATGTTTGCTGCGACGCATGAGCCATCTGCTAAAGCTCTCTCTCTCTCTCTCTCTATATATATATATATATATATACACATATATGGGTTCAGTATTAAATGCCGGCGTAATACCTATGCCGGGATCCTGATGAGTGAAAGACCGACAGGAGTGGGTGTGGGCTGTTTTCCCCTTTCTTTCCCCTACCCCTTAACCCTCTTTTCCCTTTTCCCGCTGCCTAACCCTAACCTCTCCCTTAGTGCCTGACCCAAGCCACCCCCCGGAGCTGCCTAAACCTAACCATCCCTCCCCCTCAGCTTGATCCTAAACACCCCCGGGATTACCTAAATCTAACCCGCCGGCTATACTTACGGTCGGGATGCGTCTGTCAGAATTCCAGCTTCGGTCTCCTGAGTTCCGTCATTGGGGTTCTACAGGGTGACAGAATGCAGGCGTTGGTATTTCGACTGCCGGGATCCTGACAGCTGGCCTCTTGACCATATCATATATATATATATATATATATATATATACACACACACACACACACATACATGTTGTCTGCAGGTTATGTACTCTGTATGGTTGGCCAAGCCTCTTAAGCCTTGGCTCCTACCGCTGCATTCCCCTGGACGGCCCTTCATGCCCCAGTCTGACACTGGATGCGGCTGCATCAGCACCTACATGAGACTGAGAATCAGACCCTGTATCAGGGACCCCTACTTTTGGAGTCTCTACACAATGCAGCCATAGTTCAGAAGCCTGACAGGCCACTTAGTTGATCTGTGCGTGCGATCTCTCTGACCTATCCATAGCCTCTGTGTTGTTTGTATAAGTATTTTCTCCACTGGAAAAAAATAGACAAATCAATAAATCATTTTGTGCTTCGGAGAACAACAAGTTTGCTATCAATTATTTTATTTTCAAATATATAGATTTCTAGCAATTTATTGGAACACACAGGAGATCTTCCTTATTATGCAACTTAATTAGCATGGTTTGTCAGTGGCAGAGCTCGCCTACCGAGAAAATCATTTTACTTCCAGAGTCAGTAATGCGTCTGCACTTGCAGACAGGGTATGGTAACGATACTGATATGGTAGCTTCCTCTTCTATATTCTTTATTTTATTTTAGATTATATTGTAGTGTTTGTTTTAATGTTTATCCTTATTTTAAATATAAGGTGTTCAAGTACTGTAAAAATTCCCCTAAGCAACCTACTGTTCACCATTAAAATTCTACCATTCACCATTCCACCAGGATCACATTAGGAAACTAAGACTTGCTCTATCTCACCAGTGCTCTTTTGTATAATTGAGCGTTACACCAGTAATGAGTGTACAATTAACAACAAAAAAATTCTACACAGGATTGTACTGTTAATTCACATACACTATACCAATACATGTATACAGTATACCAGGGACGTTTAAAGAAGAGTAAAGCGTCTATTCATGAAGCAGTGAAAAGAGTGGAGAAATTAGCCTGTAGAGAAGTTGCCCATGGCAACCAATCAGCTGTTCCGTACATTTGTATAGTATGCAAATTATAAATGTTACTTCAATGCTGATTGGTTGCCATGTACAATTTCTCCACTGGCTCACTTCTCCACCATTTTCACTGCTTAATGAATAGACCCTTAATTGGGCCTTTCCGCACATGGCTTCCTTACTGAGCAGCAGGCACTAGCCATACCGGTTGCCGGCGGCGACATCTCTCTGCTGCATATTTGGGGAGATGGAGCCTGCCCAGAAGAGACCAAAAACTTTTCTCCAATATTTGTACATTTGTCAACCCATGACCACTGCTGTTCCACCAACTTCCACTATACTTCCCTCCATTTTCTGTCATCTGTGGTCTATTCCACGCAATGGCTTTTTTTGACTGCCAACCCCAACTAATCAGGGCCACAGCTCCGGCCCAGTCCCCATTGCTTCTCTGGATGCTTCCTGCGAATACAGGTCATGGATCTGGCCTTAGCTTTCCAACTCTGTGCCTCTTCCAACTTAAAAGTAGAGATGAGTGGGTTCGGTTCCCTGAGAACCAAGCCCCCCCCGAACGTCACGTCCCGAGCCCGGATCAGAGCCTGGCTCGGGACTTCCCGGCAGACTCAGAAACCAGAACGAAGCAAAACATCATCATCCTGCGGTCGGATTCTCACAGGTTTTGGATTCCATATAAGGAGCCGCGCGTCACCGCCATTTTCACTCCAGTCTCAGAGAGTGTAGCGAGAGGACGTGTCTCTCACCTCAGTGTCTGTCTGTGTGGGAAAGTGATGAGGCGACCTGCTCTATCTTATGTGTCATTCCAGTGCTGTCTTGTGCTGCATCAGTCCAGTGGTGGTGCCTTGTGCTGCATCAGTCCAGACACAGTGGTGGTGTCCTCTGCTGCCATATGTCCAATGCTGCTCTATAAGTCCAGTCCAGTGCAGTTGTGCTGTGTTGTGTTGCATAAGTCCAGTGGTGGTGTCTTGTGCTGCATCAGTCCAGTCACAGTGGTGGTGTCCTCTGCTGCCATATGTCCAATGCTGCTGTATAAGTCCAGTCCAGTGCAGTGGTGCTGTGTGGTATCCTGCATCAGTCCAGTGGTGGTGTCCCTGTGCTGCCATATGTCCAGTGATACTGCTGTATAAGTCCAGTGATACTGCCGTATAAGTGCAGTAATACTGCCGTATAAGTGCAGTGGTACTGCCATATAAGTCCAGTGATACTGCCGTATAAGTCCAGTGGTACTGCCGTATAAGTCCAGTAGTACTGCCGTATAAGTCCAGTGGAACTGCCGTATAAGTCCAGTGATACTGTCGTATAAGTCCAGTGGTACTGCCGTATAAGTCCAGTCCAGTTGTGCAGCCATATAAGTTCAGCTGTACTGCCGTATAAATCCAGTGGTGCTGTCCTGTGCTGTATATTATTTACTCCAAATAAAGGGGTTATTAATATTTAATCCAAATAATTTTTACAGGGTTTGCCCTGTGTGGTTTAGGGGTACGCTCTTCTGTGCCGCATATTGTTATATAACTCCATCCAAATAAAAGTGTTATAATTATCCACATTTTTTTTACAGGCTTTGCCGTGTGTGTGTGGTTTACACTCTCCTGTGCTCCAATATTGTGCGTATATTACATCTGGGCAAATTCCAGCACGTCCCATGTTTTGCACATACAATTAATTTGGTTGTGCAGAATTTTTTGAGAAATGACAGAGGCGTGCAGGAGATGCTGTCGGTGGGCCGAAAAATTGCGGGCCACTTTCGACATTCAGCCACTCGTGCCACTCCTAGATGGGCCAGGTGTTTGTGCCGCACACTTGTGTCGCTTAGCTTAGCCAACCAGCGACCTTGGTGCACCTCTTTTTTACTTTGCATGATGTGCTGATTGGGGACTATTTTTTTTAAGTGCCATACTGTCTGACACTGCAGTGCCACTCCTAGATGAGCCAGGTGTTTGTGCCGCACACTTGTGTCGGTTAGCTTAGCCATCCAGCTACCTCATTGCACCTCTTTTCTTCTTTGCATGATGTGCTGTTTGGGGCCATTTTTTAAATCAGCTATCCTGTCTGCCACTGCAGTGACACTCTTAGATGGGCCAGGTGTGTGTGCCGCCCACTTGTGTCACTTAGCAAAGTCATCCAGCTAACTCGGTACAACCTTTTGGCCTTAAAACAATATTGTGAGGTGTGAGGTGTTCAGAATAGACTGGAAATTAGTGGAAATTAATGTTATTGAGGTTAATAATACCGTAGGATCAAAATTACCCCCAAATTCTTTGATTTTAGCTGTTTTTGTGTTTGTTTGTTTTCAAAAATCATCCAGATCCAAAACCAAAACCCGAAAGGGTGGTTTTGGCAAAACCAATCCAGATCCAAAACACGAGCGAGGATCCAGAACCAAAAACCAAAACACAAAACACGAAAAGTACCTGCCGCGCATCTCTACTTAAAAGGATGGGCCCTGACTCCTTGATCATCCCCCATTTCTCTGACGTCCTAGTGGATGCTGGGGACTCCGTATGGACCATGGGGAATAGCGGCTCCGCAGGAGACTGGGCACAAAAGTAAAGCTTTAGAACTACCTGGTGTGCACTGGCTCCTCCCCCTATGACCCTCCTCCAAGCCTCAGTTAGATTTTTGTGCCCGAACGAGAAGGGTGCACACTAGGTGGCTCTCCTGAGCTGCTTAGTGAAAAGTTTAGTTTTAGGTTTTTTAGGTTCAGTGAGACCTGCTGGCAACAGGCTCACTGCATCGAGGGACTAAGGAGAGAAGAAGCGAACTCACCTGCGTGCAGAGTGGATTGGGCTTCTTAGGCTACTGGACATTAGCTCCAGAGGGACCGATCACAGGCCCAGCCATGGATAGGTCCCAGAGCCGCGCCGCCGGCCCCCTTACAGAGCCAGAAGACAGAAGAGGTCCGGAAAATCGGCGGCAGAAGACGTCCTGTCTTCAACAAGGTAGCGCACAGCACTGCAGCTGTGCGCCATTGCTCTCAGCACACTTCACACTCCGGTCACTGAGGGTGCAGGGCGCTGGGGGGGGCGCCCTGAGACGCAATAAAAACACCTTGGATGGCAAAAAAATGCATCACATATAGCTCCTGGGCTATATGGATGAATTTAACCCCTGCCAGAATACACAGAAAAACGGGAGATAAGGCCGCCGAGAAGGGGGCGGAGCCTATCTCCTCAGCACACTGGCGCCATTTTCCCTCACAGCTCCGTTGGAGGGAAGCTCCCTGGCTCTCCCCTGCAGTCACTACACTACAGAAAGGGTTAAAAAAGAGAGGGGAGCACTAATTACGCGCAGTATTAAAAATACAGCAGCTATAAGGGGAAAAACACTTATATAAGGTTATCCCTGTATATATATAGCGCTCTGGTGTGTGCTGGCAAACTCTCCCTCTGTCTCCCCAAAGGGCTAGTGGGGTCCTGTCCTCTATCAGAGCATTCCCTGTGTGTGTGCTGTGTGTCGGTACGTTTGTGTCGACATGTATGAGGAGAAAAATGATGTGGAGACGGAGCAGATTGCCTGTAATAGTGATGTCACCCCCTAGGGGGTCGACACCTGAGTGGATGAACTGTTGGAAGGAATTACGTGACAGTGTCAGCTCTGTATAAAAGACAGTGGTTGACATGAGACAGCCGGCTACTCAGCTTGTGCCTGTCCAGACGTCTCATAGGCCGTCAGGGGCTCTAAAGCGCCCGTTACCTCAGATGGCAGATATAGACGCCGACACGGATACTGACTCCAGTGTCGACGGTGAAGAGACAAATGTGACTTCCAGTAGGGCCACACGTTACATGATTGAGGCAATGAAAAATGTTTTACACATTTCTGATAATACGAGTACCACCAAAAAGGGGTATTATGTTCGGTGAGGAAAAACTACCTGTAGTTTTCCTGAATCTGAGAAATTAAATGAGGTGTGTGATGATGCGTGGGTTTCCCCCGATAACAACTGATAATTGCTAAAATGTTATTGGCATTATATCCTTTCCCGCCAGAGGTTAGGGTGCGTTGGGAAACACCCCCTAGGGTGGATAAAGCGCTCACACGCTTGTAAGAACAAGGGCTCTACCCTCTCTTGAGATGGCCGCCCTTAAGGATCCTGCTGATAGAAAGCAGGAGGGTATCCTAAAATGTATTTACACACATACTGGTGTTATACTGCGACCAGCAATCGCCTCAGCCTGGATGTGCAGTGCTGGGTTGGCGTGGTCGGATTCCCTGACTGAAAATATTGATACCCTAGATAGGGACAGTATATTATTGCCTATAGAGCATTTAAAAGATGCATTTCTATATATGCGTGATGCACAGCGGAATATTTGCCGACTGGCATCAAGTCTAAGTGCGTTGTCCATTTCTGCCAGTAGAGGGTTATGGACACGACAGTGGTCAGGTGATGCGGATTCCAAACGGCATTTGGAAGTATTGCCTTATTAAGGGAGTTATTTGGGGTCGGTCTTTCAGACCTGGTGGCCACGGCAACAGCTGGGAAATCCACGTTTGTACCCCAGGTCGCCTCTCAACATAAGAAGACGCCGTATTATCAGGCGCAGTCTTTTCGTGGGCAAGCGGGCAAAAGGTTCCTCATTTCTGCCCCGTGACAGAGGGAGAGGAAAAAGGCTGCAGAAATCAGCCAGTTCCCAGGAACAGAAGCCCTCTCCCGCCGCTGCCAAGCCCTCAGTATGACGCTGGGGCTTTACAAGCAGAATCAGGCACGGTGGGGGCCCGTCTCAATGAATTTCAGCGCGCAGTGGGCTCACTCGCAAGTAGACCCCTGAATCCTTCAGGTGATATCTCAGGGGTACAAATTGGAATTCGAGACGTCTCCCCCTCGCCGTTTCCTAAAGTCGGCTTTACCGATGTCTCCTTCTGACAGGGAGGCAGTTTTGGAAGCCATTCACAAGCTGTATTCCCAGCAGGTGATAATCAAGGTACCCCTCCTGCAACAGGGAACGGGGTATTATTCCACACTGTTGTGGTACCGAAGCCGGACGGCTCGGTGAGACCGATTCTAAATCTAAAATCTTGAACACTTACATACGGAGGTTCAAATTCAAGATTGAGTCACTCAGAGCAGTGATTGCGAACCTGGAAGAAGGGGACTACATGATGTCTCGGGACATCAAGGATGCTTACCTTCATGTCCCAATTTACCCTTCTCACCAAGGGTACCTCAGGTTTATTGTACAGAACTGTCACTATCAGTTTCAGACGCTGCCGTATGGATGGTCCACGGCACCCCGGGTCTTTACCAAGGTAATGGCCGAAATGATGATACTCCTTCGAAGGAAGGGAATTTTAGTTATCCCTTACTTGGACGATTCCCTGATAAGGGTAAGATCCAGGGAACAGTTGGAGGTCGGTGTAGCACTATCTCAGGTAGTGTTGCGGCAGCGCGATGGGATTCTCAATATTCCAAAATCGCAGCTGATTCCGACGACTCGTCTTCTGTTCCTAGGGATGATCCTGGACACAGTCCAGAAAAAGGTGTTTCTCCCGGAGGAGAAAGTCAGGGAGTTATCCGAGCTAGTCGGGAACCTTCTATAACCGAGCCAAGTCTCAGTACATCAATGAAATGGTTCTGGGAAAAATGGTGGCTTCCTACGAAGCAATCTCATTCGGCAGATTCCACGCAAGAACTTTCCAGTGGGACCTGCTGGACAAATGGTCCGGGTCGCATCTTCAGATGCATCAGCGGATAACCCTGTCACCAAGCACAAGGGTGTCTCTCCTGTGGTGGTTGCAGAGTGCTCATCTTCTAGAGGGCCGCACATTCAGGACTGGGTCCTGGTGACCACGGACATAAATATCCTGAAGCTAAGGGCCATTTACAATGCTCTAAGCTCAGCAAGACCTCTGCTTCAAGGTCACCCGGAGTTGATCCATTGGGACAACATCACGGCAGTCACCCACGTAAACAGACAGGGTGACACAAGAAGCAGGAGGGCAATGGCAGAAGCTGCAAGGATTCTTCGCTGGGCGGAAAATCATGTGATAGCACTGTCAGCAGTATTCATTCCGGGAGTGGACAACTGGGAAGCAGACTTCCTCAGCAGACACGACCTCCACCCGGGAGAGTGGGGACTTCACCCAGAAGTCTTCCACATGTTTATAAAACTCGACAAGTATTGCGCCAGGTCAAGGGACCCTCAGGCAATAGCTGTAGACGCTCTGGTAACACAGTGGGTGTACCAGTCAGTGTATGTGTTCCCTCCTCTGCCTCTCATACCCAAGGTACTGAGAATTATAAGATGGAGAGGAGTAAGCACTATATTCGTGGCTCCGGATTGGCCAGGAAGGACTTGGTAACCGGAACTTCAAGAGATGCTCACGGAGGATCCGTGGCCTCTACCTCTAAGAAGGGACCTGCTCCAGCAAGGACCCTGTCTGTTCCAAGACTTACCGCGGCTGCGTTTGACGGCATGGCGGTTGAATGCCGGATCCTGAAGGAGAAAGGCATTCCGGATGAAGTCATTCCTATCCTGATCAAAGCCAGGAAAGATATAACCGCAAAACATTATCACCGCATTTGGCGAAAATATGTTGCGTGGTGCGAGGCCAGTAAGGCCCCGACGGAGGAGTTTTCAAATAGGTCGATAAATACATTTCCTGCAAACAGGAGTGTCTATGGGCCTGAAATGGGGGTCCATTAAGGTTCAAATTTCGGCCCTGTCAATTTTCTTCCAAAAAGAACTAGCTTCAGTCCCTGAAGTTCAGACGTTTGTGAAAGGGGTACTGTATATACAGCCTCCTTTTGTGCCTCCAGTGGCACCTTGGGATCTAAATGTAGTTTTTGGGTTCCAAAAGCCACATTGGTTTGAACCACTTAAATATGTGGAGTTAAAATATCTCACATGGAAAGTGGTCATGCTGTTGGCCCTGGCCTGGGCCAGGTGCGTGTCAGAATTGGCGGCTTTATCCTGTAAAAGCCCTCATCTGATTTTCCATTCGGACAGGGCGGAATTGAGGACTCGTCCTCAGTTTCTCCCTAAGGTGGTTTTCACCTGAATCAACCTATTGTGGTGCCTGCGGCTACTAGGGACTTGGAGGACTCCAAGTTGCTAGACGTTGTCAGAGCCCTGGAAATATAGGTTTCCAGGACGGCTGGAGTCAGAAAATCTGACTCGTTGTTTATTCTGTATGCACCCAACAAGCTGGGTGCTCCTGCTTCTAAGCAGACTATTGCTCGTTGGATTTGTAGTACAATTCAGCTTGCACATTCTGTGGCAGGCCGGCCACAGACAAAATCTGTAAAAGCCCATTCCACAAGGAAGGTGGGCTCATCTTGGGCGGCTGCCCGAGGGGTCTCGGCTTTACAACTTTGCCGAGCAGCTACTTGGTCAGGAGCAAATACGTTTGTAAAATTCTACAAATTTGATACCCTGGCTGAGGAGGACCTGGAGTTCTCTCATTGGTGCTGCAGAGTCATCCGCACTCTCCCGCCCGTTTGGGAGCTTTGGTATAATCCCCATGGTCCTTACGGAGTCCCCAGCATCCACTAGGACGTCAGAGAAAATAAGAATTTACTTACCGATAATTCTATTTCTCGTAGTCCGTAGTGGATGCTGGGCGCCCATCCCAAGTGCGGATTGTCTGCAATACTGGTACATAGTTATTGTTACCAAAAAATCGGGTTATTGCTGTAGTGAGCCATCTTTTCTAGAGGCTCCTCTGTTATCATGCTGTTAACTGGGTTTAGATCACAAGTTATATGGTGTGATTGGTGTGGCTGGTATGAGTCTTACCCAGGATTCAAAATCCTTCCTTATTGTGTATGCTCGTCCGGGCACAGTATCCTAACTGAGGCTTGGAGGAGGGTCATAGGGGGAGGAGCCAGTGCACACCAGGTAGTTCTAAAGCTTTACTTTTGTGCCCAGTCTCCTGCGGAGCCGCTATTCCCCATGGTCCTTACGGAGTCCCCAGCATCCACTACGGACTACGAGAAATAGAATTATCGGTAAGTAAATTCTTATTTTTCCAGCACATTTCTGCCAATGGCTTCCCCGCCATGCTATTTATGGGTAGGATGAAAAAACACACGGAACTGATGATTCTGCGGATTTCTTGTATTTTGAATGTTTCTGTATTTCATATTTTTCCATTATTTCTTCTTCGTCTTCTTAATATTTACTTACATAGAGGCAGCACAATCTGGAAATATTATAGATCATAACTCCATACTGTATCTCCCCAAAGTGTAATCATATCTCGATGTATTACAACAAGTAGCGCGCGTTGGGTGGTATTCAGTGTGACGGCTGTTGGAATCCTGGTGCTCAGTATACCGGTGCCGGAATCCCGACACCCGGCATACCGACAACTATTCTCCCTCTTGGAGGTCCACGACCCCCCTGGAGGGAGAATTAATAGCGTGGCATGTGTAACGAGCCACCGTGCCCGCAGCGTGGCGAGCACAGTGAGCCCGCAAGGGGCTCATTTGCGCTTGCCATGCTGTCGGTATACCAGCGGTCAGGATCCCGGCACCGGTAAGCTGGCCGTCGAGATCCCGGCCGCCGGCATACCATACTACACCCGCGTGCGTTTGTATGTGTGTGTCTATGTGGGGTAGCGTCTGTAAGTGCTATATAAAAAAACAGTTGGTGAATGAATACATGCAGATGTGTCCTGTCGTACTGTTGCTTCAATCACACCAAAAAGTCTCTCACGCCAGGTCCCGCTCAACTCGGCTTTACTTTCTCGCTCAAAGTGTGCATTTTGGGGGTCATTCCGAGTTGATCGCTCGTTGACGATTTTCGCAACGGAGCGATTAAGGCAAAAATGCGCTAAGTATTTTTGCACAAAACTTAGTAGATTTACTCACGTCCGAACGAAGACTTTTTATCGTTGAAGTGATCGGAGTGTGATTGACAGGAAATGGGTGTTTCTGGGCGGAAACTGACCGTTTTCTGGGAGTGTGCGGAAAAACGCAGGCGTGCCAGAATAAAACGCGGGAGTGTCTGGAGAAACGGGGGAGTGGCTGACCGAACGCAGGGCGTATTTGTGACGTCAAACCAGGAACGAAATGGGCTGAGCTGATCGCAATGTAGGAGTAAGTCTCGAGCTACTCAGAAACTGCTAAGAAATTTCTATTCGCAATTCTGCTAATCTTTCGTTTGCAATTCTGCTAAGCTAAGATACACTCCCAGAGGGCGGCGGCCTAGCGTGTGCAATGCTGCTAAAAGCAGCTAGCGAGCGAACAACTTGGAATGACCCCCTTTATATGCATAAATAAAACAACTGGAAGAGACAATCCTGCTTCACTAGACTACACTGATCAATTTGATGTGTGACATTTCTATATCTCTGTGCGACAGAGTCTGCATCTGTATGCTAAGTGCTACAATGCAGCGGTCTCGGCTTTTTCTCCCGCCAAGTTTCATTGTGCTTCATCTGCAACTTTGGCTTTTCCCTGCCACTGCAATGAATATAAGGGGCGGCATGTACTAAGCATCGCTTCTGAGATGCGGTTCATCCCGCCTTTAATCATGTACATTTCCACCGGGTATGTACGTGGAAATGCAATTATGATCACAAATAAGAGCTGTCCTTTGTGATCACTGGACTTCCAGTATTAGGATCCAGAGTCCCGCATGCGAGGAGGGATCTGATTGGATCACTCTCAGGGCAGAATGCGGAAAGAGGCCCATAAGCTTCTATTGGGTAATGCCAGCTACAGATGGCATTACACACCGGCTCCAAGCTCCGGAGCTTGGTACATATGGGAATGCGGTAAAACTCTGAAAATTGGATTTTCTTAATTTCTACCGCATTTTTTGCTTTAGTACATCCTGCCAAAGATAAGAAATGTAAAGAAAAGTACAGTATGCTATTCCTCTCATAAGGTCTAAGTTGCGTCGGACGTCTCATGCCACATGGTTTACGGACAACCAGTAATTGAGAACATAGCTGTAACTAAAAGTTCCTGGTTAAATGTAGTCTGGGATAAACTATATTCTAATCATTTGGGACACACTTGCTGCATAATGTATTAAAATCAATATATGGTTTTGAAAGTGAATAAACATTGTTTTATCCTATCATGAACAACTTAGGGAGCTATTCATGAAGCAGTGACAAGACTTGAGAAGTGAGCCAGTGGAGAAGTTTCCCATGGCAACCAATCATCTGTTCTGTATAATTTTATAGTATGCAAATTCTAAATGGTACTTCAATGCTGATTGGTTGCCATGAGCAACTGCTCCACTGGCTCACTTCTCCTCTCTTTTCACTGCTTCATGAATAGACCCCTTACTCCGTTATCAATAACATCCTCATCATCCCTCTCCTGTTCCCCACAGGTGTATGAACAGGTTGGATATTTATACGTTTGTGAATTTAGTATGTGAAAGCACTTTTAATATATGCTGTCACCATAAGGGACTTGCTAAACAAACAGAAAACCTTCTGGAGGTACTGTATAACAATAAAGATTTTTTTTAACAACACC
Source organism: Pseudophryne corroboree (assembly GCF_028390025.1). NCBI lineage: Eukaryota > Metazoa > Chordata > Amphibia > Anura > Myobatrachidae > Pseudophryne > Pseudophryne corroboree. The sequence continues at coordinate 85,134,480 of NC_086454.1, forward strand.
TACGCTGTGTTTACTTAAGTGGAAAAAAAAAACATGCATTTTTATAAGTCGGGCGGTTTTCTGCTTCCATAAGCAATAGCTGCAGCCCATTGACTTTTTTTGTTTCATATAAGTTAGATCTGTAATGTTTTGCAACTGCCAGGCTAACAAGTTAACAGAATGTGGCGTATCATTACACATGTTCTACCAACTTATTAATAATTTATCATCTAAGGGCACATTATATGGGGCACAAGTCAGGTGGCAGATGTGAGATTAGGGATACACGTGCAAAGGAAATGTATTACACATCTTTTTTTTTTCTCTCCAAATGCTCCACTTATGTAACCAGCAATCTGCTAACCCAGACACACTTCGCTTTCCCCAAGCAAATGAATATTTAAATATGTGATTAAGAAAGTTCAAAGTAACGTATATTGCTCATCTGTGCAAACAATATTTGTAAGGGGTTTGATTAATGCCACGTGCCTCTATGCAAAAGAATATATATATATATATATATATATATATACAAACAGAAAGTTCAGCACTCACCAAAGTAAGCTCACTTATTTTCACAACATCAATAAATAAATGATGGGGGTTTGGTTAGTGAATTGGCCAATGCACATAAGCCTGCAAACCGCTCGCCAAGGTACCCCATCTTCATGCAGGTCTTACACTATCACAGAGTGCTGTAGTTTTATATTTGTTGGTATATTGTAGGGTTAATCTTTGGTTAACTCATATTAACTGTGGCCACAAGCTTTGTTCATGCACCCCTATGCAAGCCCAATTATCTTAAACCTGAGTCAGCTGTTCTTTAGTAATTTATCAGCCAGTGTCAGGTGACTAGTGTACCTTTAAAAGCCATGGATTATTTGGCAGATACACAGTAAACCAAGTGGGCATATTTGCAGTTATATTATGTGTGATACAGTTGCTAGGTTTTAATTTTTGAGACTCTGTGATAGTGTAGGACCTGCAAGAAGGCGGGGTACCTTGGCGAGCGGTTTGCAGGCTTCCGTGCATTGTCCAATTCACTAACTAAACCCCCATCATTTATTTATTGATGTTGTGAAAGTAAGTGAGCTTGCTTTGGTGAGTGCTGAACTTTCTGTTTATATATTTTTAAGTAGGTGGCCATGGGCTACATGCACCCCACCCTATGAGTGGTGAGTGCAGACACTGCACCCCGCTTCTGGGGTGGTGAGTGCTGTGGTTTTATATTTGTTGGCATATATATATATATATATATATATATATATATATACAGGTTGAGTCTCCCTTATCCAAAATGCTCGGGACCAGAGGAATTTTGGATATGGGATTTTTCCGTATTTTGGAATAATTGCATAGCATAATGAGATATCATGGTGATGGGACCTAAATCTAAGCACAGAATACATTTATGTTTCATATACACCTTATACACACAGCCTGAAGGTAATTTTAGCCAATATTTTTTATAACTTTGTGCATTAAACAAAGTGTGTGTACATTCACACAATTCATTTATGTTTCATATACACTTTATACACACAGCCTGAAGGTCATTTAATACAATATTTTTAATAACTTTGTGTATTAAACAAAGTTTGTGTACATTGAGCCATCAGAAAACAAAGGTTTCACTATCTCACTCTCACTCAAAAAAGTCAGTATTTCGGAATATTCCGTATTTCGGAATATTTGGATATGGGATACTCAACCTGTATATATAAATTTAATAACTTAGCTCTGTAGTCTGATTATCTGCTCCCACCAAATCATGTGCATAAAACTAAAAGTATAAATATAGATACACATGATGTATAGATATTTTTCAGGCTACATTAACTTGATGTTATGAACAGCCAATTATATTACATACAAGCCAAGCTAAGCCTTATTTATACTTAGGCAAAATACATTTTTAATTTATACAGTCAAAGAACAATTTTATTGTATTTAATATGTAAATATCCTCTTCATCATGTTTTTTTGTTTTGTTAATTTTTTTTGCTCAATTGATATTGATTGATATAGTTATACAGTACTGTATGCTGTTATTTTTGGTTCTGCCTTAAAGTTCAAAAACAACATTAGACTTTGTTTAGACTTTGTTTCCTCTGCAACGCTAAGGCTCTTCCAACTATTTTTATTTCTCTATTTGATTTTGTAATTATCAGGCTCTAGTTTCAGTGAGCAGTAAATCTTTTTCAGCAATCACTATTAAGTACAGAGGGCATTACATAGAACATAGATTGTGATGGGAGATAAGAACCACTTGGACCATCTAGTCTGCGCATGTACACGCACACACTTACACACTAGAGTTAAGTTTTTGTTGGGAAGAAATTAACCCACCAGTATATTTTTGGATTGTGGGAGGAAACGGGAATACCCAAGGAGGAAAGGACTGAGGAGAGGGAAAAGGTGGCCACCACACTGCCGGCATTCTCCATTCACTAACAGCAGATATCTGACAGGCAGGGAGGTTCTTCTGATATGCCTTTAACCTCTCCCCTCCCGACACTGCACTCTCAGACTGCTTTCAGCTACAGCCGGGAACACACCTGCAGTGTGGAGGAAAAGTAGATTTATGGTAAGAACTTACCTTTTTTAAATCTCTTTCTGCGAGGTACACTGGATTCAACAGGGAATTACATCGGGGTGTAGAGTTGGATCTTGATCCGAGGCACGAACAGGCTAAAAGCTTTGACTGTTCCCAGGATGCATAGCGCCCCCTCTTCTATATCCCCGCCCCCACGCACTGGAGCTCAGTTTTGTTAACCAGTCCATTGCAGTAGCAGGTAAGAGAGATGACAACAGTTAGTAGCCACATACATTTACACTCTCACGACAGGAGAAGGTACCAGCGGGTAATGCCCTATAAACCCAAACAAGCTAAGTGCGTCAGGGTGGGTGCCCTGTGGAATCCAGTGTACCTCGCAGAAAGAGATTTAACAAAGGTAAGTTCTTACCATAAATCTCCTATTCTGCAGAATAGGAGATTTATGGTAAGAACTTACCTTTGTTAAATCTCTTTCTGCGAGGTACACTGGATTCCACAGGGAATTACATCGTGGATGTCCTAAAGCAGTTCCTTATGGGAGGGGAATTACTGTAGCGAACACAAGAACCCGGCATCCAAAGGAGGCATCCTGGGAGGCGGAAGTATCAAAGGCATAGAACCTTATAAATGCGTTCACTGAGGACCACGTAGCCGCCTTGCACATTGTTCAAGGGTCTCACCACGGCGGGCCACCCATGAAGGTCCAACAAACCAAGTAGAATGGGCATTGATGGTAGCAGGAGCTGGAAGTCCAGCCTGTACCTAAGCATGTGCAATCACCATTCTAATCCATCTGGCCAAGGTCTGCTTATTAGCAGGCCAGCCATGTTTGTGAAAAGCCAAAAAAAACAAAGAGAGAATCAGATCTCCTAAGCAAAGCTGTTCTCTTGACGTAAATACGGAGAGCCCGTACCACATCCAAAGACCGCACTTTGGAGGATAAACCAGGAGAGGTAAAGGCCGGAACCACAATCTCTTGGTTAAGGTGTAAAGATGACACCACCTTAGGCAGATAACCAGAGCGAGTTCTAAGAACCGCCTGGTCACTGTGAAAAATCTGAAAGGGTGTCCGACAGGACAAGGCACCCAAGTCTGAGAGTAAGCCTCTTAAGGTCCACAGACTCAAGAGGTTCAAACGGAGACTCTTGTAGGGCATCCAGAACCCAAGGAGCCACAGAAGAAACATAGGGAGTCTGAATCCATAAAACACCCTGAGTGAAAGTATGAACGTCAGGCAGAGTCACAATTTTTCTCTGAAACCACACCGACAAGGCAGAAATATGAACCTTGAGGGATGCCAGACGAAGGCCTAAGTCCAGGTCCTGTTGCAGAAAAGCCAAAAGTTTGGCAGTACTGAACTTATACGCATCATAATTCTTAGCCGCACATCAGGTGAAGTAAGAATTCCAGACCCTATAATAACTCCGAGCCGAAGCCGGTTTACGGGCTTTCAACATAGGTTGAATGACCGCCTCAGAAAATCCCTTGGCCCTCAGAACTGAAACTGCCACGCCATCAAAGCCAGTCGGGCCAGATTCTGGTAGACACAAGGGCCCTGAACGAGGAGGTCTGGGCATTGCGGAAGTAGAAGAGGACGCTCTGTTGAGAGACCCTGCAGGTCTGCAAACCAATGCCATCTGGGCCACGCTGGAGCGATTAGAAGTAGTAATTCTCCTTCTTGCTTGAACTTCCTTATTACCCTGGGCAGGAGTGACACTGGAGGGAACACATATGGCAGCCGAAAGTTCCATGGAATTGCCAGTGCATCCACGAACGCTGCTTGAGGATCCCTTGTCCTTGCTCCGAAGACCAGAACCTTGTGATTGTGTCGAGACGCCATCAGGTCTACATCTGGTAGGCCCCACTTGTCCACTAGGAGTTGAATACTTCTGGATGAAGGCTCCACTCTCCAGCATGTATCCTGATGACTGATGACTGAGGAAGTCCTCTTCCCAGTTAAGGACCCCCAAAATGAACAATGCCAATATGGCCGGCAGATGGCGTTCCGTCCATAGAAGAATCTTTGACACTTCCATCATTGCCATGCACCTTCGAGTGCCGTCTTGATGATTTAAACACGCCACCATGGCGGCGTTGTCCGACTGTCCTTGAACAGGCCTGTTCTGTACCAGAAGCAGGGCCAGTTTCAAAGCATTGAACACTGGGCGCAACTCCAGAATACCTATCGGGAGGAGAGATTCCTCCCTGGTCCATCGACCCTGAAGAGAGTGTTGCTCGAACACCATGCCCCTGGCATCCGTCATTAGGAAGACCCAGTTGGAGATCAAGAAGGGACAACCCCTGCTCAATTGCTGGTCCTGTAGCTACCAGGTAAGTGACAGGCAAACCTCCGGAGTCAAGGAGATCATGTGAGTTCTGATCCGGTGAGGCAGGCCATCCCATTTGGAAAGGATTAAACTCTGCAGAGGGTGGGAATGAAATTGAGCGTACTCCACCATGTCGAAAGCCGACACCATGAGGCCTAGTACTTGCATTGCCGAGTGTATCGACACAAGTGAGCAAGATAGGAAGCATCTTATCTTGTCCTGAAGTTTCAGGACTTTCTCTGGAGACAAGAACAACCGTTAGTTGTGGGTGTCCAATAATGCCCCCAGGTGCACCATGCTCTGAGCAGGGACTAGTGAGGATTTCTTCCAGTTGATGAGCCACCCGTGGGCTTGCAGGAATTGGACCGTCAGTTCCAGATGATGGAGGAGAACCTCTGGAGAGTTCGCCAGGATCAATAAGTCGTCCAGATATGGCAGGATGCTGATACCCTGACGGCGGAGCATAGCCGTCATAACCGCCATGAGCTTCGTGAAGATTCTCGGAGCCGTGGTCAGACCAAAAAGTAAGGCCTGGAATTGAAAATGTAGGTTGCCAATAGCAAACCGCAGGTATTGCTGATGCGACATGGCTATAGGAATATGCAGGTAAGCATCCTGTATGTCCAGGGATACCATATAGTCCATGGGCTCCAAGGCCAGAACAATAGAGCGAAGAGTTTCCATACGGAATTTGGAAACTTTCACAAAATTGTTCAAAGACTTGAGGTTGAGAATGGGCCGGGAAGACCCATTCGATTTCAGAACTAGGAACAACGTGGAATAGTACCCCCTGCCTCTCTGAGCCAGAGGCATTGGCACAATCACCCCTGTGTCCAGGAGGGATTGTACCACCAGATGGAGAGTTTTTGCTTTTACCGGATCCGAAACTGGCAAGGGGGATGTTTCCTGAAAGAGATGGCGTATCCGTGAGTAATGACGTCCTTTACCCAGGCGTCCTAGTGGTCTGTAACCATACCTGAGCAAACCGCAGAAGTCAGCCTCCCACCCTGGGGTCCCACAGGAGGAGGCCCGCCCCGTCATGTAGCAGGCTTGTCTTTTTTGGAAGCAGGCTGACGGGCAGCCCAGGAACATTTAGGTTTGGGCTTAGTGGATTTGGAAGTGCGAGCCTATTTCGGGTACGCCTGACCCTTTGCTCTACTTGGAGGTCGAAAGGAGCGAAAGGTAGTACTTTTAGCCTTCGGAGCCGAAGGATTAGTACTAGGCAGACAGGCAGTCTTAGCGGATGCTAAGTCAGCAACAATCTTGTTGAGATCTTCCCCAAAAAGGATGTTTCCCTCAAAGGGGATAACCTCCAAGATCTTTTAGAGTCCAGATCTACAGACCAGGACCGTAACCAGAGAATCCAGCGAGCCAGAATGGACGTAGTAGACGCTTTGGCCGCCAGGACACCAGCATCAGATGCTGCCTCCTGAATATAATGAGAGGCTGTAATAATATATGAAAGACACTGTCTGGCATTATCAGGAAAATCAGACAGTAGTTCCGTTTCAGCTTCCTGAACCCAGGCTTCAATAGCTTTTGCAGCCCAAGAAGCCACAATATTGGCTCTATGCACAGCTCCTGCAAGAGTGTAAATAGACTTCAAGCAACCCTCCACACGCTTATCCGTCGGCTCCTTCAGAGAGGTGACGATAGTGACAGGCAGAGCAGATTACATCACCAAACGCGCGACCTGTGAGCCCACCAGGGGTGGTGTTTCCCAATTTTTACTTAACTCTGCAGCGAGGGCATAACGAGCTATCATCTTCTTAGACAGGGAGAATTTCTTTCCTGGATACTCCCAGGATCAGTGGCGTAACTAGGGGCCCGCAGCCCCTGCAAGCACTTGAAGGCGCGCAGGGCTGCGGGGCGCCCTAGCCGCCGCCACTGATTTCTGCTAGGAAGGAGGGACACGGACGGCACAGCGCGCGCCTCTCCTGTGTGTCCCTCCTGCTTCTCCGGCGGCAGCGGCATGTCTGTTTAATGAAGTGCCGGGCACTGGGGGGGTGTACCTGGCACTGGGGGAGCATATTTAGCCGGGCACTTGGGGGGTGTACCTGGGAATGGGCATATTTGTCACTGTGGGAGGGCATATTTGGCACTGGGGGGGGGGCATATTTGGCACTGGGGGAGCATATTCGGCACTGGGGGGGTATATGTGTACCTGGCACTGGGGGGGGCATATTTGGCACTGGGGGTATATGTGTACCTGGCACTGGGGGGGCATATTTAGCACTGGGGGGCATATTTGGCACTGGGGATGGACATATGTGGCACTGGGGGAGCATATTCGACACTGGGGGGTATATGTGTACCTGGCACTGGGGGGGTGGGCATGTTTGGCACTGGGGGTATATGTGTACCTGGCACTGGGGGGGCATATTTAGCACTGGGGGCCATATTTGGCACTGGGGATGGGCATATGTGGCACTGGGAGTGGGCATATTTGGCACTGAGAGGGGGGCATATTTGGCACTGGGGGAGCATGTTTGGTACTGGGGGAGCATATTTGGCACTGTAGGGTATATGTGTACCTTGCACTGGGGGGAGGGGCATATTTGGCACTGGGGGTATATGTGTACCTGGCAATGGGGGGAATATCTGGCACTGGGGGCATATGTGGCACTGCGAGCACAGCCCTAGCAACAAGCATTACCCCCTGGTTACAAGCACAACACCCAGCTCATGAAATCCCTGGCAACAAGCATTACCCCCTAGCAAACGAGCATGACATCCAGTGCATGAAACCCCTGGCAACGAATATTACCTCCTGGCAACAAGCTTGAAACCCAGCACATGATACCTCTGGCAACAAGCATAACACCTACTGCATGAAACCCCTGGCAACTAGCATGACACCCTGAGCATGAAAACCCCTGGCACCCTGCATGGAATCAAGAGTATGAAACCCCTGGCAACGAGCAGGTAATTTAAAAGTAATTAGAAGCCTTACTGTAGGACTTAATGTGTAATGGGCATTGTGGTGTGTGGCATAATGTATCACGGACATTGCGGTGTGTTTCATAATGTGTCACAGGCATTACGGTGTGTGGCATACTATATCACAGTCATTGTGGTATGTGGTATAATGTCTCAGGGGCATTGCAGTGTGTGGCATAATGTATAACGGGCATTGCGGTGTGTGACATAGGGTATAACGGGCATTGCGGTATGTGTCACAGGCATTACGGTGTGTGGTATACTATATCACAGGCATTGTGGTATGTGATATAGTGTCTCAGGGGCATTGCAGTGTGTGGCATAATGTATAATGGGCATTGCGGTGTGTGGCATAGGGTATAATGGGCATTGCGGTATGTGTCACACGCATTATGGTGTGTGGTATACTATATCATGGGCATTGTGGTATAATGTCTCAGGGGCATTGCAGTGTGTGGCATAATGTATAACGGGCATTGCGGTGTGTGGCATACGGTATAATGGGCATTGCGGTATTTGTCACAGGCATTACGGTGTGTGGTATACTATATCCCAGGCATTGTGGTATGTGGTATAATGTATCAGGGGCACTGCAGCGTGTGGCATAATGTATAACGGGCATTGCGGTGTGTGGCATAGGGTATAACAGGCATTGCGGTATGTGTCACAGGCATTACGGTGTGTGGTATACTATATCACAGGCATTGTGGTATGTGATATAATGTCTCAAGGGCATTGCAGTGTGTGGCATAATGTATAATGGGCATTGCGGTGTGTGGCATAGGGTATAATGTGCATTGCGGTATGTGTCACACCCATTATGGTTTGTGGTATACTATATCACGGGCATTGTGGTATAATGTCTCAGGGGCACTGCAGTGTGTGGCATAATGTATAACGGGCATTGCGGTGTGTGGCATAGGGTATAACGGGCATTGCGGTATGTGTCACAGGCATTACGGTGTGTGGTATACTATATCCCGGGCATTGTGGTATGTGGTATAATGTCTCAGGGTCATTGCAGTGTGTGGCATAATGTATCACGGACATTGCAGTGTGTGGCATAATGTATCATGGACATTGCGTGTGTGTCATAATGTGTCACAGGCATTGTATGTGCTATAATGTATCAGGGGCATTGCAGTGTGTAGCATAATCTATAATGGGCATTGCGATTCCTGTCATAATTTGTCACAGGCATTACGGTGTGTGGCATAATGTGTCACAGGCATTACGGTGTGTGGCATAATGTGTTGGGGACATTATGGTGTGTGGCATAATGTCTAAGGGCCATTGCAGTATGTGGCATAATGTATACTGGGCATTACTATAAGGAGGAAAAATGACAAATAATGTAAGGGGCATGAATCAGGACTATTTTTTTCCTGTGGTGGCCAATGTCTGGGCGTGCAGGTTGCAAAACTGGGGTCTAAGGTAGTCTTTTCCTGCAATGCCACGCCCCTTTATGCAAAACCACGCCCATTTCAGCAATACCATGCCCCTTTTTGTGGCGTGCATCGAAGGCACGCGCAGATTCATCGCTTTACTAGTGCCAATTATGGGTCGGAAGCCAGAGAATTTTTTGGCTTGGGGGAGAAAAATTTCTAGTTACGCCACTTTGGTAATGGTCAGAATGGGGTAAAACTAATTTAGTAATCTTCTGACGCTTGAACTTATCAGGTTTCTTAGAGGTATCTGGAGGTTCTGCATCATCATCAATTTGAAGAATCAGTCTGATAGCCTCCAAGAGGTCAGGAACATCCACCTGGGTAATAGATTCCCCATCAGAAGCATCTGCATCAGTGTCTGAGGGGTCAGTATATGCGCCATCTCATTGGATGAAGTATTCGAAACATGTATGGATTGTGAGGAGGTAATGGCCCACTTAGAGGTCCCCTTGGTCATAGGCAGCCGAGGGTTAGGTTTTTGTTTAGCCAAAGACTGATTTAATTGCTGTAACTGAGTGGACAGATTATCTGCCCATGGTGGATTAACTGCAGGGACAATATATGGCTGTAAGGGCATAGGAGGTCCCATAAGGGGCGCAAGTCTAGTTACTAGCGTAGTCAGTAAATTGGAAAATGCAGCCCAAGGTGGGTCTTGGTGTGCCCCCGGTGCTGCAGACTGACTGAGGGGTATAGAACCCCCGGCACCTGAACCCTCAGCTGCAATGTTTTCCGCCGAGCAATCCGTGGCGTCAGCACTGCATGGTGCATGATCAGCCATGGACCTACCCGCCTGTTTAGCAGACATTATTTGTAAGCATAACCTTAGGGTGTAATAGTACAATTAAAGCAGACAAAGTACCTGACAAAAAAAACCTGTATAGTGTGACTGCAAAGCAGAGCACAAACAGAGAATTACAGGTATATGGTGACTGAAACACACAGAGAAAAATACCAAAGTAGTATATCCTGTGAGACACAGTGGCATAAGTTCTTCCCAGTTGCCCGGAGGCAAGCTAAATATTTGTGCCCCCCCCCCCTCCCCCCCACTATATTTCGATAAATATATGTATGTGTGTGAGCAAATAGTTCCATCAGTAAGAAGCCTGCTTCAAGTGTAATAGGTTGTGGTTTCTAATCCTGGGTATGACACTTGTAAAATGTGTATCTACAGTATAATAAAAAGGGTGTGATTTGTAAAGTACAGGAATCAGTGAGGAAGTCGGCTACTGAAGAGATAGCGGCATATATCAATTAACTTAATTCAATGGTGTCACAGAATGGGAGGAGAGGTGCCCCCCTCAGAGCAGGAGCCCGGCGGCAGATGACTTTGTTGCCTCCCAGAGTTACGCCTCTGGTGAGACACTATATCATATGAGAACCCTGATGCACTTAGCCCCCTTCAGGGTACAGAACATAGAGATAGCAATGAGTTTGAGATACATGGAATATAGACCACACAGCAGCTATTGGCACACACAGTCACATGTACAATGCAGAAATTATTACAAACAACAATAAAACTGCACTGGACTAGCAATACTAAGTAACTGGACTACTAAGTAAAGCTATCTATATATACAGATATAACAATGCACAGTGAAGACTGGATTTATGTCACAGGGTACTTGTACTAAATATCCCTGAAGTTATCCACTTGTTCTTAACTAACACTGTCTAAATGACATGTAGAATACTTAAGTGTCCTGTAAATGCACAGCACTGATGAAGCAGACAGCTTTACAGAGGAGACATTGCCCAGCAGTCCCAGAATCAGCTCAGCTTGTGTGTAATGGCTCCCAAACACTGACAGGGAGTGAGTGAGAGAGAGAGATACAGCTCCAGGGCAGGAACATTTGCAGTAAATGGCGCCTGGTGCTGGGGGAGGGGCTACAGGTCAGAGCCTTATCCCCTTGCTGGACTTCACCACCGGGTATTGCGGGGCCTATTTGAAACGGATTTTGAAGAAATCCGACCTGTGCCCCTTGCCCTGGTGGTCTAGTGGGGTCCCTGTACGGCCACAGTGTCCACGCCAGTGCGCGCGGTCCGTCTTCAGAGACCGCGCCAGATCGCGATTTCAGCGGGTCCCGTCTGGGAGACCCTCTTACCTCCTCCCGACGATGCGGCCACAGGATCCAGGAGAGCAGCGGCTGGTGTGTGCCTGAAGTGACCGAAGCCCTCCGCTGTAAGTACCCGGCATCCAGGGTGCGGGAGTATACAGCGCCGCTGGGGGAGGTGAGGGAGCGCAGCACGATATGTCAGACTTACATATAGCACTTCTAAGTGCCTGGGCTGCGGCCCTTGAAGTCTTCTTTCTCCAGAAAAGCTCTTTTCAGGGCTGCCTAGAACAGCCCTCCCTGTTAGCTGCCTGCACTGCAGACACCAACTTACAAACTGAGCTCCAGTGCCTGGAGGTGGGGATATAGAGGAGGCGGTGCTATGCATCCTGGGAACAGTCAAAGATTTTAGCCTGTTGGTGCCTCGGATCAAGATTCAACTCTACACCCCGTTGTAATTCCCTGTGGAGTCACAGTGTACCCTGCTGCAGAAATGTTATTATTTTTATATACATTATTTATTATACATTTTTACTTTTAATAATAACATTTAGACATTTTTAAAGAAAAAAACACCCCAATATACCTGTCCCATATCTTGAACCCCGAATGATGTCACTTTGCACTTTTTCACCCCAAAAATTACAAATAAAAAAGTAAAAATGTCAAAGTGCCTACTTAGTCATTAGGAGAGGGAGGAGTATCCCAGGGGGTTCCAATCCAATATTTAAGTTTTTACCTTAAAATAGAGATTTTCCACAACTTTGCACCTGCTCAGAGTAGGTGAAGTTTACCTCACAGTAAAAATATCGACAATAAATTATTGTGGCTAATTGAATAGGGGGTCTTTCACAATTTGCAGTAAAATTGCAGTTTTTCATGCAAAAAACAGGTTATCGCAGCTAACTGAATACTCACCTACATGTAATTAGAAATCAGCGCATATACATATAATTATACAAATGAAAATACATTTTCGTTTTTACTAAGATAATTATGATTAAACATTAAAATACTCATACAGGCAATCAATCCCATTATTTTTCTTTCATAGCCTTTTAAAGAATACTTTAAGGTTCAGTTTAAACAAAAAAGAGACATGATAACTCATCTGCCTTACTGTAGGTTAATAATGCTAATTGAACCCACTTTTTTTTTTTTGCACCACAAAAATTAAGTATGAAGTAAAGGAATGTATAAGGAACTCTCGGAGACAGGTGATAGTGTAAGAGCTTTTTGCAGTATAGCAATTATATATTGATTCAAGCTTTTTCGCATTGATTAAGATATTTACTGTTAATCACAAATGTATTGATGTATCCTTAAATACTGCACAGATATTTAGAATCTATTTACTCAGAATATTATATCCAAAGCATGAATTGTTCAAGGGCATACAACACAAGATGTATTCAAGGCCAGTCAGGCAGATCGCCAATATGAACATCGAGAACAGTGGGACCCTGACCATTTGACCATCAGAAAGGATGTCTTGTCTATATGTCCGGAAGGCTGATAAGCACGAGAAGCAATAAAACATATTCAAAGATGCTCTAATTGCTAATTATAATCTTATATGACAGTTGATGTATTTCATATTCCAAGACATACATGGTATATTTTGATTGGCTAAAGTTATTGGCATGCATCGTTTCTTTGTTCTCAAAGTATAAAATAAACCCTTAGGACGGGCCCTAGCAGGTCAGCATGATCTGTCTAGGTTACACATAAACCTGTGTGTGATCTTTTCATTTTCTGTCCTCCAACCGGTTGCTAAAAGTACAGAATTCTGACTGATGACTGAAGAGAGTTGATAGACCAGACCTGGAGTGGTCAAAGTACCCTAACATCGTCCGGGGATCTTCCAGCATCTCCTCCACTGGCAACAAATCCTCTGATCTCTCGGGAACCGCTGATAAAAACCGGTAAGTGAGATTTAATGTGTAGATTTCTACCTGCTCACTTGATTCAGCACTTCTTGTATGCATCTGTGGAAGTCCAGTTGGGAAGATCAGAGAATATCTTAAAGAACCCAGTATCAGTCAGAAGTAATTTTTTTAAGGTACCATACATGTATAAGTATATTGTTGAATTGTGGGTAAATATCTTTAGCTAATTTGTCACATGTGCTCAGGGGGAATTAATCAAATATCCAGGAAACTTTTAAATTTTGATAATAGTAATACAGGTTTATTAGGAAAACAAAACTGTTTGGAAAAACATAAGGTGGCGTATGGCCAAGGTATACTCTGATGCTGATAAACAGTTTGAATTGATAAATAACCAAAGAGGTGTGTGCAAATCTTGTACCTGTGTTGTTGTGTTAAGAAAATACAAAGGGTCCGTAGCACCAAGATTGGTAGCAATCACAAGTATTGAAGTCCCATTTGGTTATGTGGAAAATGATGATGAATTTTATTGTACAATAGGTTGCCATTTAAAAAGGTAATTGTTGGAACATTACATTGAGAATGATTGGTCTAACATCATAACCTATTGGCCTAGGAACCACATAATCCCAGGTCTTAGACCCATTTGCCCGTACAGCCTCAAAATAGCTGCCGCGTACACAGATAACAGACATAGCAGTAAGAGGGTATCCAGAAGACAGGAAAACCAGATATAAGAGATGGTAGAGAGTCTGTCAGATATAGTACTTATTGTCACTCTTTGTCTTGGGATCCTTGCACTGTTGTATGTAGTCTTTCGATATGCTTTTGAAATGGTGGGGGGGGAGTCCGGTGTCTGCTAGGCTGCTAGGCAATGGAACCAGTACCATTAACTAGATTCTCCTGCACACATTGTACTGCATATATTGTAATTCAGACTGTAGGATCAAGAGCACCTAAGGTGGTAGGAATTCTACCAATCCAAGCAGTCCCCGGTGCATATTTTAAATAAAAAAACCGCCCTTGGGAAAACCTTACACTTATAGTGGGAATGCATGTTGACCCCCCAGTTGAACAAGGGGGACAAGGTGGTTTGCATTCTCCTATTGTATGTCCCTATGCAAGACAGTTGAGGGGTAGGATTGGGTCAGTAACAAAGAACAGCTACTGTCTGAAAGGAAACAAGGGATAAGATTTATGGTAGACCCAATAGCAAGGAGACTAAGGTATGATTGCCAAAGGTGCACAGGACACATCATTTTCCAAACACAAGGGGAACGTATTCCAAGAATAGTGGGAAGTTTACCAAGAAAACAAGGGACAACAGGGGCACTGGTAGAAGCAGGAGTCTATATAGGCAGGGGGATAGACCCTTGGAGTAACTTAACTATAATTATAGGGACACACCTCAGTGATCCAGAAGAAATAATCTATTATGCAGGTCTCACTTGGGGAGCAGTACTAATAGATTTTCCACCATTACAGGGAGGAAGGGGCAACACTACAACCCCAGTCATTTGTCCACTGACTGATTTAAGGAGCTCTTTAGGTGCAAGGATAGAAGAAATTCTTCAGAGTCAGCGTCTCACAAGGAGATTTTGAGTCCCTCATACAGGGTTACTAAAATACCACATCAGGAGGGGTTCCGTGCATGCACAGCCAGGCATGGGAGTGCGGTCTGTAAAGATGTCAGGGCCCGACAAACCCATGGATATTGTTAGTAACAGGGAGGGGAGGAAAGATCTGAAAGGAATAAGTCAAATTTTCAAAGGAGCAGGTTTTCCGTCAGAGGGGACACTAGACCTAGAGAAATGGGAAAAATTTGCCTCCTGTAATAAGAGTTGGATAATCAAACATAATTGTAGAGATCAAGTATCCATCTGGATCACAGTAGCAAAAGAATTAGAAGCAGAAAATAGAATAGATGAGGAAAATGATTTCCCCAATGTACCAGAGTACCCAATAGCACCACAACCAGCGTTAAACTCACTGCCTGTAACATCAGCAACAGCACCTCCACCCTATGTTGCACCCCTATACTCAGACATGCATGCACACCCAGGTACCCCTAGTATGAACAGAATGGAATCATCTACAAGCTCACTAATAGTGAAATTAAGAAGAGATGAGCCAGGAAAGGAGTGGCGAATAGTCAGCCCTATCTTGAAAGGATCTGTGGTTGAAAACCCGAATAAGATCAAACCAAAGAAATTGGCCACTTAAAGCTCCCCTTATGTTTAAACGAGTGGTGGACACCTGGAATCAAGCTATGAGTCCAGGAAACAATAATCCACAATCAGGAACTATAAGCGAAAGGGTGCAATTCAGATGGAGAGGAGAAACAAGGGGTCAAGACACAGCCTCTACAGCTTTTCATGCCCAGGTACATAATGTACAGAATGAAATTACACATTTTCCAGAAAGATTGTGTCCAGTGTATCAGTTTTGTGTTCCAGAAGGGTATGAACACTGCCCAAATTGTGGAAACTGGGTTTCACCACATGAACCACCATGTCAAAATATCTATGCAACTAGAAATGCTGAAAGACGGTCATCATTGCCTATTTCTCTGTATCCAGTACAAGTGCAGAGAATACGCAACCCAAATGATGCAGCCAGGGTGAACAATCCATATATCATTCAGAGCCAACACCACAAACCATGGTATGGCAACGACATTGCAAGTATAGTTGCCAAGTCCTCAGATCCTAGAAAAAAATCCAGCAGCATTTTATGCCTATATGGAAAGAATTCAAGCCATATGGACACCAGTATGGGTTGACTACCACCAGTTGTGTGAGGCTATACACTAGGACCAGGAACCGCCCAAACAGTGAGCACCATGCCAGTAGCAGAAGCAGCAAATGATTGCCCAGCCATAGAGCCCCCCCCCCCCCCCCCCCCGACAGAGGAAAATAAAACAATGTTTGAAAGTGGAAAGATGTACATGACAAGGCTTAAAAGATGGTGTCATGAACAGAAGCTCAGAGCACCAGCAGCTCCAGATTTGAAACAGGAAAGGACTGAGTCCATCAGAACTTACTATGATAAAGTCACTATACGACACACTGATGAAGGTTATGCAGCGGATAACCCTCAACATAAAAGGCTGTTAAAGACTAAATTCCTAAATGGGTTGTCAGAAGCCTACAGAACTCAGTTGTTCCAGGTCAGGCCAGAAACCTCTTATATGGAACTTGAAGCAATAGTTCAGGTTATAGAAGGAATGGAGGAAAGGGAGAATGAAAAAATAAGAAAAGCCAAAGAAAAGAATGCAATACCGAAGGTAACAGTACACATTGTACAGGAACAAAGCAAGTGGAAAATCAGGAGCCCAACACAAGGGGCCACTGGAACGAACTCAAAAGAAGGAACCAAGCAAGATAACAGAAAATGTTATTTCTGTAAGCAAGAAGGACATTTCAAGAAGAATTGCAGGAAATTTAAGGAATTGTGTGAAAACCAGCAAGAAAAACCTAAAGCATGAAAAAGTGGCTTCCCGAGGAACCTCCCTGCCAAAACACCATCTGAACAAGAAAATGATCAGGTGACCCTTGTACTGCCAACAGGTCACCAATATCAATGCATTATAGACTCTGTAGCAAGCCGAACAATTTTACAGCAACAGGAGGTACCAAGTGAATTAATGACCACTGAGACACTTCTAGCAACTGGTTTAGAAGGAACTACAGTGAAATTAAAGGAAAGTAAGCCTATGGTATTAACCATTGAAGATGTTGAAACTCCCATTCCGGTCCAATTCCTTACCTCTAGTACTTGCATAGTAAACTTATTAGGAGCATATGTTCTGAAGTTGATTCAAGCCTGCATACAGTACACACCAAAAGGAATTAAATTTTCCAGTAAGTTACCAGAGAAGGTTCATCAACAGATGGAAGCAGCCATACAGATATAGCACATGAGACAAGATTCCAACCCAGCACTAAAACAAGATCTGGCTGATGTACCTGACTGGTTGAAGGCAGTATCAGAAAAACTCTGGTCTAAAGGAAAGACTGATGTTGGACACATGCGGGTTCAGCCAGTACAGTTACAGCTGAAACCAGGAACGCAACCAGTATCAATCAGACAATATCCTGTCACAGAAGCACAATCAAAGGCCATAACCCAGCAAGTGGAATAATACAAGAAGTTGGGGGTCATTAAAGAATGCAGATCCCCATTTAACTTTCCTCTGTTTCCCGTGAAAAAACGAACCAGTATAAATGAAGTTCAATATAGGCCTGTGCATGATTTAAGAGAAATTAATAAAAGACTGATTATCAATACTCCAATAGTACCTAATCCTCACACTTTGCTCAATCAGATTCCAACTGAAGCTGTATGGTTCTCGGTAATCGATCTAGCAAACGCGTTTTTTTCTGTGCCAATTACAGAAGAAAGCCAGAAGTTCCTAACATTCACTCATGAAGGTAAACAATACTGTTGGACGCGATTGCCCCAGGGGGGAGCAACAAGCCCATCAGACTTCTCAGAAGCAATGGCATTAATCCTGCAGAAATGGAGACTGCACTTTACAGACACCCAGTTGGTTCAATATGTCGGTGATCTGCTTATTGCTGCTCAGACAGAAGAGAAGTGCGAAAAAGGAAACAGTATCACTACTCATCTTTTTGGCAGAAGAAGATTGCAGAGTGTCAAAAGACAAACTACAGCTAGTACAGCAAAAAGTTGTCTTTTTAGGACATTGCATATCTCAAGGAACAAGGCACCTTACTGATAAAAGGACAAAAGCAATAACTCAGGCAAAGACTCCAAAAACATTAAAAGAAATCAGAGCTTTCCTGGGCCTTAATGGATACTGCAGAGAATGGATACCCTCAGCCTCACTACTGATGCAACCTCTATATGAGTTAACAAAAAAGGAGGCGTCAGCAGAAAACAGGGACACCATTGAAGAAGCAGTAAGAAAACTAAAGCAAGCCATAATAACAGCCCCAGCATTGAGATTGCCTGATTACAAGAAGCCTTTTAACCTATTCTGCCATGAAGACAAAGGGCATTCTTTGGGTGTGCTCACCCAAAGACACAGAACAAAACAAAGACCAGTGGCATACTATTCAGCCCAGCTGGATCCAATTATCAGAGGAGCGCCATCTTGTGTCCGAGCAGTGGCAGCAGCAGCAGCAATACTCAAGGAGAAGGTGGCAGACATTGTGCTTGATCATCCACTGTGTATACAAGTACCTCACGCTGTAGCAGAAATACTAAGTCAAGCAAGAACCAAGCATCTTTCTACAGCCAGACTTACCAAATATGAAGTAGCACTATTAAGCGCCTTCCATGTCACCATCACAAGATGTACTGTGCTAAACCGAGCCACACTCCTTCCCATCAATGATTCAAAAGAGGGGAGGAGAGGGGGAAATGGTGATGGAAATGGTGATGATGGTGAATCGTCAGATAAGGAGGAAAATGCTGCTACAGATGCAGAAAATACAACACAAAAATTTCCACATGATTGCCTAGCCCTCATGGAATTAGAGACTTTACTTCTTCCTAATGTCCAAGATACACCACTGGACAATCCAGACATGAACCTGTTCGTCGATGGATCAAGATATTATGATGGAAGGAAAAAGTGTATAAGCAGCCCTGCGCTACCAGACTCTAAGCTGCTAGTTTGTAACATGTGGGATTTTCCCTCATAAATCCCAGCAAGACAAATACACACAAAACAAAAGATGGTTACAAACTAGCGCTGCTTTAAAATATTAAAACTTTAAAACGGAAACTTGAAAGGAGAATCTCCTCATCCAGAACAACGTTCAGCTGTTTCCCCGCTATCAGAAAGACACTCACTTTATAGTTCTGTCTCGCTTTCCCATAAAGGTGTCAGTAATTATATCTGACTGTCCATTCTGTTTTATTGGATGAATAAAATCGTGTGTATTTGCAAGAAACACCGGTCTGTTTGAGCCCTGCCGTCTGTATCGTGAAGGACAAAAAAGATACCTTTATGTGCACGCGAGACAGGACATCAATGTAAGTGATATTCCAAAAGCCTAGCTCGTTTTACATGATTACACGTCTGACACCCACTGGCAGAAAGATACCTTTATGGGAAAGCGAGACAGAACTATAAAGTGAGTGTCTTTCTGATAGCGGGGAAACAGATGAACGTTGTTCTGGATGAGGAGATTCTCCTTTCAAGTTTCCGTTTTAAAGTTTTAATATTTTAAAGCAGCGCTAGTTTGTAACCATCTTTTGTTTTGCAAGATATTATGATAATGGATCCCCAAGGACAGGATATGCAGTAACAACTGAAACTGAAGTCATAGATTCTGGACCATTGCCATCAAGCATGTCAGCACAAGAAGCAGAAATCATAGCAATGACTAAAGCCTGCATACATGTTGAAAACATGACAGCTAACATCTACACGGACTAATGCTATGCTTGGGGAGTGTCCCAGGATTACGGCCCTATTTGTAAAAGTACAGACTTCAAAGGTGCAAATGGAAAACCCATCAAACATGCCAGTTTGATTATGGAACTTTTTGGAGCATTGGAACTACCTAAGAAGATTGGAATAATCAAGGTACAAGCACATACTAAGAGCCAAACCATGGAAGCTAAAGGAAATGCATTTGCAGATGCAGAAGCCAAGAGAATTGCCTTACAATCAAAAGAACCTGAGCAAGTCTTAGTAGCTCAAGATGTGAAGCAAATGCCCAGTGAAGAGGAGTTGATCAAAATTCAACAACAAGCATTACAAGGAGAAAAGGAGAAATGGACATGATTGGGAGCAGAAGAAGATGAACATGGACTCTGGAAATCAAGAGAATTGAAGTACTGTCTACCAGCAGCTCTATTTCCACCTATGTTACAAGTAGCTCATGGACAAGTGCATTATTCAAAGGAAGCCATGGTGAACAGAGTACAAGAGCATTGGATAGCTCCAGGCTTCAACAAAGCTGCAACAAACTTTGTAGCAGGATGCTGGATCTGTGGAATCAGCAATCCAGGACAAAGAACCAAGACACCTCTAGGAACTATACCCAAAGCCTCTTACCCATTTCAGAGACTACAAATTGACTATATATCGTTGCCACGAAGCGGTCCATATGAATATGTACTAGTAGCAACGGACATGTTTAGTCACTGGGCCGAAGCCTGGCCAGTGAGCAAAGCCACAGCAAAAACTACTGCAAAGAAACTGATAGCAGAAGTAGTTTGTAGATATGGGGTACCTGAGGATATAGAATCAGATAGAGGTACACATTTCACAGGAGAAGTCATGCAGCATATAATGAAGGATTTGGGGGTACAGCAGGCCTTCCACGTGCCTTACAGGCCGCAGGCCAGTGGGAGGGTGGAACGTCTGAACTTTGACCTTAAGCTAAAACTACAGAAAATGATGACAGAAACCAAAAGAACTTGGCCAGAATGCCTACCCATAGTCTTGTTTAATATTAGGACCACACCTATGAGACCTAGCAAGCCTACTCCATATGAGATATTGTTTGGATCAGCTCCAAGAACAGGTTGTTATTATTCACAACAGTTACAACATAATCATGGTGATTTAACAGGTTATGTACAGGAGGTCTGTAAAACGTTGACTAACCTCCATTGCCAAGTGTTTTCTTCCATTCCAGACCCAGAAGGATCAGCTACGCATAAGCTAAATCCAGGAGATTGGGTCTATTTGAAAAGACATGTGAGAAAGACCTTTGAACCAAGATATGATGGTCCATATCAAGTGCTCCTAACCATGCCTACCTCGATTAGGGTGGAAGGTCGCGATACTTAGGTACACGCCTCCCACTCGAAGAAGTTGACAGTGACTCTCCAACCAGGAGAATGAAGTTGCTTATCCTTTGGTTGTTGTTAGGGTAATCCCCATGGTTTGGGCTATAAGTCCAGGGGTCTGGTTTACTGAAAGGTAGTGTCATGATAGGACTCATATTCCTGCTGGTGGAGTTTTGATAACCAACGGTGGAATTACTATAATCTAACCACACAACCCTCTGTTTGTTTTTACTTTTATAAAAAGGAGGAGTTCTCACTTATGAGACACCAAAAAATATGTCAGAACAGGATACAAAACGGTGGAGAACATGTAAAGCTCTTAAGATTATTATAAATGAAGGAAAAATGTATAAGAAAAAAAATCGGTGCAGAGTGCATCTGTTTCTATTACCAAGTAACCACACCACATTCACATTGTCCCGTGGTACCAAAATTAAGATGAAATGCTGTGTAGCTACCTTTTAATACTGAATTGTCCGCACAAGACTACTCAAGCACAGTAATTGTGTGTACTAACATATCAAGTTTCCCTGGTAATATCGCAGGACACAGATCAAAATTTTATATTTTGCAAAATAAGCCAGAAATAAGGAATGATACTTTGGTTAAAATACCAGCAACCTGTCAGAAGGTGGGAATAAAACAATTTAAGACACTACATCGATTTAATATTTCATTTCCCAAAGGCCCTAAGTGTGACCGGATAAAAAGAGAATGGTATGATATCCTGTTGGGAGGGGCAGGAGCAACAATGGGAGCACTAAATTCCATAGACATAGCAACACTGACTAGCAAAATGAGTGATGCAGGCAGTGATATGGAAAGAGTGGTTCACATGCAGGCAAAATGGATCCCCTCTGTCTTCAATCCAATTTTAAAGGTCATTAATTGGGATCATTCTTTTCTAACCTTGGTCAATAGTTATTTTATGAACATGTTAAAACTGGCCAAAAACATCTTTAGTTTGTTTAAGTGGACAGAATGCTCCATAAGAACTGTGTATCAGGAACAACAGAAGAATCTAGCCCAGACCCAGTTAATGACTGGGAACATACAGGTTTACAGAAAAATGTTTTATATAGCATCTGAGTTATGGGTCAGGCTATATGGACATGAGGTTTATTGCACAGACAGGTGGTGTTGGGGACAAATTGAAACCTACAACATAACAGAACCTAAGCTCATGTGTAAATACTTCATTTTAGCAGTACCCTTCACCACAAAAGCAGGTAACTCAGATTTATGGACACCACAGTTCAGAGGGCAATATATTGATCCAGAAAACAAAACTCATGACCTATCCCTATGCACTAGCACTGATAATGGGCTGGCATGTCCTCATACTACTTACCAGAATCATGTCAGCTTAGGAATCCTACTAGTGTTTGTAATTGGGAGTTGCATGACCCAAAAGATGACATCTTCATAGAAGTGGCACCACAAATAGTCTGTATGATTACATATGATAAACAGATCACCCAGCTATATCAGTTACCAACCCCTTTTTCAGGATGCCTGTTTAATGTAACACATTTAATATGGAAAAATCAGACCATTGTTTTTTATAAGAATCAGACTGACTGCCTAGACCAGGCTTTTAAGCCATTAACTCTTCCCCCCATAAGATAACTGTGCGTATACAGGACATCATTAATATAATCAACAATACGGAAAAATTGGAAGAGCATCTAAGGGAAGTAAATTACTATACAAGACATGCGCAGATGCAAACAGTAGTAGAAGCTGGGGAACTGAAACACATGGCCACACAGCTAAAAAATAACTTACAGCATCACTGGTGGAATATTTTCACAGGCAAATCCCCATCAGCTACAGGATTAATGAAAACTGTTCTACACCCATTACTGGCAATAGTCATAGTATTGATAGGGCTGGTTGCTTGGAATTGTTATTTTTCTTGCAAGTTCAGGAAACATGTAAACAAGATGAACGCAATCAGAAATGCCCAAGAGGTTCTTCTGTAGAATAGGGAACTCGTTGCATTAGTTTTCTTGCCATGAGGACATTTAATGGCAGGCTGCCCACCCCAGTGTGGTGACATAGGTGCCGGAATCATGACAGGGATTACTAATGTAGCCTAGTGTAGGTAGAATAGGGGCAAAAAGTGGAATCAAAAAGAGGGGAAATGATAGTGTAAGAGCTTTCGCAATATCGCAATTATATATTGATTCAAGCTTTTTCCCATTGATTAAGATATTTACTGTTAATCACAAATGTATTGATGTATCCTTAAATACTGCACAGATATTTAGAATCTATTTACTCAGAATATTATATCTAAAGCATGAATTGTTCAAGGGCATACAACACAAGATGTATTCAAGGCCAGTCAGGCAGATCGCCAATATGTCTGAACATCGAGAACAGTGGGACCCTGACCATTTGACCATCAGAAAGGATGTCTTGTCTATATGTCCGGAAGGCTGATAAGCACGAGAAGCAATAAAACATATTCAAAGATGCTCTAATTGCTCATTATAATCTTATATGACAGTTGATGTATTTCATATTCCAAGACATACATGGTATATTCTGATTGGCTAAAGTTATTGGCATGCATCGTTTCTTTGTTCTCAAAGTATAAAATAAACCCCTAGGATGGGCCCTAGCAGGTCAGCATGATCTGTCTAGGTTACACATAAACCTGTGGGTGATCTTTTCATTTTCTGTCCTCCAATCGGTTGCTAAAAGTACAGAATTCTGACTGATGACTGAAGAGAGTTGATAGACCAGACCTGGAGTAGTCAAAGTACCCTAACACAGGAAAGGTCAATAACATTTATTACTGGAATCTCCATGTTTTGATTGACAAAGGGTCAAAATTTCCAAATGATATGTGGATCAGGCACTGAGATGTGAATGTTTTTCCACATACACCTCAGAAAAAAACAGAGCATCATGCGCGGCTTTTCCCAGCAATTTTTCAAAACTTTGACACTCTATATCTCAAAGACTGTGAGGCCTAGCGAAGAAAACTTTGACATGGGTTAGTAGCTACGTTGTAGTATCAAGTGTACAAAGTATCATGAAAACCTGGGTCGGTGGGTGTCATGCAGAGCTGGCGCTAGCTGTTCAGCATGGTCTGCAATATAGTGAGGCGCCGGCCTGGACAGGGGCTCTCCCTGCTGCTTGCTGCACCTGTCACACTTCCGACAGTTACAGGAAGTGACAAGTCTAAGCAGTGGCGGAGGGAGTACTTCAGTGCTATCCCTATGGCTGGGTCTGCCCTCCTCAAATACTTGCTAAGATAGCCAGACAACTGGCAATGCTGAGGGCCAGGCTGACTGACAAAGCGGAAGGCAGGCAGAGTTAAGGGAGCCACACAGTGTTCTGCAAGTCAGTCAGCTGGCTGGGGCCGACTTGAAGAGGGGGCAGCAGGTGTAGCTGTCAGCTGAGAGGGGTCGGGATCAGAGAGTGAGGAGTTGGGACAAAGTGGGGTTAGGTTACAGTAAGTATGTGTCTGACACAGGGGCCCTGCTGGTGCTGATGAACGCGGCTGCATGCAACCTGCTTCTCCCTCACAGCAGAAGAAGCATTTCGGTACTGGGATCATCAGTGCCGATACCCCCCTCTGCCAGCATTTTATCATTAGAACTTTATTTTAGCTACAGTCATGTGGGTGTGTGCTCCCCTCCCCTACTCCCCACTTACGGGGACTCACTTAATTCTCCAGTCCCAGTAGCTCAACTTCCTCTCTTCTTTACTCTTCTATGTGTTGCCCCGCCCAAATATCTACTGCAGCTCCTCTGTTATCCTCCTCCCCCTGCTTCCAATAGCTGACCTAGACAAGGGCTCTCAGAAGTTCCTCTACTGTTCCTCTGCTCCTATCCTCCCCATGCGTGCCTCTTTCCCTATATCCCCAACTGTGCCTCTGCTCCTATCCACCCCATGTGTGCCTCTTTCCCTATATCCCCAGCTGTGCATCTGTTCCTACCCACCCCATGTGTGCCTCTTTCCCTATATCACCAGCTATGCTTCTGTTCCTACCCACACCATGTGTGCCTCTTCCTTATATCCCCAGCTGTACCTCTGTTCCTACCCACCCCATGTGTGCCTCTTTCCCTATATCACCAGCTGTGCCTCTGTTCCTACTCACCCCATGTGTGCCTCTTTCCCTACATCCCCAGCTGTGCCTCTTCCTACCCTCCCAAATTGTGCCTCTTTCCCTACATCCCCAGCTGTACCTCTGTTTCTACCCACCCATCGTGTGCCTCTTTCCCTATATCCCCAGCTGTGCCTCTGTTCCTACCCACCCCATGTGTGCCTCTTTCCCTATATCCCCATGTTTGCCTCTGCCCCTTTCCCCCAACTCTACCTCTGCTACCTCCTTCATGTGTGCCTATGCCTCCCCTCCCCCTCCATGGCTGGTGGCTGCCATTAGAAGAGGCACAGACGCAAGAGCGTGTACAGCCACCTAATTCGTCTGAGGCATGTCAGGTAAGCATAATTTTCTATTATTAATAATTTTATTATTATATTTTATGTGAAAGGCCCATTGCGGGCCCAGCATAACATGCGCAGTGTGTAAGGAAATGATGGCCCCTGCCTAGTTATGGCCCGATAGAGGCCCCTGCCTAGTTATGGCCCGATAGAGGCCCCTGCCTAGTTATGGCCCTGATAGATAAATATTTATATCTATCAGGGCCACAACTAGGCAGGGGCCAACGGTGTCTCGCACACACCCGGGATGGGGAGGGGGGGAGGGAGAAGGGTCAGGCTGCGGGAAAGGAAGGTTAAGGGTAGTTTATTTACCAAATTGGTGTCAGGATCCTGAGCGTGGGGATGCCGCTGTCGTTACTTTGACTGGCGGCATCCTGATACTATCCCCTCTGGCCAGTGGTGATCTTAATACCTGTCTGTGGCTCAGAAATGGGATACAGATAAGTAATATATCTACAAGCGTTGTATTGGGCCCTGACTTACAGTATAGTTGTGAATAAGGTGAACTTGGCTTAGTATGATGCACATATGGGTGCTGTTATAATAATAATAATAATAATAATAATTATAATTATTATTATTAATAATAATAATAGATGGCATTGGCTGATATTCATTGCGTATATTTGCGTATATGGGGTACTATTGTGGGCCGGGAATATTCCGAAATACGGAATTTTTTGAGTGAGGCTGAGATAGTGAAACCTTTGTTTTCTGATAGCTTAGTGTACACAAACTTTATTTAATGCACAAAGTTATTAAAAGTATAGTATTAAATGACCTTCAGGCTGTGTGTATAAGGTGTATATGAAGCATAAATGTATTCTGTGCTTAGAATTGGGACCCATCACCATGATATCTCATTATGGTATACAATTATTCCAAAATACAGAAAAATCTGATATCCAAAATACTTTTGGTCCCGATCATTTTGGATATGGGATACTCAACCTGTCTATATATATATATATATATATATATATATACACTGCTCAAAAAAATAAAGGGAACACTTAAACAACACATCCTAGATCTGAATGAATGAAATATTCTTATTAAATACTTCGTTCTTTACATAGTTGAATGTGCTGACAACAAAATCACACAAAAATTATCAATGGAAATCAAATTTATTAACCCATGGAGGTCTGGATTTGGAGTCACACTCAAAATTAAAGTGGAAAAACACACTACAGGATGATCCAACTTTGATGTAATGTCCTTAAAACAAGTCAAAATGAGGCTCAGTAGTGTGTGTGACCTCCATGTGCCTGTATGACCTCCGTACAATGCCTGGGCATGCTCCTGATGAGGTGGCGGATGGTCTCTTGAGGGATCTCCTCCCAGACCTGAACTAAAGCATCCGCCAACTCCTGGACAGTCTGTGGTGCAACGTGGCGTTGGTGGATGGAGCGAGACATGATGTCCCAGATGTGCTCGACTGGATTCAGGTCTGGGGAATGGGCAGGCCAGTCCATAGCATCAATGCCTTCGTCTTGCAGGAACTGCTGACACACTCCAGCCACATGAGGTCTAGCATTGTCTTGCATTAGGAGGAACCCAGGGCCAACCGCACCAGCATATGGTCTCACAAGGGGTCTGAGGATCTCATCTCGGTACCTAATGGCAGTCAGGCTACCTCTGGCAAGCACATGGAGGGCTGTGCGGCCCCCCCAAAGAAATGCCACCCCACACCATTACTGACCGACTGCCAAACCGGTCATGCTGGAGGATGTTGCAGGAAGCAGAACGTTCTCCTTGGCATCTCTAGACTCTGTCACGTCTGTCACATGTGCTCAGTGAGAACCTGCTTTCATCTGTGAAGAGCACAGGGCGCCAGTGACGAATTTGCCAATCTTGGTGTTCTCTGGCAAATGCCAAACGTCCTGCACGGTGTTGGTCTGTAAGCACAACCCCCACCTGTGGATGTCGGGGCCCCCATACCACCCTCATGGAGTCTGTTTCTGATCATTTGAGTAGACACATGCACATTTGTGGCTTGCTGGAGGTCATTTTGCAGGGCTCTGGCAGTGCTCCTCCTGTTCCTCCATGCACAAAGGCGGAGGTAGCGGTCCTGCTGCTGGGTTGTTGCCCTCCTACGGCCTCCTCCACGTCTCCTGATGTACTGGCCTGTCTCCTGGTAGCGCCTCCATGCTTTGGACACTACGCTGACAGACACAGCAAACCTTTCTGCCACAGCTCGCATTGATGTGCCATCCTGTATGAGCTGCACTATCTGAGCCACTTGTGTGGGTTGTAGACTCCTTCTCATGCTACCACTAGAGTGAAAGCACCGCCAGCTTTCAAAAGTAACCAAAACATCAGCCAGAAAGCATAGGAGCTGAGAAGTGGTCTATGGTCACCACCTGCAGAACAACTCCTTTATTGGGGGTGTCTTGCTAATTGCCTATAATTTCCACCTATTGTCTATTCCATTTGCACAACAGCATGTGACATTGATTGTCAATCAGTGTTGCTTCCTAAGTGGACAGTTTGATTTCACAGAAGTGTGATTGACTTGGAGTTACATTGTGTTGTTTAAGTGTTCCCTTTATTTTTTTGAGCAGTGTATCTATCTATCTATCTATCTATCTATCTATTGTCAAAGTCAGAAAAATATCTCTATGCACACTACCATATTTGCACCTCACACAGGTCCGTGCTGCGCATGCGTACGCTTTCCCGTACGTGCGCATACTCACAGTCGCGGGCACCCGCAGGCGCACGGTATGCGTATTTACGGTAGAGTTTATGTGATCGTAGCGTGCGACTCAATCGTTACATATTTTCACTATATAATGTATTTTGTAGATCATGGTCCCTTTGATAGATTCTGAAAGTTTGGTTAATGTAGAATGTTCATGAACAGAGAAATCCCTCTTTGTTTGATACGAAGGGACAGACAGGAGTAATACAGTGGTGTTTAGTACCCATCGGAAGAGTATTTAATTAGCAATATTCCGGTGTTGGTTTGAAGCGGATTAATCGCTCGTGCGAATAGTTATGGACATAAGAAGTTTATGAACATTTACTGTATTTGCACTTACTTATCCATGCGGCGGGAAACCCAGTTTCCCTCCCACCTGAGCTGTTGGAAATAGTCACGGCCCACCTGTATGAATCAACCTATGACCTTTTGTTATAATGCGAGGAGGAATTCCTGTGTCCAATGAACAATGAGATTGTAGGGACCATTGAATTGTATTGTGTGTGGGGCATAAATAGACAAGCCGATCACATCCAGCACTCACTCTTCAACGGTTATCATTGCTGAAAATCGGGAGCTGGATGTCCAGAGGCGCATGCGATCGTTTCCCCTTGTGCGTAAGTGTTTCTCCGCAACCATATTGTTCTTACTGTTATTGTGGGCCATTTCTCTCTCTCTCTCTTCTCCTCTTTCTCTCTTATTTTCCCTTAAAACGTAATTGTATTATATTGTATTTCCTGTGTAGTTATCTGGTTAGGTAGTCTATGTTATATTGTAGTGTATGACTTGTATTGTGTTAATTCTTTTGCAAGTATATCATTCATAATATATATTTATTAGGCGTTGGACCCTTAGCCCAGGTATCTGTGTATTTCTTATAGTGTTTAGTATTCTCAGAGCGTCGGTGACGCTCGAACAGCATTCGAGTTAATAAGGTTACACTAGGTTGCATCTACACCCTATTTCTACACTAAGGTTTTACTGCATTATATACTGTTTATGGTTTAGATATAAAGGTTCAACATTGTGAGCGTCAGCGCCGCTGGTGATCTCCTCGTGGTCCCGAGCGTCCGCTACGCTATAGCGAATCATTGCGTTAGACGGCAGCCAATGGCGTGCCTGCCTGTGATCTCTTGGCCGTGAGCGAACGTGACGCTTGAGCGTCTCGACTACGGCTAAGCGATTGCTACGCAACGAGCGTACCCTTACGGTACTCCATACGTGAATAGCGTACAGTGTTCTTAGACCTCACAAAGGGTTTTATATAAGATAAATATCTAGCTTTATCAATTGGAGGCTCGCCCGTCCTTCACATATCTGCACTAGGTAATTTCAGCAGACATTATCCAGCAGCAAAGGGCGGGAGGTCATATTCCTCGTAGTGCTGTTTGGATAAGCGTCTGCTTCGCTTAGTAAAGGGTGCTGAAGGAATCCGGGACCGGAGGTAAGAACAAAACGATAGTGTCTTTTTAAAACTGTTTATTTCTGTCTTGCGTACACACGCACGCATATCTGCATTTCTTTTCATTCGTGTATTTTCATATATCACTCTCCTGTTTGCCATTGTATAATTAATAAACGTACTAAGAGAGATTTGCCGCTATTCCATAGTTAAAGAGTAAAGGTAATACAGTTAAGGTATAGAAATACACACAGCTCTACCTAAAGGTAAAAGGAGAGATTGGTGTGGTGTGCGGTAGATGATCGAGGATCATCTACATTGATAAAACGTGTTAGTTGTGTTACGGTAGACAAAGACTGGTGTACACGTGTTTCTAACAAAGGGAGAGACTCGCGTACGCAAAGGCCGACGCACGCAGCGTAAATTACGCAACGGAGCGTCTGGGTACGCCCACGTAACTCAAGTCACACGATAGTGTTGATTTTTAAGTAACGCAATAAGCGATAAATAGCGCAACAGGCGATAAGTAGCGCAAATCTATTTTAAATTCGAAATTTAAATTAATAGATCCTTCTCCTAATTTGTAACACATCTGGTCTAAAGAGAAATTTCTGCGCAGAAATAGAAATAGAAACAAAAGTGTATATGTGGTGAGTGAGTGTGTTTTTACAATTTTGAGGATTGAACCAAAAGAAATCATCGAGTTCTCGTGAGGTACATACGTGTAAGTGACATGCATGGTGGCTAGGGAGGCATCCTTGGTTAAACATAAAATTTGAGCATTAGAGTATAGCAGACCAGGAGGTCATACTGTAACAGACCAGGAGGTCATAGCAGACCAGCAGGTTCAGGTACAGCAGACAAGGAAGTCCGCTATACAGTCCACAGGCACAACACCAAAAAAAGGGTTGGTGCAACACCCATATAGGCCATACAAGCTCTTGCTGAAGGAATTCGCAGCCGCAATTTTCGATTCCGCTGGTCGCTCCGTACATAAGATTAGTTGCTTATGTGCTGAACGATTGTACCGCACGTAATTGTGTGCATTAGTAAACCTGACCGGTACTATTTGTGTACGAAGGTCATAAACGCTATTTGTACATTCTGACGTGATTTGTGTAATTTTGTATTTTTACAAAGGGAAGTTCGCTGGTCACTCAGGAATTATCCAACAACCTCACCTTTACTGGAAAGAGTAAGTGTTCTGCGGATATCCCTCGCATGTTCCAGTAAACAAAGGTTAATAGGTGCCCTGGGTCGAGTACGCCAGCACCATATCGGTGTGATCAGGTCGTATTGGTCGGCGTGGGCAGAGTGAGTAAGGTGCTCGGTAAACCTTACCGTCAACCTATCGTGAATATCTTGGTTTTTTGTAAGGGTCCGTAACACCTGCAAATTATGGGGGCCAGTTGTTCAGGAAGGGGGCGATCAACCTCGGTTCGGGTTGATTCCATAAACCGACCAGTCGGGTCGGCAAGGTACGTAATGTGTGAAAAGTACGGAAGTCACACAGAAGCTTTATGTGATGAATGGGAGAGAATGACAGTACATGACGGGGAGAAATTCCCAAGAGTAGGTAGCTTCAGCACAGAAGTGTTAACGAATTTAAGGAGAAGGATATGTCTCATTAAATCAGCAAAGAGACGAATCAAGCATTATGATTATTTGCAGTTGTGGCAACAGGAGGGTGACATACAGAGAGGATTGGCTCAGGCGGCGGAATCTGGCTCGATCAGGAAACTGATAGCCACGGCCCCACCGCCACCATACATATCAGGAGAGAAATTGGTTGCGGAGAATGACGCACTAAGGTGTAACAAACAATTACTTAGCAACTGTGTAAATGTTAAAGATAATGTTAACCAATTAACCAATGCAAGTATTAACCCGTGCAAGTTGTACCCTGTTTTGAACTTTCCTCAGGAGTGTGATCAAGAGGACGAATCGGCAACAATTTCAGCGCTCTCTCTAGCAGCCACCATAGCAGAGACCACAGTAGGCACAGCTCCACCCCCGAGATTAGTAACAAAGGCCCCTAGCGGAGGGATAGGTGAGGTCGTATCAACGGGTAAGTACGGCACCATACACTATGCTGAAACTATTTCACCACAGCCTGTAGAATCTACACAGAATGAGGTTGTTAGAGTTAATCCTGTTAAGGTAATAGTAGTTCCAAATGGGAAAACAGACACTTCAGGAGTCACTCCTGTTAGGAACATTGCCATGTATAGCCCATTTTCCCGAATGGAATTAAGGACCATAGTGTCTGAATTCCCTGACCCTAGAAAAGACTTAGTTGCCAGCCAAAAATACATCAGAGACCTAGGTAACACGGTAGAGCCCAACAACAAAGACTGGCAGATATTGCTGAGAGCATGTTTACCCTCCAATGTTGACGCAACTCAATTTTTAGCTGACTGTGGATTAGATCAGGATGTACCACTTACAGAAGTGTACAACAAAGACAATGTAAAAAGAATAAGCTTACAGTTAAAAGAGTATTTCCCAGCGGTAGTTAAATGGAACAAGATATTCTCCATTAAACAAAAGGAGTCAGAAACAGCTACAGAGTATTTTCACAGAGCATTATTAGAGATGGCAAAATACACAGGCATAGAGGACATTAAAACAAACATAAACCATCGAGAAGTAGCAGTATCGGTACTGATGGATGGTTTAAAAGAGTCATTAAAGACTAGGGTACAGACCACACAACCATGTTGGCGAGGTCTGTCTGTGGCTACTTTGAGAGAGGCTGCTATTGATCACGATAGGAACATCACCAGACACAGGGCACAACAAGGTGATAAGTTAATGGCAGTAAGTATACAGGCCTTGACCACAAAACAGCCTGTGTTAATATCACCAAACCCTGTGGGTAAGTCAAATGTGGTAACATGTTATTTTTGTCACAAACAGGGACACTTTGCACGAGACTGTAGATCGAGAAATATACAAAAATCTTAACAACCCCCTAGACAACGACACGACACACGACATTGGGATCAGGGTCCGCAGAAACGGAGTTATGAGCCACATGCAGGGGAAACAAAAAGATATCCCCCGAACAGAGACTGGCACGCCTCTGGTAGTTCCCAGCTAACTCCATCACAAGTAGTTGCTGCCAGTGGGATTCAGGGAGGTCACCATACCCAATAGGGGTGTGGCCATACCTGTAATCTGCAGCCAGTAAAATTGATTGCAAGTCTTGGGAGTGAACCAGAAATTGCAATCAATGTAGCTGGTAAATCATTAAACTTTCTTGTAGATACAGGGGCGGCCAAATCAGTGATAAATTCGACAGTGGGCATGAGAACCACTGGTAAGACAATTCCAGCCATAGGGGTAATGGGAGTAGTCCAGCACTACCCTGTTAGCAAACCAGCCGAGATTACAGTAGGGCCGTTACATACCAAGCATTCCTTTTTGCTGGCTGCATCGGCACCGACTAATCTCCTGGGAAGAGACTTACTGTGTAAAATGGGGTGCGTCATTTATTGTACTCCTGAAGGTGTATTCTTGGACATACCTGAGAATCACGCTCAGGAAGTGCGAGACATATTAGACTCCCCATCAAAATTAATGTCACATACCATTATGACAAATAGGACTCCCTCCCAAGTAGAAGAAATGACATCTCAGATACCAGAGTCACTTTGGACTAAAGATGGACAGGACACTGGATTAATGGCAAACGTAGCTCCGGTAGTTGTACAAGTAAAAGATGGTAGGATAGCTCCAAAAATCCCACAGTACCCTCTGAAGCCAGAGGTGGAATTAGGAGTTTACCCAGTAATAGAGCGCTTGCTACAACAGGGCATTCTGGTAAGAACGTCCAGCACTGCCAATAGTCCCATCTTCCCTGTTAAAAAGAGTGGGGGGAGGGGTTACCGGCTAGTGCAGGATCTAAGGGGGATTAACAAAATAGTTGAGAGTCAGTTCCCCGTAGTGCCAAATCCAGCTGTCATCCTAATGCAAATCCCTCCCACTGCGAAATTTTTCACTGTTATTGACCTCTGCTCCGCTTTCTTTTCGGTACCTCTGCACCCTGACAGTCAATATTTGTTTGCATTCACATACAGAGGAGTCCAATACACATGGACTCGATAACCACAAGGATTCATAGATAGTCCAAGTATATTTTCCCAGGCTTTGCATGATTGTTTACAGTCTTTCCAACCAGAGAGTGGATCAGTATTAATACAGTACGTGGATGATCTACTACTGTGTTCTGATTCATTGGAAGCATCCCTGAAGGATACGAAACAGCTCCTGTTTCATCTTTCAGACACAGGACACAAGGTTTCCAAAGACAAGTTGCAATTATGCCAAACTAAGGTAAAATATTTGGGACACTGTCTAACACAAGGACTGAGACACCTGACCGCTGATAGAATTCAAGCAATTAGAGACATGACTCTGCCACAAACCCAGCAACAGATCAGAACATTTTTAGGAATGTGTGGGTATTGCCGTAATTGGATCCCAGGGTTTTCCATTCTAGCGTTACCCTTGCAGGAGATGGTCTCCTCAAACAAACCTGATCGGATTTCGCATACAGACGAGTCTGAGACAGCATTTGAGAGACTTAAACAGTGCCTAACGCAGGCACCAGCATTAGGTATGCCAGACTATGGGAAACCCTTTGAACTATACGGAACAGAAAGTGCTGGTTGCGCGGCAGGCGTACTAACCCAAAAGCACGGTGATGCCAGCAGGCCAGTAGCATATTACAGCGCTCAGCTAGACACGGTAGCGCGATCCCTCCCCACATGCTTGCGAAGCGTTGCTGCGATAGCATTGCTAGTAACGAAAAGCGAAGATGTAGTGCTAGGTCACAACCTCACAATTCATACACCACATGCAGTGTCAGCCTTGCTGAATTCTGCCCAAACCAGGCACGTCTCATCAGCGCGGTTTACAAGATGGGAATTGGCACTAATGGCCCCCGTAAACATCACCATAAGGAGATGCAGTGCATTAAATCCTGCAACATATCTCCCAGGTGTGCCTGGACAGGCACAAAGGGTGGAGGATGAGAGTGGTGGGGAAGGAGGATTTAATACAAAGGAAGACACACATGATTGTATGGAATATTTGACCCAAAATTTTACCGCAAGGCCTGACATCAGTGACAACCCACTGGAAGATGTAGAACTTACGTTCTACACGGACGGTAGTTGTCATAGACAGTCAGACTCGGGAGACTTGTGTACTGGATACGCAGTCGTAGATGACCAAGGCACCATAGAAGCGGAACCGCTAGGCCCACCTCACTCAGCCCAGGTTGCTGAACTGGTCGCCCTAACCAGAGCATGTGAATTGGCTAAGGGCAAATCAGCCAATATCTACACCGACTCTAGATACGCATTCGGGGTAGTCCATGATTTCGGAGCCCTATGGCGCCTCAGAAATTTCATGACGGCAGCTGGTACACCGATAGCGCATGCAGCCCACATAAAAAGGCTTCTAACAGCGATACAGGAACCCGACAGAGTGGCTGTTATCAAATGTAAAGCACACACATATAGCCAAGACCCAGTATCACTTGGTAACAGCCGAGCAGACGAAGCTGCTAAGTTAGCAGCTGCTACCCCCAGACAGACAGACACCACACAACTGATGGTATTCAATACCATCAACACACAGAAGTTGTGTGAAATGCAAAATTTGTGTTCCACACAGGAAAAGGCAGTCTGGAAGGCAAAAGGATATGGCCAGGAGTCCTCAGGACTCTGGACGGATGGACATGGTAAACCAGTGGCCCCCAAGGCATACCTTCCATGTTTAGCTGAGGCAGCTCACGGGCTGACTCATCTGGGCAAGGAAGGGATGTGCAAGTTGGTAAGAGCATATTGGTGTGCCCCAGGATTTTCATCTCATGCGAGTAAAAGAGCAATGTCATGCCTTACCTGTTTGAGAAAGAACATCGGAAAGGCAATACCTACAGAACCATCTCATATCCCACCTGCCGGCGGCCCTTTCCAGGTAATACAGATTGACTTTATTCAATTACCCCCTTGTCGAAATTTGAAATATGTACTTGTTTGTATAGATGTTTTCTCAAATTGGGTCGAAGCATTTCCGGCGGCCACAAATACCGCTATGTTTACTGCTAAGAAAATTGTGCAGGAATTTGTATGTAGATATGGTATCCCTAGAATTATCGAAAGTGATAGGGGTACCCATTTTACAGGTGATGTCTTTCAAGGAATGTGTAAATTGATGGGAATTGATAGCAAGCTGCACACTCCATACCGTCCACAGGCGAGTGCGAAAGTGGAAAGAGTGAACAGCACTATTAAAAATAAACTGAGTAAAGTGATGGCAGAGACAGGATTGACATGGCCAGAAGCTTTACCCATTGTACTGTACAGCATCAGAACCACTCCCAGGTCCCCTCTTAATCTGTCTCCCTTTGAAATCTTGTTTGGTCGACAACCGCATGTTATGATTAACCCTCAGGATGATTTGAAGTGTAACAATGAAGTGACTGTAAAATACTTGATTAACATGAGTAAACAGTTAAGGAATCAAAATGATAATCTGAAGTTAGTGATTCCTGATTTACCAGATAGTAATTGTCATGACATTGAACCTGGGGATTATGTAATGATACGGAATTTTCTACGCTCAGGTTGCCTTATTGACAGATGGGAAGGACCATACCAGTTCTTATTGACTAGCACTACAGCATTGAAGGTTGCTGAGAGAGAGACTTGGGTTCATTCGTCCCACTGTAAGAAGGTTGCTGATCCAGAGAGGTCCCGTGATAAGGAACAGACGGTAGAGGTTGTATCACTGGAGTGTCTGTTCCAGGAGGATTGAGGCGGCACCTGAGCATTGAAAATCACAAGACCAAAAGCAGTTGTCGATCCCCTGTTCCCTTTTATTGTTTTTCTCCAACTTCCCATCCCCTCTCCCTCAAATTATTTTTCCCCCTTCTCATTCTTCTCCGTTTCCTCCTACAAGATGGACTTGCCCCAAGAGACTGTGATCCGGATTTTCCTGTTGACCATGATGTTGACCAGAGCAGTCTGTTCCGGCGAGAGTACCATGGAGGTCGAGAGAGGTTCTGGAATGGGTTCTGATGATAAAGATGGAGGCGTAGTTTTCCAAGAACAACTTAACCAACAAGTAAAGGCGAGTATCAGAAAACGATCCGATAGCATTGACCATAGAAGGAATTGTGAAGGATTGTTAGCTGAAGAAAACTGTATCTGTCGGCTCTGTAACAATGTCATTGAGGATGGGTGCATAAAGAAATGCCAATCCAGTTTTAATATCCATATGGACCGGCATCCATTGAGCGACTATCACTCCTTAGTGGGTAGTGTGTTAAATAAAACAGATTGTTGGGTATGCTCTCAAGTACCTCAAGGTCATAGCAAATCAGGGCTAGTACCATTTCCTTTAACGTTAGGGGAGGTACTTGAGTTAAGTGGTGGGAGACCGGTGGACAGGAGGTTTAATATCTCCAGCCCTCCTAGTTTGAAGCTCCACCAATACCATGTGGATAGGTCCCTATTATGTTTTAACATCTCCAATCCCCGAAAGCCGGGAAATTGGGAAGTGTCATGGAGTAATCAAACCATGACCTTTTCGCATAGAGCAGATAGAATGCCTACAGATACAGAGCTTATACGCCACATAGCCAGTAGAGGAAAATCTTTCCGATATAGGTATACCTTAAGAAATAGGATTACGAGAGTTGGAGAGGTATCACCAGGATACTGTGCACATATCGTACAACCTGATACGTGTACTAAGCAGATGGAAGAATTAGGGTTAGGAGATTTCACATGGAAGGTGTGTAATATGGTTATGTCCTACTCCGTCCCATATGTTCTCCCCGATGATGCATATTTCATATGCGGGAGAAAGGCGTATAAGTGGCTTGCCCCAAACTCTGAAGGATTGTGTTATATTGGAAAAGTACTGCCTGAAGTAATGACTGTATCACATGACAAAATGAAAGACATACACCGTGTTGCCCAAACTCCTTATACTCACACCCATTACGAGCACGTAGTTAAACGGCACCTGATAGAAAGAACAGAGCATCCGGCCTCTGACATGATCCATGAATCCACCGGGATTCAGTTTCTAATCGCGTTAGACATCACTCGCACCGCCAGAGGAGTGTTGAATTATAAATACATATCTGCGCTTGCAAATTTGTTAGATAATATCACTGAAATGTATGATGACACGTTTAGGTATACTGGAAGAGAACTTCAAGCTTATAAAACAGAACTGGTACAGCATAGAATGGTTTTTAATTACCTCACAGCAGTGACAGGCGGATATTGTGTCACACTGGCAACACAATACGGCGTGAAATGTTGCACATATATTACGAATAGCACCGAGGATCCGGTCGAGGTCATAGACCAAAAGATGGACGATATTCTCCAACTGAAGTGGGAATTTCGCAGGAGACACAATCTCACTCTTGCTGCTGTAGGTAATGAGCTGACTGGTTGGGTGTCATGGTTGAACCCGCGAAATTGGTTCTCTGGTTTAGGAGACTGGGCTCAAGGAGTCATAATGGATGTTGGGAAGTTTCTCCTATGTATCTTAGGTGTTATCATAACGATTGGCTTGATATTTAGATGCGGTCAGGCTTTAACGAAGTGTAAACGAAGTACCAGGGTGATGAGTTTAAGGAGTGAGGAAACTGTAATTCCAATGGATTTGATTTATGACCCAAATGTAGAAACAATGATGTGATGAAAATGCGATTTCTACGGTCCGTTTCTTTCACCTGTTTTTCCGTTTTCTCCAAGGTAAAAAGACCCACTTGGACGAGGAATTTGATGAGCCGATATACAGACAACAGATGGACTAAAGAAGAAGTTTTGACAACCTGATACACAGATTTTTGATGAACTTTGCCATAGATCCCCAGTTTCCCTAGAAATTTTAAAATTACGCTAGCCCAACACTTTTGTAAATCTATGGACATTGACAAAGCTTTTGCTCGCACCTTATGGGCAAAAGCACAAAGAAGACTGCATTCAACAGACACCAAACAAGACCTCAATCGACGAATGTACATTTACCTGACATAGAATACCACCGCATTTACCGTAATTATGTCTTTTCTTCATTTCTACAACCCTCAGGTAATGACACACATAGTCGATAGGGAATACAGGCACAGGTATCAGCAATCACATATCTCCCCCATTCATGTATCATCAACTAAAATGTGCTCCCCCATTTTGTTACAACCAAAGCCGAAAAGAGCTCGGTAAAGTTTGACAGCCCATCCACAGACCCGTACCACGGGATAAGAAGGAATTCAAATGTATACTTCGCAATGCCTCGAAGCTTGATGTACAACACGTACGGCACGATGATACATGACCCCCCCAAACATGGATTCATACACACATGCTTCTACTATCTCACTAGGTCATACCCTCTTCACACCTTCTCCACTCTCCTCCCTTACCCAACCATGGAAATGTATTAACCCCTGACATATATTTTTCTCTTTTTGAAATGTTTTAGAAGGTGGCAGTTATTGTTGACTGCCAAAGGGTGGACTGTCAAAGTCAGAAAAATATCTCTATGCACACTACCATATTTGCACCTCACACAGGTCCGTGCTGCGCATGCGTACGCTCTCCCGTACGTGCGCATACTCACAGTCGCGGGCACCCGCAGGCGCACGGTATGCGTATTTACGGTAGAGTTTATGTGATCGTAGCGTGCGACTCAATCGTTACATATTTTCACTATATAATGTATTTTGTAGATCATGGTCCCTTTGATAGATTCTGAAAGTTTGGTTAATGTAGAATGTTCATGAACAGAGAAATCCCTCTTTGTTTGATACGAATGGACAGACAGGAGTAATACAGTGGTGTTTAGTACCCATCGGAAGAGTATTTAATTAGCAATATTCCGGTGTTGGTTTGAAGCGGATTAATCGCTCGTGCGAATAGTTATGGACATAAGAAGTTTATGAACATTTACTGTATTTGCACTTACTTATCCATGCGGCGGGAAACCCAGTTTCCCTCCCACCTGAGCTGTTGGAAATAGTCACGGCCCACCTGTATGAATCAACCTATGACCTTTTGTTATAATGCGAGGAGGAATTCCTGTGTCCAATGAACAATGAGATTGTAGGGACCATTGAATTGTATTGTGTGTGGGGCATAAATAGACAAGCCGATCACATCCAGCACTCACTCTTCAACGGTTATCATTGCTGAAAATCGGGAGCTGGATGTCCAGAGGCGCATGCGATCGTTTCCCCTTGTGCGTAAGTGTTTCTCCGCAACCATATTGTTCTTACTGTTATTGTGGGCCATTTCTCTCTCTCTCTCTCTCTCTTCTCCTCTTTCTCTCTTATTTTCCCTTAAAACGTAATTGTATTATATTGTATTTCCTGTGTAGTTATCTGGTTAGGTAGTCTATGTTATATTGTAGTGTATGACTTGTATTGTGTTAATTCTTTTGCAAGTATATCATTCATAATATATATTTATTAGGCGTTGGACCCTTAGCCCAGGTATCTGTGTATTTCTTATAGTGTTTAGTATTCTCAGAGCGTCGGTGACGCTCGAACAGCATTCGAGTTAATAAGGTTACACTAGGTTGCATCTACACCCTATTTCTACACTAAGGTTTTACTGCATTATATACTGTTTATGGTTTAGATATAAAGGTTCAACATTGTGAGCGTCAGCGCCGCTGGTGATCTCCTCGTGGTCCCGAGCGTCCGCTACGCTATAGCGAATCATTGCGTTAGACGGCAGCCAATGGCGTGCCTGCCTGTGATCTCTTGGCCGTGAGCGAACGTGACGCTTGAGCGTCTCGACTATGGCTAAGCGATTGCTACGCAACGAGCGTACCCTTACGGTACTCCATACGTGAATAGCGTACAGTGTTCTTAGACCTCACAAAGGGTTTTATATAAGATAAATATCTAGCTTTATCACTATCTATCTGTCTGTCTGTCTGTCTGTCTGTCTATCTATCTATATAGTTGTTTTATTATTATTATTATTATTATTATTACTATTATTATTAAATGTGACCCTGATAGAAATTAGCACGGCTCATAACAGAGCTCCCATTTTGCATGCCATGCTGATTAGGAAGTGCAGGTGTTCACTGCAGTGATAGGAATGAAAAGGACTGGAAACAAGGGCAGTAAGTAGTATAATGGGGGTCGGTGACACTAGGAGCGGATTGCTGAGGTAATCTGCAGATGCTGGGTAGATTTATTTACTAGTGTGTGTGTGTGTGTGTCTATCTACACACACAAGCAATGTGGGATGTCTGTGGGCATGTAAATAAATCTAAGGGTATGTGGTGATGACTGCGGAGCATCTGGTTTATGTCAGTACTATGGGGGTGCATCTCCATCTCCCATTATCTCTCCCTGTCACCCACTGCCTCACCCTCTGCGTCTCCCCTGTGTCACTATCTCCCCATCACCCTTTCTTTTCTATTACCCTCTGCCTCTCCAAGGCAATCACCCTCTCTCCATCATACGAATATGGTATTTGAGGCCACACCCTTTTTGCAAAGACACGCACACTTTTCCAATACCCCACCTCTCCTCTTCCTCTGTCATGGTAAAGCCATCATTTTGTTCTTGACACACCTCTGCTTGTCACCCACTGCTTCTCCACAAGTGGCACCCACTGTCGCACAATTTGTGGGAGGGCGCAAATTTATAGTTTGCAGGGGGGCGCCGAACACCCTAGCACCGCATACCTCCCAACTGTCCCGATTTTGGCGGGACAGTCCCGTTTTTTTATAGTCTATCCCGCTTTCCCACCCACAGGTCGCAGTGTCCCGCGGTGGTGAGGGCAGTTGGGAGATCCCCCCATCACTCGCTACTCTGAGTAGAGCAGCGGTGAATAGATGTGTGCGCATGTGCACAGTGTCTATTCACGGCAGAGAGGGACAGGGGGCATGACCAGCAGCTCTCTGAGCGCTGTTCATGCCCCCATAATGATGGAAATGGAGGCGTGGCTTGCGATCGCAGCACTTGCCACGAGGCCATGCCCCCTTTCTGATAGGCCTAATTTCGGTTTGTGCG
This sequence comes from Pseudophryne corroboree, assembly GCF_028390025.1. Taxonomy (NCBI): domain Eukaryota; kingdom Metazoa; phylum Chordata; class Amphibia; order Anura; family Myobatrachidae; genus Pseudophryne; species Pseudophryne corroboree. Next base: position 85,176,090 of record NC_086454.1, read on the forward strand.
CTGGTCCCTCCATGTCCAGGACCAAAGGTGGGGGTATGGCCCTGGTGTCATGCCTGGGTGAATTGACTTGAAATGACACAAAGAGTAATGGGGCCCTTCTCCTTTTAGTGAAGGTCCTAAGCCCCCAGCATGATTTTGCACTGTTCACTGTGCGATGAAGCGACGCACCTCAGGCTTCAAGTCAAATAAAAATCTGCCATGATGGTTTTAAGTCACCTTCCCAACATTATTTATTTAAAATCCTTCCTATGTGTGAGGTTTGGGTAAGACCAGGGTTGGGAAACCTGCACCCAAACCAACCAGCTTTTTTTTGTTTAAAAATGTATAAATGTTTTTATTTGGCAACAAAAAGGTATAATAATGTATATAGAAATAATAACATTTCTGAACCAATAGTAGTACGGAATCAACATAAACATAGAATAACAGGGACAATTTAAAAAAGACTTGTAAAAATAAACCATAAAAAAAAAAATGAAAAATGCATTTCTCACTTAAACAGCTTTTACTTTTTTTAGGTTGTTGATGCAGTGTTGTTACATATGTTTTATTGGCTCAGAAGCTATTGGTGGGGCACATTACATTCTATACAATGAGGGTTGTCTCACTTCTTTTCCCATTATCCTCTCTGGCAACCTTGTGTAACAATACTGCCACAACACAAGGAGTCTTTAACATAGAACATTCAACAAACAAAAACATTATATGTTATAGTGAATAGGCAACTTGCCTGAGAAAGCAGACAGATCTGACAGACAGGGATCTGTGATACAGGTTGCAGTTTTGTTTGTTTTTTTAAGTTACTATCTTCCTATTTACCCATGCATTTATTATTTTCTACATCATTTTTTAGTTTTTGGTCCTTATTTTAATTCTTATACAGTATGTTAATTGCAATTATTGTATGCTTTAAGTTAGAAGTCTATTCACTTTTGAATAAATAGTAATTTTCTATATATTGACTGTCTCTTCTTAAATTTGGATCACCTAATTAGGACATCCTAGCACTCGAGATTATTTAGACCCTTTTACCTCTCTGCAATGAGATAACAGGATTTTATTCTACCACTATTAAAATGACGGACATCGAGAATATAGGCGAATAAAACATTTATAATAATTCTTATTTTCTACAGCAGAGGGGTACAGCCATGGGCACCAGGTTTGCCCCACGCTATGACAATCTCTTTATGGCCTATTGGGAGATGTTGCCCATGCAGCTGTTGGCAGTTTATTGGTGACATATTTTTTATATGACCAGGGGTTGAAGAATCCCTATCCTCATTCTATGAGACCCTAAATTAATAAACTCACTTTTAATATGAGCAAAACAGAATTGACATTTTTAGATTTGGTGGTTTATACTGAAGAAGAAAAATTATGAACAAAGTGTCACTGGCGCTAGATCCGTATGGATGTGATGAGGGCCCTGGCATGGGCCAATAAAATATACAGTGATATTCACAATTAGAACAAAGGTGGTCAATGGATAGTATATAATTAAAAAAAAAACACACAAAAGGGGTAGCCCATGCATGGGCTGATGACCTTAGTATAAACAAGACAGGTATAAAAGTGCAAACAGACAGGTTTAATAATAAAAAAAAACATGCATCCACATGCGTCCTTTCCTCAGTCCAAGCAACGCGTTTCGGTTCAGCGGAACCTTTCTCAATTCTTGAGAAAGGTTCTGCTGAACCTAAACGCGTTGCTTGGACTGAGGAAAGGACGCATGTGGATGCATGGTGATCTAATGCTGATAAACTCTTTGCGGTGGTGCCAGGCTATTTCAGCCCAGGACCACACCAGCTTATTCATAAGCTAGCCCACCGCAATACAGGGAGATGGTAAGAGCTTCTTTCTGTTTTCTTTAAAGCACAAGTCACCTCTATGGATTTTACCATTCCACATTGCACTTTCAGTAATCTTTTTTAATTGTTTTTTATTAATAAACCTGTCTGCACTTTTATACCTGTCTTGTTTATACTAAGGTTATCAGCCCATGCATGGGCTACCCCATTTGTTGGGGGGTTTATAATTATATACTATCCATTGACCACCTTTGTTCTAATTGTGAATATCACTGTATATTTTATTGGCCCATGCCAGGGCCCTCATCACATCCATACGGATCTAGCGCCAGTGACACTTTGTTCATAATTTTTCTTCTGCACATATTGGGAATTGGTGTTGTTTCCCCCAACCGAACAGTTTGTCAAGGCAGCTTTATCTGTTTCACTGCGCAAATCTGAGATTGTACCAACATTTTTTGTTATTGGTTTATACTGAAGAATAAAGAATTCGCACAAAAACATATTAAAAGCCAACTGATTCCAACTCATACATAAATGTGAATAGTGAGCACCATGCCAGATGGCTATAGAGTATACCCCTGGGACAGTTTAAATGTATTAAACGCAACTCCACAAATGATAGAGTATTAAAAGAACAAATGGAAGACATGTCCAAAAGGTTCTTTGAAAAGGGATATTCGGAATCCTTCATATCAGATGCTAAAAGTAAAATGCTGTTGATAGATAGGGAGGAACTGCTAAAAGAAAAACCAAAAAGGAATCAAAACACAAATGAATATCAGTAGACCTTTCTAACCCAGTATGCTGCTCACCGTAAGAAAATAGAGCAAATAATTAAGAAAAATTGGAGGATTCTCCAAAATTACCCTGTTTTAGGCCAGCATATACCGGAGAAGCCAGTTTTTATATATAAAGGCCAAATCATTAAAAACCAAACCTGTAAAAAGCAGCCTTCAGGAGAAAAAAAATCACAACCGAAAGGAACAAAGGGTTCCACCGCTGTGGATTATGTTTGAATTGTAAAACTAACAAAAAACAACGGAATTCAAGATGAATGGAAAAAATATATAAAATCTAGGATTTTAGAAGTTGTCATTCACGTAATGTGGTCTATGTATTAGAGTGCAAATGTGGGATGTCCTATGTGGGGAAAACATCCAGACAGAGCAGCTGAACATGTATATAATATACGTAAGGGGTGTGTCACCCATCCAGTCTCAGAACATCACAATACAGATTTTTTATAAAATGGTTTCTGTCTTAGTACTTTGTATATTGACTTCAGAGGCTGCATATGTATTATTAATTGTATTTTTATTCTCTTTTACATTATGAATTGTACTTTTATTCTCTTTTTCTCTTACGTCCTAGAAGATACTGGGGTTCCATTTAGTACCATGGGGTCACCAGCCTGCCTGCTTCATGAGACTTAGGGGGGGGGAGACAGCTCAACCTCCCAAAGGGTTAATGGTCCCGTTCCCCGCTGACAGGACACTAGCTCCTGAGGGAACTATTCGCAAGCCCCACCATGGCGAGCGTACATTCCCGCAGCACGCCGCCACCCCTAACAGAGCCAGAAAAAAGAAGAGTGGTGAGTACTAAGCCAGCGTCCCGGCAAAGCGGGTCACCGGCCATTATGGCGGCATGAGGGTATGGAGATGCACGCCTTCTAACCGGGGCAGATTGCAGCTCCGGACACAGTACACAACTGCGTCTAAGTACACTGTACACAGTACCCAAACTGGCAAACACAGCCTTAGGATGGATCTACTCCATTTTAAGCACAAAAATTTCCTCAGCCAGTATAAGGGAAGACTGTGCGCCATTGAAGGTGCAGGTTTTCACTATGAGAGGATCCAGCAGCTCACCAGCGCCATTTTCCCTCTGCTGTAGACACAGATGCTGACTGACAGGGATGTGCAGCTCCTCCGGTGTGACTCCAGATGATCTCAGCGGTACCAGGGGGTCATAGCGGGGGAAGGGGCGATATTAATGTATTAGTGTACTAAGTCCCCAATCTGGGTACTTAGTCTGTGACCCGGCTAAGCTTGGCATTAGTGATAAGGGCACTGTGGGCTGGCTACAAAATACTCTGTGTCTCCCTGGAAGGGCTGTTTGTGGGTTAATTGTGCTTTTAACTTTTCCTGTGTGTGTGCTGTCACATTTACATTATGTCAGGCAAAGAGTGTGTTTCATGTATATCGGAGTGATCCTCTTCCCCTGGGAGCTCACTACTATGTACTCAGTATAGTGCACCTTCTCAGGCTAGCGGGGCTGAGCCAGTGTGGCTGGATTCCCTCAAAGGAATGATTTCTAATATCTCTATTAAATTGTCCCGCAATGAGAAAGAGACGCAATACTTAAGACAGTCTGCGGATGAGATTATGAACAGAGACTTAGTCCACAAACAAGCGTCTCAGTCCCTTGCCATTTGTCCACAAGAATGAACTCTGGCCCATATCCTGCAGTCTGACTCTGAAGCTGAGGGGTTAGACATGGAGGAGGGGAGGAAGATTCAGAAGGGGGGGATGCTGCTCTGTCACAGGGAATATAGGCTCTTATAGAGGCTATCAGAGATGTGCTACAAATTCCTGATAAGGTGATAGAGGAGTGTGAGGAATCTTATTTTAATATAAAAAAAAGAGTCCTCAGTCACTTTTCCTGTGTCAAAGGAATTGAATACCCTGTTTAAAGAACCGTGGGTAAATCCTGATAAGAAATGTCAAATCTCTAAAAGGTTACTCTCATCTTTTCCTTTTCCTCATGAGGATAGGAAAAAATGGGAAAGTCCACCGATAGTGGATGCATCTGTGTCCAGGTTGTCACGGAAGATTGTATTACCCATCCCTGGTGCAGCCTCTCTAAAGGACGCTGCTGATCGTAAGATTGAGACTACACTCAAATCCTTGTACACAGCGGCTGGGGTGGCTCAGAGACTGACTATAGCATGTGCGTGGATTACTAAAGCCATTGCTAAATGGTCGTGTAATCTTATTAAAGGGTTGGATTCCTTATCTAGGGGGGAGATTGTGGTTCTCTTGCAACATATACAGGACTCTTCGAACTTTATGGTGGAAGCCATAAAAGAAGTAGGTTTGCTTAATGCACGTGCCACTGCTATGGCAGTGTCAGCACGCAGGGGCTTGTGGTTACACCAGTGGACTGCGGACATGGACTCCAGGAAAGGCGTGGAAGGTCTAGCCTTCACAGGAGAGGCCTTATTTGGTGATGATCTGGACAAAGCTACTGCGGGTAAGTCCACATATCTTCCTTCTGCAGCTCCCGCAACCAGGAAGACCTACTAAGGACCTATCCTACAGTCCTTTTGGACTGCCAAGTTTAAGGGTAAAGTCAGAGGATCTTCTACTGCCACCAGAGGCGCTAGAGGTAAACCATGCAAACCAGCAGCTGCCGGTTCTCTGGAACAGAGCTCCAGCTCTGCTTCCTCAAAGCCTTCTGCATGATGGTGGACCGCGTGGCCTGGAAGACTGGCAGGTGGGAGCCCGACTAAAGAATTTCAGTCACATCTGGACAGCATCATGCCAGGATCGCTGGGTCATAGATCTTATTTCCCAGGGATATAGACTGGAGTTTCAGAAGTTCCCACCTCACAGATTCTTCAAATCAGGCTTACTAGCTTCACAAGGGGCAAGTACAACCTTACAGGATGCCATTCAAAAACTGGCACAGACTCAGGTCATTGTTCCAGTTCCACCTCATCTGCTCAACAAGGGGTACTATTCTAACTTGTTTGTGGTACCGAAATTGGACGGTTCGGTGAGACCGATTTTGAATCTAAAATTGTTGAACCCGTACTTACGAGTGTTCAAATTCAAGATCAGAGCGGTGATCTCAGGTCTGGAGGAGGGGGAATTCCTAGTGTCTCTGGATATGAAGGATGTGTACATCCACATTCCGTTCTAGCCGCCTCACCAAGCTTATCTACGCTTTGCAATACAGGACTGTCACTACCAGTTCCAAGCCCTGCCATTTGGTCTCTCCACAGCACCGATGGCGTTTACCAAGGTGATGGCAGAAATTATGTTTCTCCCATCACCTTGGTGAACACCCTGGACGATCTTCTGATAAAGGCACCGTCCAGGGAAAGGTTGTTGGATAGCATTGGTCTCACAACCAGACTACTCCTGGATCACAGGTGGATTCTAAATCTTACAAAATCTCATTTAGAGCCAACTCGGAGGTTCCCTTTTCTGGTAATGATACTGGACACAGAGTCGCAGAATGTTTTTCTTCTGCTGGAAAAGGCATTGGTAATCCAGTTGATGGTTCAGGATATCCTGAAGCCAACCCGGATATCGGTGCATCTATGCATTCACCTTCTGGGGAAAATGGTGGCCTCTTACGAGGTGCTTCAATATGGAAGGTTTCATGCAAGGCCCTTCCAGCTGGATCTGTTGGACAAATGGTCCGGATCGCATCTTCACATGCACCAGAGGATCCGTCTGTCGCCAAAGGCCAGGATCTCCCTTCTGTGGTGGCTACAGACTTCTCACCTAATCGAGGGCCGAAGGTTCGGGATTCAAAATTGGATTCCGCTAACCACAGACGCAAGCCTCAGAGGTTGGGGAGCGGTCACCTAAGGTGTGCAGTTTCAAGGAAGATGGTCAGGTCAGGAAGTCTTCCTTCCAATCAACATTGTGGAACTCAGGGCTGTATACAACGCCCTTCTGCAGGCCTCATATGTTCTTCAAGATCGGACCATTCAGTTTCAGTCGGACAATGTGACGGCAGTAACTTACATAAACCGATAGGGAGGAACGAAAAGCAGAGCAGCAATGTCAGCGGTATCAAGAATTCTCCTCTGGGCAGAAAACCCTGCTGTGGCGTTGTCGGCGGTCACCATTCCGGGAGTAGACAACTTGAAAGCAGACTTCCTCAGCAGACACGACCTGCACCCGGGGGAGTGGGGACTTCACCGGAGGTGTTCAGGTGCTTGACACATCGATGGGGATGTCCACAAATTGACATGATGGCCTCTCATCTCAACAAGAAGCTCAAGCAGTATTGTTCCAGGTCAAGAGACCCACAGGCAGTGGCGATCTCCATGGGTCTATCAGATGGTGTACGTGTTCCCTCCACTTCCGCTGATCCCAAGAATTCTGAAAAGAATAAAAAAGGAAAATGTTCAAGCAATTCTCATTGCTCCGGTTTGGCCTAGAAGGGCCTGGTACACGGACCTTCTGGAGATGGCCTCTACCAGCAACAGGGGCCGTTCATCTATCAAGACTTGACACGGCTTTGACGGCGTGAAGGTTGTACGGCTGATTCTAGCCAGGATTCCTGACAAGGTCATCCCCGACTATGATCCAAGCCAGGAAGGGGGTAACGTCTAAACATTACACAGTATTTGGAAGAAATATGTCTCTTGGTGTCAGAGCAGAAGATATTCTGCTGTGGAATTTCATCTAGGACGTTTCCTATTTTTACTACAGTCGGGTGTGGATGTGGGCCTACGTCTGGGCTCCATAAAAGTCCAGATTTCGGCCTTGTCCATTTTCTTTCAGAAATAATTGGCGTCTCTTCCTGAGATCCAGACGTTCTTGAAAGGGGTTCTACACATCCAGCCTCCCTTTGTGCCTCCCATGGCACCTTGGTATCTTAATTTGGTGCTGCAGTTCCTCCAATCAGACTGGTTTGAGCCTTTACAGGAGGTAGACATAAAATATCTTACATGGAAGATCGTCACACTTTTGGCCTTGGCTTCTGCAAGACGTGTGCCGGAACTGGGGTCATTGTCTCACAAGAATACTATTTAATCTTCCATGAAGACAAAGCTGAATTCAGGACTCGTCAGCAATTCCTTCCGAAGGTGGTGTACGCGTTTCACATCAACCAACCTATTGTGGTTCCGGCTGTTACGGATACCTCTGCCACTTCAAAGTCTTTGGATGTTGTGAGGCTTTTGAAGGTGTATGTAAAGAGGACAGCTTGTCACAGTAAATCCGACTCGCTGTTTGTTCTCTATGATCCCAATAAGATTGGGTGTCCTGCTTCTAAGCCATTCATTGCACGCTGGATCAGGCTCACTATCCAACATGCTTATTCCACGGCAGGCTTTCCGTTTCCGAAATCTGTTCAGGCCCACTCAACTAGGTCAGTGGTTTCTTCTTGGGCGGCTGCCCGGGGTGTCTCGGCTTTACAGCTTTGCTGAGCACCTACTTGGTCCTGTTCAAACACGTTTGCAAAGTTTTACAAGTTCGATACTTTGTCCTCTGAGGACCTTCAATTTGGTCAATCAGTTCTGCAGGACCATCAGCACTCTCTCACCCGGTTTGGGAGCTTTGGTGCTTCCCCATGGTACTAAATGGAACCCCAGTATCCTCTAGGACGTAAGAGAAAATAGGATTTTAATTAACTACCGGTAAATCCTTTTCTCGTAGTCCGTAGAGGATACTGGGCGCCCGCCCTGTTTTTCGTTCTTCCTGCAATGTTACTTTGTTAAGTGCTGTCGTTTGGTTCAGCTGTTGCTGTTCCTGTTTCCAGTTTGGTTAGCATGGCTTTCCTCTTGTTTGTGTGTGATGGTTCGGAATCTCACCACTATCCTTATATATCCTTCTCTCAAAGTATGTCCGTCTCCTCGGGCACAGTTTCCTAGACTGAGTCTGGAAGGAGGGGCATAGAGGGAGGAGCCAGCCCACACTATCAAATTCTTAAAGTGCCCATGGCTCCTAGTGGACCCATCTATAACCCATGGTACTAAATGGAACCCCCCCCCCGGTATCCTCTACGGACTACGAGAAAAGGATTTACTGGAAGGTAATTAAAATCCTTTTCTTTTTTTACCTTCATCACCATAATGACCGACAGTCTGGGAAAATCTCTCTGCTCGTAACTATGGGAGCACTCTGTTGGAATACGAAGTATGACAATAGATTAAACGAGCAGAGAGTAGTACCACTCCTTCAAATGAAAAGAATACATCTTGCAACACTGAAAGGGGAATTGTGCCATGTCCTGCCATACACAAAGATGGCCACCAGGAGTTCAAATGGGCTAACAGCAGAACCAGATTTACAATGTATGAACTGGATCAAGTAGGACACTCCAGAGAAACAGAAAGAATATATCTGTGGCATGGGAAAACGTCCACCAATTGTGTAGTGACAACACAAGCTTTGGAATTACAGCCGCTTCCCATCCGAGCATTCCATGAAACGCATCTGGAACGCATCTGGAACGCAGGTCATCACTTCCAGTAAAGCGCCAATGAAACATGAGGGCGATATAGCAGTAGAACGCAACCAGAAGTTGCATATGGGGCGTCACTTCCAGTAGCGTCTATGTGGAAATTGGAGGAATTATGTGTAATTGAAGATCCTTGTTAAGGGGTATGTAAACCCCTAACACTGGGACCTTCATCTTGCTTTACTTAAGCTAGCCCACCGTAGAACCGAACAGTGATGAGAGACTTGATTATATCAGCCTGGCTGACCCTCAAAGAGAAGCACTGTGTCACTTTATCATTTCAACAGCACTGTGTCACTTTATGAAGTATTGTGTCACATTTATTGCTCAGTTGTTTTAAATTATTGCTGTGTATATTATGCGTACTAATTCACATGTGAATAAATTTGTTTTAATATTCATATATATGTCCTCCTTAATTAAGGTGGAACAAATATCACAAATTGTTATGGTATTAAGCGCCACCACCTACACCACCATTGTTTCTTTTTACTGATCTGGGGAATTTTGGTGTTTATTCCCATTGGTGGATGTGGGGCAGCATTATACCTTTTTACTGTGCAGAGAGAGGGGTGTACCTACACATCTATTGAATTAAACATTTATAAAAGGTGACTGATCTTGAAGGATTTATTTTGTAAGATTCATCATATATGACAGTAGACACCATGGGGTATATTTACTAAGATATGAGTTTTTTAGAAGAGGAGATGTTGCCCATAGCAACCAATCAGATTCTAGCTATTATCTTCAGCAGCTAGATAAATGTTAAGTGGAATCTGATTGGTTGCTATTGGGGAACACCTACCAGAAGGTGTGAAAGCTACCTGTGCAATCTGTAATCACCGGCAGGTAATGGTACAATATTACCCAGGGCTCAATTACATTCAAGAATCTTATTAGGCATATATATATATATATATATATATATACACAAAGCAAGGTAACTGGCACTCACAAAATCCAAGTAACTGTCCTGGTGCCCTCACATGCTGTACTCACAGCAACACATATGCAGACGATCGGTGCTGCACTCACGGATATAGATGACGGACTCAATGATATCTTATCAACGTTTCTGTTTTATACCGTCTTCAGGATATATACAACAAATTACAAACGCTTACCTTTTATTCGTACATCACCCAGTGAAGAGGAAGCTCCTACTGGCGGGCGCCAGCGCCGGCCGCCGGACCGGAAGCAGGACGCGGTTCCCGTCAGAGTCGCGATCAAGACACGTCAGCGCTACAGCTGAGCGGCGCGTGTCAGTGACAACACCCCATCACCATGACAACTGCATCAACAGACATTAGATCAGCTACAAAGAAACACAGAACATTTACATCTAATATTAATGCATAAGTACCGCCATAGTGCACAGTGCTTACAAAAGCACAACATCAGCAGTTATATACCGTTTGTACTAAGCACATTCATTATGATAAACAAGATACAATTAAAATATTATCCGTCATGAAAATTACCAGAATAATAACCAAGGTAATAATTACATCTAGTTAAATCCTATATCATAGATATACAGCCCAGGATATGGTCTCGTTGAGACCACGCGGGCTCAATGTATCCAACCTGTAGATCCATTCATTTTCACGCTTAAGAAACATCCGATTACAGTCACCCCCTCTATGCAGAGGAGGGATGTGATCAATTATCCGATATTTGAGACTTGACAGAGTATGACCTCTTTCTGCAAAGTGCCGGGCTACCGGCTGTTCGCTTTTTCCACTACTAATTGCAGCGCGAATTGCGGACATGTGGGCTGACTGTTAGGTGCCACGGTCCGCGGCGCCGCTCGGTCTGCTTCCGAGCGACGCTCACGCCCGCTGCAGCTCCCTCCCTGCCCGCCCGGCGCCTAGCAACGCCAGGACACCGTGCGTGCTGTAGCCGCCGGGTCCCTGGCAACGCTAGGATGCCGGGCGTCCTCAGCCGCTGGGTCCATAGCAACGGGGACGCCATTGGCGGACCGCGTTCCCCGTTGCCAGATAAGAATGATTAGTTGCTCGTGCAGCAGGGCAACTGCACGGCAACTAGTAATTAGGGTCTGGGGGCTGGTCTTGCTGGCCCTCCTGTCATTGGCCAGCAGGGTCTTTTTATTTGAGCCAGCACACTGCAGCCTCGCCGGTGATAGCTTCCTGTATGCTGTTCCTGCCTTGCAACGTCTGTTCCTGGTCAGCTGTATCTGGTCGATCTTGCTCCCTGTGCTCCTGAGTCCTGGAGTTCTGAAGCCGGTCCTGGGAATCCTTCCTGTCCAAGTGAACCTGTTGCAGTCAACTGGGGGTTCTCGCTTGTTGGGATACTCTCCCGGTTTCGTGAGTAGCGGCTTCTGCCGCGTGTTGCGGCCTAGGCCGCTTAGTCCTGGTGTTAATTTTGTATTGGTGGTTTATGCGGAGGTTTCCGCTTTTCACTGTCCTCCCCGGTACGCGGCGGTGCCGTGTGGGGGTGTGGACAGTGGTATCTTTTGTTGTTCTTTTCCTTTGGCGGCGTGCCGCACATATATATTTAGTTTTAGGGTAGTTAGTAGCCCCTAGCTTTCTGTTTGCTTTAGTTAGAGGTCCCCTTGTTATTATCCTGTCTCGGTTCACGCCTTGTCTCACTCTAAGACCTGGGGGCATCGGAGTTGGGCAGACCTAATCCGCCCTTCAAACGCCGCTGCCGTGGGCCCAAGAGAAACCATAGTCACTCAGGCGTGAACTGACCACACGGGTAAAACAATGGAAGTAGGGTGCTAGGGGCTATTCCCGTACAATCCCTTATTTCAGCGTCACGTCTTGGTGCTCTGGACTCTCTACACAACATCTCTCTAGTTCTGAGCATCAGGAATGTAACATTATCACCGGCCCAAAAAAAAAAAAGAGAATAATATAAAGAGTTATTTGTTTTTGGTGGTCCTTGAAATTCGGCCTCATGAATCCGGCAGTATTAGGACCCAGCCAGCTTTTGGACAACCAGATTCAGGAACTAACTCAGATGGTTCAGGATCTTACTCTTCGGGTGAGATCGCAGGAAGACCTTTTGCGAGCCTCCCCGAGTATGATTCCAGAACCAAAGATGCACCTTCCTGACCGTTTTTCAGGTAATCGAAAGGATTTTTTTTATTTCAAGGAAGCTTGTAAGCTTTATTTTCGTTTAAGGCCCCGATCCTCTGGTACTGAGTCTCAACAGGTCGGGATTGTGATGTCTTTACTACAAGGCGATCTGCAAACCTGGGCTTTTGGGCTAAAAGCCGATGATGTTGCCTTGCTATCTGTAGATGCCTTTTTTAAGTCCTTTTTTAAGTGCCTTGACAAATCTGCTGATACAGCGAAACGCGTTGGTTTAGAGAAGCTGGGCATTACAGACTCCACTACTTTACACTTGGAACAAGCCTAGAAGTCCATCAAACAAGCTAAAACGGGGATTCGGCAGACATCCACAAAAAGCACAGGAGACCAAACTTCCAATAGGACTGGGTTGCTGCTCGGAACAAAGCTAAGGTCTGTCCTTATGATTAATGTGGACTTTCATCTGCCAGCATTGAAAACTGCCCCCAGGACTGTGGCATAAGTTCCTTGGAGTCCATACAAACAATCTTTGCCTGACTTCCTGTATAGTAATATACCAAACTAATTGCTGTGCTTGCCCTATTTTTTATTTTTAGGTTTATTTTTATTCTTCATATATATTGATGTACATCCATGAATTGATTTTTAAATTAGTTGTTGCAACAATTTTTATGTAATAAAACATAATTGTTTTTCCATATCCAGTTTATAAGCGCTGTATATACTGTTTCTTCTTGTTATCTTCAGGGGCTAACTACCCCTTTAAACAGCAGCTTTTAACGTGAGGCATCTCATCTTAAAAGCGCCAAACCCATTACCTTGGTAATTTCCTCTTTACAGTTAAACATTTTCTTCAGGCTGGACACCAACTATCCGCATTACGGTTTAAAATCATCGACCACGTACCACCGTGTATACGCGGTGGTGACCGAGCACAGAGACTGCTTCAAATTGAATCTAAGTGGATTTATGTCCTAGATACTGTTTTTCCAAGAGGTTTAAATGAGAAGATTCTTTGGAATGTCTTTCTGTAATAGAAACTGTGTAATAGTTTTCTTATTCGCATATTCATAGTTTTCTGCTAGTATTATACAGTTTATGTCACCATATTGGTACATGTACATTTTTATTTTTATTCCTTATTTCCTTATTTTTCACTTCAATTGTTTCTTGCTTTCTCCTCCATAGTGAGCGCCAGTCCCGTGGCCTCTCCGATGCGCCCGCACTCTATGCCCAGCTGCCGGTTACCTAGCAACCGCTACTGCAGCCGTCTTTCCTCCACTTGGCGTCCTCGTTCCCTAGCAACCTATGACAGCTTCCGGCCGCCCCGACCAGCGACACTGCGTAACTTAGCAGCCGCACCTGGTCCAATCATCATGCAGGCGCGGGTGTGACGTCACCAGGCTGGCGCCAATCGGCGGGAGATCGTGAGCAGGCACTGCACCTGAGGATCTTTAATCCTCCTTATATAAGGTACATTTATTGCACCACTCACTTTTTATGCACCTGATGAAAAAGCTTGTAATGCTTTGAAACGTTGTGATTAAACAGCACCTTTTCATCTTCAAAAAAAGACCGGATGAGTGCCGCCTCTCCTTTGCCTTAAGGATACAGGTTCACTATACATATATATATATATATATATATATATACTCACACAGTATATACTGTATTTGGATTTCTCTATTTTTCTGGAAAAATAGCCCACATATCTTGAGACTAAAGGTTGGCAAAGCACTGGAAAACCCCCAATTTGAGTCCTTTTGATTAAGAAAATTGTTAATCCCAAAGAAAAATAATTAATAAAAAGGAAACCTAAACGATAAACAATTACACCAATTACACCAATTGATCGGACTTAATATTATAAGTAATATACATATTATATTAAAAAAATCATTTCATAATAAATCCTGTCATAAAAATATCTGTACAAATAACTAGTTTAAAACTTTATAAATGTTGGGAAATGAGTGTCTGGAACTCTGGAGACTTGGTGGCAACTGGGGAGTTCCAGAACTCACATGTGGAACTGCGGCTGGGAATGAGTAACTGCAGCTACACCTACTCTACTCCGTTACTCCTCCCAGTGGTCGGATGGTGCCTGCAGAGCTAGTCTTCTGCCTTTAGCAGCCACTTTTGAATGGCTGAAGTAGGTCCGCCCAGACTCCGATGCCCCCAGGTCTTATTAGGTAACAAGGCACCAACCGAGACTGCGAGTGAGTAAGGGGAAAGGTAACTAAAACCTGCAAGACTACCAACGGAAAAGAATACAAACTGTGGAGGCAACAATGCCCTGAGATGTTTTAAGCAACCAAACAGTATATTTGTGTACAACAATGCACAGGATGTAATAACAAATCATAAAGCAATGAGTTCCTAAATATCTAGTCAGAGCAAAGTGAAGTCTAAGCACAAGAACACTTAGCTGCAGGAGATTCCTGTATTCCAGGCTAGGCTAGACAGAGCAAGACAAGGCAGGAACAACCGAAGCTGTCTGATACTTCTTGCAAGCAAGGTCTCACATGAACAATCAGGAACTCAGGTAATAAGGGAAATGTGCTACCAACTCTGGCAGGACGGAACACACAGGATTCAGACTGGACCTGGAATTCCAAACCATGCAGTGGCACCAACTGTAGAAGTTAAAAATAACATTCCATAGGACAGGGACCAGGTACAAGTACATACAGGAGCTAGAATCTTCTATCACCAGCTCCAGGTGCAGGGCAGGCTGGGTAATAAAGGAAACATGCCACAATCAGGATGGCTGCAAGCCAGGCACAAGGTAATGGCCTAATTAATTGACAGGTGAGACAGCACAGGCCACATACAAGAGACAGACTGCAGTTACACAGACTCACCACATAATGACCTACAACAGTACTCTAAACAAGTACATGAGAAAACCTGGCATGCAACAGAAATATAACATAAAACAGAATGCAAACAGGAATGAGCCACAGCAGTGGCTCATGAGAGTACCATTCCCCCTCCCCTTGAGGGTGGACTCCGGATACCCCATCAGGCCAAAGGGAACTGAAATAACAGAAATATAGCATAAAATACATAACATACATAAACAGATTGCAAATAGGAATGAGCGGCTCATAACAATAAATAAGTCATCAAATATCCCAGTTCTTAGTCAGAGGTTTCAATCATGGATTGTGAATGGAAAGAGTTTGGATAATTACAGTCATACTGGGCATCAATAAGATAGCTACCTGCTGATTGTTGTTAATTGGTTCATTATCACAGTGGAAACTAACTTGTCAAGCCAATAAAGAAAAGTATTGTTGGCGTCTAGGTTGTGTTTCAAACTCTGGGAACCATAGTATGCTTATATATATTGTGACAATAATGTAACCAAGATGTTGCTCACAATATGTTCTGGCAAACAATCTTGTAATTTATTGTCAGGATGTTTATCACCATTAAGCACACATTCCAATTTTCTCTTGGCAATGCCTAGCGCTAATCTAGCACAATACACCTCGCTTAGATCTTAAATTTGTCTGGCATTGATCCCTCATCCACAGGAACCAGTGCCTTTATAAACAGTAGCTGCTGCTACACACCAGTTTTATTCTAATTGGTTGGTGTTAAACCCAATCCTGAAATCTGCCAGCAGGGGTTAGAGTAAAAACTCTTCCAAACACATATGGTAAGTCCCTTACTTTGCCACATATACCTCTTCCAGTGCAAGTGGGGAGGACTCTGCAAGAAGTGCAAATATCATTAATAGCCTGTCTGCTTTCTTATGTAACAGACCAGGGGCAAAATGTAATTTTGTACAACAGAGGCCTTAAGTATATTACGGCTAGGAAAGGAATTTATGCTCGTCATTGACCATACACCATTACGTTGGATACAGATTAATTGCAAGGTAAACTAGGTGACTTGATCTTGGCCCTACAGCCACTCCGCTTTACAGTGGAATATAGACCTGGGGCAAAATGTAATAGCCTGCAAGATGCAGGCAGTTTGGGAAGTCCCTTGAGTCTGCCTGTATTTTTAAAGCGTCACTCATTTACAAGGCAAAGCCGACCTAGTTGTGCCTTGTAAATGATTGCACTTTTAAAAACAGGCATACTCACAAAAAGTCCCGAAAAGCCTGCATTTTTTTGCAAAAAACTCATCTTAGGGGGCGATTCAGACCTGATCGCTGGGCTGCTAACTTTGCTGTCCTCCGTTCAGATAGTCACCACCCACAGGGGGAGTGTATATTCACTGTACAAGTGTGCAATCACATGTGTACGCCGAGCTGCAAAAATCCACTGTGTGCAGTCTCTGCGCAGCCCAGGACTTACTCCTACAGTGCGATGAGAACAGGCTGATCTGGGCCGGAGCTGTCATCAGACGCCCACCCTGAAAACTCTTGGGAACGCCTGTGTTTTTCCGGACACTCCCAGTAAATGGTCAGTTACTACCCACATACGGCCTCTTCCTGTCAATCACCTTACGAACGCCTGTAAAAAAATGAAATTTTCGCACGTGTCGCTAACCGGCGATGCTCGTTGTTGTTGTCTGACGTGTGTGCGCATTGCGGTGCATATGCATGCGCAGTTTATTGCTGACCACGGCAGCCATTTTCCAAGTGATTTGTGCTTGCACAGCAGGGCCACCGTTGCGGGACGCCGGAGGAGTAAGTATAATATACGGGTGCATTGTGGGGCCCCATGGACCCGTGTGCACCGCACACACTGCACTCATTATGCAAACGCCTACACATCACTGGATGTGTGGCGTATTGAGGCTAGACGTACGAGGACACATCCATATTTCAATAATTTGCAACCATTCTGGCTAAAATCCTGTAGCCATGACCCAGATTTATAGCAAGAGAATCTTTTTTTTTTTTTTTTTTTTACAACCTCCACAGTACTTACTTTGCATTCAACACTATAGAGAACTATGGGGGACATTTACTAAGCAGTGATAAGAGCAGATAAGTGAGCCAGTGGAGAAGTTGCCCTATCAACCAATCAGCAGCTATGTATGATTTTATTGTATTCAAATTATAGATGTTACTTCAGTGCTGATTGGTTGCTATGGGCAACTTCTCCACTGGCTCACTTCTCTGCTCTTAGCACTGCTTAGTAAATGTTCCCCTAAGCATTGGGATAGCCTGTTATGAATGCAGAATCAAAGAATATTATGTTTCCTCAAATGAATCCCATGGTGAATAACTTCCATAATTAGCAAATGAAAGTTACATTCATTTAATATGAGAACGTAAGACACCCCAGTGAACAATCGGCACAATGATTTGTATTTAGTTTGCAAAACGGTCTTTAGGCCTAATTCAGATCTGTTTGCTTGCTATTTTTTGGAGTGTATTTTAGCTTTGCAAGTGTGCGAACGCATGTGCAGCCGAGCAGTACAAAAACAGTTTATGCAGTTTCTGAGTAGCTCTGACTTTACTCATCCGCTGCGATCACTTCAGCCTATTCGAGCCCGGAATTGAAGTCAGACATCCGCCCTGCAAACGCCTCGACACTCCTGCGTTTTTCCAAACACTCCCAGAAAACGGTCAGCTGACACCCACAAACGCCCTCTTTCTGTCAATCACCTTCCGTTTGGCTGTGCAATGGATTCTTCGCTAGAACCAGTGCGCAGCAACGATCCACTTTGTACAAGTATGACGCGCCTGCGCATTGCGGTGCATACGCATGTGCAGTAGTTACCTGATTGCTGCGCAGCGAAAAACGCTAGCGAGCGAACAGATCTGAATTAAGCCCTTTACCACAAGTGCTGCATCATGCGTAATGCTCGGATGACACCACATTTTGCAAAGTACCCGCTGCCTAGTCAGGACTATCATTTGGGACTCTTGAGCAGGAGTAATGAATAATACCTATGACAGGAGAGGTATTAGAGCAGATGGCGATTGTGAAATGCAAGAAATAACTGAGGTCTAGCTAATGACATTATATTTATGTATTGAGGAAAAAAAATGTAGTTAATGAAGTGCAGCCGTTATTCACAGGGAAAAAAAATGTAATAATCCGGTAGTATTTTATGGATAAAAAAAGGTTAGAGGAAAAATATGAAACCTACTTGCAAAGCTCGCCGCAGGCCAGGCTTAAGAATGAAAAATTGCCCAGTGCAATATGGAGCAGATGAAAGGATAACAAGGCGGCTCTTATTTATGGGCGACTTTTATCATCTTTATTAACGATGGCACTTTCATCAGCTAGGTAATACGTTAGCAAAACTCACAGATTTATTATAGTATTGTTTATTACGCCAGTGAACCTCAATAGCTGATAACTTTTAGGTCCATGGATGTACAGAGAGGTTTTACACAGTGGGCATACGCTGTGAGATAAAATGCATGTCACAGTGTGTGGCCATGATATCTTCTTCCTCCTTGGGGAAAAGACATCCCCCCTCCCCCAATCCTCTCATCCTCCCCTATGATGGAACAGGGGAAATGTTGGGCGGCTGGCTGCAACAGAACATACACTGCCAGATGCAGCCAACCTTTTATTGGATCGATCACACGCAGGAAGATTTTGCATGTCTGATAGACTGTTGATTACTGATTGGCTACGACAATACACTGTTTAATTATAGGTCTAACAATAGGATTATCGGCTGATTGGGCTGATAATTAGAGACTGTATACCCATCATTACTGTAAAGAATGCACACAATAAAAAGCTAAGTTCTAATGTGAGCAGAGGGAACTACAGTATGAAGCCCCCACAGTGGCCAGTACTTGCTCCAGCCTCTCTTGTCTTGATATAGAACTAGCATTTGCCTGCGGCTTTGCTCACGTGGATGTCTATTTTTCCTTAGCGGAACTAATTTTACAAAAGCAGTAGTGCCATCTAATATTGTGATGTATATTTTATACTGTACACATTGGGCCTAATTCAGACCTGTTCGCTCGCTAGGGTTTTTTTGCAGTCCTGCGTTCGCATAGTCGCCGCCCATAGGGGAGTGTATTTTCGCTTTGCAAGTGTGCAAAACGCATGTGTAGCAGAGCTGTCCAAACAGATTTTGTGCAGTCTATGAGTAGCCCAGGACTTACTCAGCCGCTGCGATCGCTTCAGCCTGTCCGGGACCGGAATTGACGTCAGGAACCCGCCCTGCAAACGCTTCTTCCTGTCAATCTCCTTGCGAACACCCATGCGAACGGATCCGTTGCACAAACCCGTCGCTGGGTGGCGATCAGCTTTGTACCCATGCAATGCGACTGTGCATTGCGGTGCATACGCATGCACAGTTTAGACCTGATCGCCGGCTGTACGAAAACGCAGCCTAGCGATCAGGTCTGAATTAGGGCCATTGATCATAACATTTCATTGTAAACAGTACTTACAATATTGCACCAGCAACACTATGATATGACGGGGAAAGCGGGACACTTGCCCAACTTTCCGGAGGGCTGAGGGCGCCACCTGATTTTCGAGAGCCTCCTGCCTATTACGGGGGGGGAAGGGGGGCTAGCCAAGTATGTGTCAAAGCAAATCTAAATTCAAAGCCATCATTTTACTCCTCCCCTGTCCCCTATGCCTGCGGTGGTGATTTGGGCTAAAACTCAGGGGGTGTCGGCTAGGGCTAAGACTTTGGGATTGGAGGCTATAACTAAAACTTCATCTAGTGCCTAACCCTAACTCCTCCACACCCAGGGCCCTAACCCTAACAGTGGCCCTGATACTTACCTTCGGGATGTCAGCAGTCGGTATTCCAGTGCCAGAATTCCAAGTGGTGTTGGGATTCCTGCGTCGGTCACATGACCGCCGGCATCCCAACTGCCAGGATGCTAACCGCATTCCATGCTTATAATAACATGGTTTAAATTAGTGATGTGCACTGGACATTTTTCGGGTTTTGTGTTTTGGTTTTGGATTTGGTTCCGCGGCCGTGTTTTGGATTCGGACGCGTTTTGGCAAAACCTCACCAAAATTTTTTTGTCGGATTCGGGTGTGTTTTGGATTCGGGTGTTTTTTTCAAAAAACCCTAAAAAACAGCTTAAATCATAGAATTTGGGGGTCATTTTGATCCCATAGTATTATTAACCTCAATTACCATAATTTCCACTCATTTCCAGTCTATTCTGAACACCTCACACCTCACAATATTATTTTTAGTCCTACAATTTGCACCGAGGTCGCTGGATGGCTAAGCTAAGCGACACAAGTGGCCGACACAAACACCTGGCCCATCTAGGAGTGGCACTGCAGTGTCAATCAAGACAGGATGGCACTTCAAAAAAATTGTCCCCAAACAACACATGATGCAAAGAAAAAAAGAGGCGCACCAAGGTGGCTGTGTGACTAAGCTAAGCGACACAAGTGGCCGACACAAACACCTGGCCCATCTAGGAGTGGCACTGCAGTGTCAATCAAGACAGGATGGCACTTCAAAAAAATTGTCCCCAAACAGCACATGATGCAAAGAAAAAAAGAGGCGCACCAAGGTGGCTGTTTGACTAAGTTAAGCGACACAAGTGGCCGACACAAACACCTGGCCCATCTAGGAGTGGCACTGCAGTGTCAATCAAGACAGGATGGCACTTCCAAAAAATTGTCCCCAAACAGCACATGATGCAAAGAAAAAAAGAGGCGCACCAAGGTTGCTGGATGGCTAAGCTAAGCGACACAAGTGGCCGACACAAACACCTCGCCCATCTAGGAGTGGCACTGCAGTGTCAGGCAGGATGGCACTTCCAAAAAATTGTCCCCAAACAGCACATGATGCAAAGAAAAAAAGAGGCGCACCAAGGTCGCTGTGTGACTAAGCTAAGCGACACAAGTGGCCGACACAAACACCTGGCCCATCTAGGAGTGGCACTGCAGTGTCAGGCAGGATGGCACTTCCAAAAAATTGTCCCCAAACAGCACATGATGCAAAGAAAAATGAAAGAAAAAAGAGGTGCAAGATGGAATTGTCCTTGGGCCCTCCCACCCAACCTTATGTTGTATAAACAGGACATGCACACTTTAACGAACCCATCATTTCAGCGACAGGGTCTGCCACACGACTGTGACTGAAATGACTGGTTGGTTTGGGCCCCCACCAAAAAAGAAGCAATCAACCTCTCCTTGCACAAACTGGCTCTACAGAGGCAAGATGTCCACCTCATCATCATCCTCCGATACCTCACCCCTTTCACTGTGTACATCCCCCCTCCTCACAGATTATTAATTCGTCCCCACTGGAATCCACCATCTCAGGTCCCTGTGTACTTTCTGGAGGCAATTGCTGCTGGTGAATGTCTCCACGGAGGAATTGATTATAATTCATTTTGATGAACATCATCTTCTCCACATTTTCTGGAAGTAACCTCGTACGCCGATTGCTGACAAGGTGAGCGGCTGCACTAAACACTCTTTCGGAGTACACACTGGAGGGAGGGCAACTTAGGTAGAATAAAGCCAGTTTGTGCAAGGGCCTCCAAATTGCCTCTTTTTCCTGCCAGTATACGTACGGACTGTCTGACGTGCCTACTTGGATGCGGTCACTCATATAATCCTCCACCATTCTTTCAATGGAGAGAGAATCATATGCAGTGCCAGTAGACGACATGTCCGTAATCGTTGTCAGGTCCTTCAGTCCGGACCAGATGTCAGCATCAGCAATCGCTCCAGACTGCCCTGCATCACCGCCAGCGGGTGGGCTCGGAATTCTGAGCCTTTTCCTCGCACCCCCAGTTGCGGGAGAATGTGAAGGAGGAGATGTTGACGGGTCACGTTCCGCTTGACTTGACAATTTTCTCACCAGCAGGTCTTTGAACCTCTGCAGACTTGTGTCTGCCGGAAAGAGAGATACAATGTAGGTTTTAAATCTAGGATCGAGCACGGTGGCCAAAATGTAGTGCTCTGATTTCAACAGATTGACCACCCGTGAATCCTGGTTAAGCGAATTAAGGGCTCCATCCACAAGTCCCACATGCCTAGCGGAATCGCTCTGTTTTAGCTCCTCCTTCAATGTCTCCAGCTTCTTCTGCAAAATCCTGATAAGGGGAATGACCTGACTCAGGCTGGCAGTGTCTGAACTGACTTCACGTGTGGCAAGTTCAAAGGGTTGCAGAATCTTGCACAACGTTGAAATCATTCTCCACTGCGCTTGAGTCAGATGCATTCCCCCTCCTTTGCCTATATCGTGGGCAGATGTATAGGTTTGAATGGCCTTTTGCTGCTCCTCCATCCTCTGAAGCATATAGAGGGTTGAATTCCACCTCGTTACCACCTCTTGCTTCAGATGATGGCAGGGCAGGTTCAGGAATGTTTGGTGGTGCTCCAGTCTTCTGTACGCGGTGCCTGAATGCCGAAAGTGGCCCGCAATTCTTCGGGCCACCGACAGCATCTCTTGCACGCCCCTGTCGTTTTTTAAATAATTATGCACCACCAAATTCAATGTATGTGCAAAACATGGGACGTGCTGGAATTTGCCCAGATGTAATGCACGCACAATATTGCTGGCGTTGTCCGATGTCACAAATCCCCAGGAGAGTCCAATTGGGGTAAGCCATTCTGCGATGATCTTCCTCAGTTCCCGTAAGAGGTTGTCAGCTGTGTGCCTCTTATGGAAAGCGGTGATACAAAGCGTAGCCTGCCTAGGAACGACTTGGCGTTTGCGAGATGCTGCTACTGGTGCCGCCGCTGCTGTTCTTGCTGTGGGAGGCAATACATCTACCCAGTGGGCTGTCACAGTCATATAGTCCTGAGTCTGCCCTGCTCCACTTGTCCACATGTCCGTGGTTAAGTGGACATTGGGTACAACTGCATTTTTTAGGACACTGGTGAGTCTTTTTCTGAGGTCTGTGTACATTTTCGGTATCGCCTGCCTAGAGAAATGGAACCTAGATGGTATTTGGTACCGGGGACACAGTACCTCAATCAAGTCTATAGTTGCCTCTGAATTTACGATGGATACCGGAACCACGTTTCTCACCGCCCAGGCTGCCAAGGCCTGAGTTATCTGCTTTGCAGCAGGATGACTGCTGTGATATTTCATCTTCCTCGCAAAGGACTGTTGGACAGTCAATTGCTTACTGGAAGTAGTACAAGTGGTCTTCCGACTTCCCCTCTGGGATGACAATCGACTCCCAGCAGCAACAACAGCAGCGCAAGCAGCAGTAGGCGTTACACTCAAGGATGCATCGGAGGAATCCCAGGCAGGAGAGGACTCGTCAGACTTGACAGTAACATGGCCTGCAGGACTATTGGCTTTCCTGGGTAAGGAGGAAATT
The DNA here is from genome assembly GCF_028390025.1 of Pseudophryne corroboree. Taxonomy (NCBI): domain Eukaryota; kingdom Metazoa; phylum Chordata; class Amphibia; order Anura; family Myobatrachidae; genus Pseudophryne; species Pseudophryne corroboree. The sequence continues at coordinate 85,199,381 of NC_086454.1, forward strand.
GACACTGAGGGAGTTGGTGGCGTGGTTTGCAGGAGCTTGGTTACAAGAGGAATGGATTTAGTGGTCAGTGGACTGCTTCCGCTGTCACCCAAAGTTTTTGAACTTGTCACTGACTTATGATGAATGCACTGCAGGTGACGTATAAGGGAGGATGTTCTGAGGTGGTTAACGTCCTTACCCCTACTTATTACAGCTTGACAAAGGCAACACACGGCTTGACACCTGTTGTCCGCATTTGTGTTGAAATAATTCCACACCGAAGAGCTGATTTTTTTTGTATTTTGACCAGGCATGTCAATGGCCATATTCGTCCCACGGACAACAGGTGTCTCCCCGGGTGCCTGACTTAAACAAACCACCTCACCATCAGAATCCTCCTTGTCAATTTCCTCCCCAGCGCCAGCAACACCCATATCCTCATCCTGGTGTACTTCAACAGTGACATCTTCAATTTGACTATCAGGAACTGGACTGCGGGTGCTCCTTCCAGCACTTGCAGGGGGCGTGCAAATGGTGGAAGGCGCAGGCTCTTCCCGTCCAGTGTTGGGAAGGTCAGGCATCGCAACCGACACAATTGGACTCTCCTTGGGGATTTGTGATTTAGAAGAACGCACAGTTCTTTGCTGTGCTTTTGCCAGCTTAAGTCTTTTCTTTCTTCTAGCGAGAGGATGAGTGCTTCCATCCTCATGTGAAGCTGAACCACTAGCCATGAACATAGGCCAGGGCCTCAGCCGTTCCTTGCCACTCCGTGTCGTAAATGGCATATTGGCAAGTTTACGCTTCTCCTCAGACGATTTTAATTTTGATTTTTGGGTCATTTTACTGAACTTTTGTTTTTTGGATTTTACATGCTCTCTACTATGACATTGGGCATCGGCCTTGGCAGACGACGTTGATGGCATTTCATCGTCTCGGCCATGACTAGTGGCAGCAGCTTCAGCACGAGGTGGAAGTGGATCTAGATCTTTCCCTATTTTAACCTCCACATTTCTCTAACGTCCTAGTGGATGCTGGGGACTCCAAAAGGACCATGGGGAATAGCGGCTCCGCAGGAGACTGGGCACAAAGTAAAAGCTTTAGGACTAGCTGGTGTGCACTGGCTCCTCCCCCTATGACCCTCCTCCAAGCCTCAGTTAGATTTTGTGCCCGAACGAGAAGGGTGCAATCTAGGTGGCTCTCCTGAGCTGCTTAGAGTAAAAGTTTAAATAGGTTTTTTATTTTCAGTGAGACCTGCTGGCAACAGGCTCACTGCATCGAGGGACTTAGGGGAGAGAAACGAACTCACCTGCGTGCAGAGTGGATTGGGTTTCTTAGGCTACTGGACATTAGCTCCAGAGGGACGATCACAGGCCCAGCCATGGATGGGTCCCGGAGCCGCGCCGCCGGCCCCCTTACAGATGCTGAAGCAAGAAGAGGTCCATAAATCGGCGGCAGAAGACTTTCCTGCCTTCATAAGGTAGCGCACAGCACTGCAGCTGTGCGCCATTGCTCTCAGCACACTTCACACTCCGGTCACTGAGGGTGCAGGACGCTGGGGGGGGGCGTCCTGGGAAGCAATGAATTTACCTTAGTTGGCGAAAAATACATCACATATAGCTCCTGGGCTATATGGATGTATTTAACCCCTGCCAGTTTTCCAGTAAAAAGCGGGAGAAGAGCCCGCCGTGAAGGGGGCGGGGCCTATCTCCTCAGCACACAGCGCCATTTTTCCCACACAGCTCCGCTGGTAGGAAGGCTCCCAGAATCTCCCCTGCATCCTGCAACTACAGAAACAGGGTAAAAAAGAGAGGGGGGCACTTATTTGGCAAAATAACAGATATAAGCAGCTATAAGGGATAGACACTTATTGTAAGGTTGTCCCTATACATATATAGCGCTCTGGTGTGTGCTGGCAAACTCTCCCTCTGTCTCCCCAAAGGGCTAAGTGGGTCCTGTCCTCTATCAGAGCATTCCCTGTGTGTGTGCTGGGTGTCGGTACGTGTGTGTCTACATGTATGAGGAGGAAAATGATGTGGAGGCGGAGCAGAGTGTCTGTAACAGTGATGTCACCCCCTAGGGGGTTGACACCTGAGTGGATGTACTGTTGAAAATTACGTGACAGTGTCAGCTCTATATAAAAAAACAGTGGTTGACATGAGACAGCCGGCTACTCAGCTTGTGCCTGTCCAGACGTCTCATAGGCCGTCAGGCAGATGGCAGATACAGACGCCGACACGGATACTGACTCCTGTGTCGACGGTGAAGAGACAACTGTGATTTCCAGTAGGGCCACACGTTACATGATTGAGACAATGGAAAATGTTTTATACATTTCTGATAATACGAGTACTACCAAAAAAGGGGTATTATGTTCGGTGAGGGAAAAACTACCTGTAGTTTTCCTGAATCTGAGAAATAAAATGTGTGATGATGCGTGGGTTTCCCCCCGATAACAATTAATAATTTCTTAAAAAGTATTGGCTGCATACCCTTTCCCGCCAGAGGTTAGGATGCATTGGGAAACACCCCCTAGGGGGGATAAGGCGCTCACACGCTTGTAAGAACAAGGGCTCTACCCTCTCATGAGATGGCCGCCCTTAAGGATCCTGCTGATAGAAAGCAGGAGGGTATCCAAAAAAAAAAGGTATTTACACACATACTGGTGTTATACTGCGACCAGCTATCGCCTCAGCCTGGAGGTGCAGTGCTGGGTTGGCATGGTCGGATTCCCTGACTGGAAATATTGATATCCTAGATAAGGATAGTATATTATTGCCTATAGAGCATTTAAAAGATGCATTTCTATATATGCATGATGCACAGCGGAATAATTGCCGACTGGCATCAAGTATAAGTGCGTTGTCCAATTCTACCAGTAAAATGGTCAGGTGATGCGGATTCCAAACGCCATTTGGAAGTATTGCCTTTGAAAGGGGACATTTGGGGTCGGTCTTTTAGACCTGGTGGCCACGGCAACAGCTGGGAAATCCACGTTTGTACCCCAGGTCGCCTCTCAAAATAAGACGCCGTATTATCAGGCGCAGTCCTTTGTTGGCAAGCGGACAAAAGGTTCCTCTTTTCTGCTCGTGACAGAGGGAGAGGAAAAAGGCTGCAGAGATCAGCCAGTTCCCAGGAACAGAAACCCTTTCCAGCCTCTGCCAAGCCCTCAGTATGACGCTAGGGCTTTACAAGCTCAGGCACGGTGGGGGCCCGTTCTCAATGAATTTCAGTGCGCAGTGGGCTCACTCGCAAGTAGACCCCTGGATCCTTCAGGTAATATCTCAGGGGTACATATTGGAATTCGAGACGTCTCCCCCTCGCCGTTTCCAAAAGTCGACTTTACCGACGTCTCCCTCTGACAGGGAGGCAGTTTTGGAAGCCATTCACAAGCTGTATTCCCAGCAGGTGATAATCAAGGTACCCCTCCTGCAACAGGGAACGGGGTATTATTCCACACTATTGTGGTACCGAAGCCAGTCGGCTCGGTGAGACCGATTCTAAAATCTAAAATCTTTGAACACTTACATACAGAGGTTCAAATTCAAGATTGAGTCACTCAGAGCAGTGATTGCGAACCTGGAAGAAGGGGACTACATGATGTCTCGGGACATCAAGGATGCTTACCTTCATGTCAAAATTTACCCTTCTCACCAAGAGTACCTCAGGTTTATGGTACAGAACTGTCACTATCAGTTCAGACGCTGCCGTAGGGATGGTCCACGGCACCCCGGGTCTTTACCAAGGTAATGGCCGAAATGATGATGTTCCTTCGAAGGAAGGGAATTTTAGTTATCCCTTACTTGGACGATTCCCTGATAAGGGTAAGATCCAGGGAACAGTTGGAGGTCGGTGTAGCACTATCTCAGATAGTGTTGCGGCAGCACGATTGGATTCTCAATATTCCAAAATCGCAGCTGGTTCCGTCGACGTGTCTTCTGTTCCTAGGGATGATCCTGGACACAGTCCAGAAAAAGGTGTTTCTCCCGGAGGAGAAAGCCAGGGAGTTATCCGAGCTAGTCAGGAACCTCCTCAAACCGAGCCAAGTCTCAGTGCATCAATGCACAAGGGTTCTGGGTAAAATGGGGGCTTCCTACGAAGCAATCCCATTCGGCAGATTCCACGCAAGAACTTTCCAGTGGGACCTGCTGGACAAATGGTCCGGGTCGCATCTTCAGATGCATCAGCGGATAACCCTGTCACCAAGGACAAGGGTGTCCCTCCTGTGGTGGTTGCAGAGTGCTCATCTTCTAGAGGGCCGCAGATTCGGCATTCAGGACTGGGTCCTGGTAACCACGGATGCCAGCCTGCGAGGCTGGGGAGCAGTCACACAGGGAAGGAATATCCAGGACTTATGGTCAAGCCTGGAGACATCACTTCACATAAATATCCTGAAGCTAAGGGACATTTACAATGCTCTAAGCTTAGCAAGACCTTTGCTTCAAGGACAGCCGGTGTTGATCCAGTCGGACAACATCACGGCAGTCACCCACGTAAACAGACAGGGTGGCACAAGAAGCAGAAGGGCAATGACAGAAGCTGCAAGGATTCTTCGCTGGGCGGAAAATCATGGGATAGCACTGTCAGCAGTATTCATTCCGGGAGTGGACAACTGGGAAGCAGACTTCCTCAGCACGACCTCCACCCGGGGAGAGTGGGGACTTCACCCAGAAGTCTTCCACAGGATTATAAACCGTTGGGAAAAACTCGACAGGTATTGCGCCAGGTCCAGGGACCCTCAGGCAATAGCTGTAGACGCTCTGGTAACACCGTGGGTGTACCAGTCAGGGTATGTGTTTCCTCCTCTGCCTCTCATACCCAAGGTACTGAGATTGATAAGATGGTGAGGAGTAAGCACTATATTCGTGGCTCCGGATTGGCCAAGAAGGACTTGGTAACCGGAACTTCAAGAGATGCTCACGGAGGATCCGTGGCCTCTACCTCTAAGAAGGGACCTGCTCCAGCAAGGACCCTGTCTGTTCCAAGACTTACCGCGGCTGCGTTTGACGGCATGGCGGTTGAACGCCGGATCCTGAAGGAAAAAGGGCATTCCGGATGAAGTCATCCCTATCCTGATCAAAGCCAGGAAGGATGTAACCGCAAAAACATTATCACCGCAATTGGCGAAAATATGTTGCGTGGTGCGAGGCCAGTAAGGCCCGACGGTGGAAATTCGACTGGGTCGATTCCTACATTTCCTACAAACAGGAGTGTCTATGGGCCTGAAATTGGGGTCCATTAAGGTTCAAATTTCGGCCCTGTCAATTTTCTTCCAAAAAGAACTAGCTTCAGTCCCTGAAGTTCAGACGTTTGTAAAAGGGGTACTGCATATACAGCCTCCTTTTGTGCCTCCAGTGGCACTTGGGATCTCAATGTAGTTTTTTTTTTGGATTCCAAAAGTCACATTGGTTTGAACCACTTAAATCTGTGGAGTTAAAATATCTCACATGGAAAGTGGTCATGCTGTTGGCCCTGGCCGGGGCCAGGCGCGTGTCAGAATTGGCGGCTTTATCCTGTAAAAGCCCTTATCTGATTTTCCATTCGGACAGGGCTTAATTGAGGACTCGTCCTCAATTTCTCCCTAAGGTGTTTTCGGCATTTCACTTAAACCAACCTATTGTGGTGCCTGCGGCTACTAGGGACTTGGAGGATTCCAAGTTGCTGGACGTAGTCAGGGCCCTGAAAATATATGTTTCCAGGACGGCTGGAGTCAGAAAATCTGACTCGCTGTTTATCCTGTATGCACCCAACAAGCTGGGTGCTCCTGCTTCTAAGCAGACGATTGCTCGTTGGATTTGTAGTACAATTCAGCTTGCACATTCTGTGGCAGGCCTGCCACAGCCAAAATCTGTAAAAGCCCATTCCACACGGAAAGTGGGCTCATCTTGGGCGGCTGCCCGAGGGGTCTCGGCTTTACAACTTTGCCGAGCAGCTACTTGGTCAGGGGCAAACACGTTTGCTAAATTCTACAAATTTGATACCCTGGCTGAGGAGGACCTGGAGTTCTCTCATTCGGTGCTGCAGAGTCATCCGCACTCTCCCGCCCGTTTGGGAGCTTTGGTATAATCCCCATGGTCCTTTCGGAGTCCCCAGCATCCACTAGGACGTTAGAGAAAATAAGAATTTACTTACCGATAATTCTATTTCTCATAGTCCGTAGTGGATGCTGGGCGCCCATCCCAAGTGCGGATTGTCTGCATTACTTGTACATAGTTATTGTTACAAAAATCGGGTTATTGTTGTTGTGAGCCATCTTTTCAGAGGCTCCTTCTGTTATCATGCTGTTAACTGGGTTCAGATCACAAGTTGTACGGTGTGATTGGTGTGGCTGGTAATGAGTCTTACCCGGGATTCAAAATCCTTCCTTATTGTGTACGCTCGTCCGGGCACAGTATCCTAACTGAGGCTTGGAGGAGGGTCATAGGGGGAGGAGCCAGTGCACACCAGCTAGTCCTAAAGCTTTTACTTTGTGCCCAGTCTCCTGCGGAGCCGCTATTCCCCATGGTCCTTTCGGAGTCCCCAGCATCCACTACGGACTATGAGAAATAGAATTATCGGTAAGTAAATTCTTATTTTTTGTTCTCCATTTTTTAATGTGTGGAATTATATGCCAGTATCAATAGCAATGGCCTACTACTATATTTACTGCGCACAACTGAAATGCACCACAGGTATGGATGGATAGTATACTTGACGACACAGAGGTAGGTACAGCAGTGGCCTACCGTACTGCTATATATAGTATACTGGTGGTCACTGTGTCAGCAAACTGCAAAACTAAAATGCACCACAGGTATAGAATGTAGATGGATAGTATACTTAATGGATGACGACACAGAGGTAGGTACAGCAGTGGCCTACCGTACTGCTATATATAGTATACTGGTGGTCACTGTGTCAGCAAACTGCAAAACTAAAATGCACCACAGGTATAGAATGTAGATGGATAGTATACTTAATGGATGATGACACAGAGGTAGGTACAGCAGTGGCCTACCGTACTGCTATATATAGTATACTGGTGGTCACTGTGTCAGCAAACTGCAAAACTAAAATGCACCACAGGTATAGAATGTAGATGGATAGTATACTTAATGGATGTCGACACAGAGGTAGGTACAGCAGTGGCCTACCGTACTGCTATATATAGTATACTGGTGGTCACTGTGTCAGCAAACTGCAAAACTAAAATGCACCACATGTATAGAATGTAGATGGATAGTATACTTAATGGATGACGACACAGAGGTAGGTACAGCAGTGGCCTACCGTACTGCTATATATAGTATACTGGTGGTCACTGTGTCAGCAAACTGCAAAACTAAAATGCACCACAGGTATAGAATGTAGATGGATAGTATACTTAATGGATGACGACACAGAGGTAGGTACAGCAGTGGCCTACCGTACTGCTATATATAGTATACTGGTGGTCACTGTGTCAGCAAACTGCAAAACTAAAATGCACCACAGGTATAGAATGTAGATGGATAGTATACTTAATGGATGTCGACACAGAGGTAGGTACAGCAGTGGCCTACCGTACTGCTATATATAGTATACTGGTGGTCACTGTGTCAGCAAACTGCAAAACTAAAATGCACCACAGGTATAGAATGTAGATGGATAGTATACTTAATGGATGACGACACAGAGGTAGGTACAGCAGTGGCCTACCGTACTGCTATATATAGTATACTGGTGGTCACTGTGTCAGCAAACTGCAAAATTAAAATGCACCACAGGTATAGAATGTAGATGGATAGTATACTTAATGGATGACGACACAGAGGTAGGTACAGCAGTGGCCTACCGTACTGCTATATATAGTATACTGGTGGTCACTGTGTCAGCAAACTGCAAAACTAAAATGCATCACAGGTATAGAATGTAGATGGATAGTATACTTAATGGATGACGACACAGAGGTAGGTACAGCAGTGGCCTACCGTACTGCTATATATAGTATACTGGTGGTCACTGTGTCAGCAAACTGCAAAACTAAAATGCACCACAGGTATAGAATGTAGATGGATAGTATACTTAATGGATGACGACACAGAGGTAGGTACAGCAGTGGCCTACCGTACTGCTATATATAGTATACTGGTGGTCACTGTGTCAGTAAACTGCAAAACTAAAATGCACCACAGGTATAGAATGTAGATGGATAGTATACTTAATGGATGACGACACAGAGATAGGTACAGCAGTGGCCTACCGTACTGCTATATATAGTATACTGGTGGTCACTGTGTCAGCAAACTGCAAAACTAAAATGCACCACAGGTATAGAATGTAGATGGATAGTATACTTAATGGATGACGACACAGAGGTAGGTACAGCAGTGCACTCTGCACTGTACTCCTATATAATATTAATTATACTGGTGGTCCCGAGTCCCCACAATAAAGCAGCACACTGAGCACAGATATGGAGTGTTTTTCAGGCAGACAACGTATACTGGTGGTCACTGTCAGCAAAACTCTGCACTGTACTCCTGCTATATAATACAGGTGCTCCCCAGTCCCCACAATTAAGCAGTGTGAGCACTCAGCACAGATATATTATGCAGCACACTGAGCACAGATATGGTTATGGTATGGAGCGTTTTTTTCAGGCAGAGAACGGATAAAAACTGGTGGTCACTTATCAGCAAAACTCTGCACTGTACTCCTCCTAACAGCTGCTCCCCAGTCCTCCCCACAATTAAGCAATAAAGCAATCAACTCAGACTTACCTACATTTTGGCTGCTCTCTGCGGGAGAGAGCAGCCAGGTCAGCTCAGAGGACGGGCTGGGGAGGCTGTGACGTCGTGGAGGGGGTGGGCCGGAGGCAGTATGGGGTGGAGAAAGGGCGGAGCGGGGGCGGAGCAAGGGCTGGGTCATGACGATGCCTCTTTTAAGCCACGCCCCCGCTCTGTAATGCCGCAATCACCGGCATTACACTGCCGGGGGCGTGGCTATGATGACGCGATTCAGCAAGAATCGCGTCATCAACTGCCCGGACCGCCCACTTTACACACTTAGTGGGCGGACGGGCAGGGGGGTCCCCACGAATCGGGAGACTTGCCTGCTCTTCCGGGGGGCCGGGAGGGTCACCCGATTTTCGGGAGCCTCCCGGCCATTCCGGGAGAGTAGGCAAGTATGAATCAACTACAACAATAAACGGAGAGGACGCCAGCCACGTCCTCTCCCTATCATCTCCAATGCACGAGTGAAAATGGCGGCGACGCGCGGCTGCTTATATAGAATCCGAATCTCGCGAGAATCCGACAGCGGGATGATGACGTTCGGGCGCGCTCGGGTTAGCCGAGCAAGGCGGGAAGGTTCGAACCTGCCTCGGACCCGTGTAAAAAGGGTGAAGTTCGGGGGGGTTCGGTTTCCGAGAAACCGAACCCGCTCATCTCTAGTTTAAATGAACATTAGTATTAAGAAAACAGAAGTGATTAATGAGATCAAATAATCAGATCCCTTTTCAGTAAGTGTAAAACTAAAAGAACTCAGATGCAGAAACCACAATCAGGCATTGAAACTCATTACTGCAGCATGTTGTTAAAGGAAAAAGTATTAATTGGTTTAAAAAAGGATAAGATCTGTGAGTGGTTTCATCATACTGAAAGCTATTAGCAGTGTGTGTCACTCTGCAATCTCTACATATCACATCTACTACTGAAGTCTCATCACAGAGGAAAATAACGGAAACCGCTCTTCAAATATATCCCCACTCCCAGACGCTGCTGTAGACATGGCAATTAAAGGCAGAGTGCACATAGGACCTTATTTAGCAAGGATTGCAGTTTCTGCTAAAGAGTAGTTGCTGCGATCAAATAGTTGCCTCCCAGAAATAGAGAACCATCAACCAATCAGCTCGCGGACCTCCTGATTGGCTGCCGGACCGTGAGCTATGATTGGCTCACGAACCCACGCCTTACTTGACTTACCCGCTGGAGACCGTCGGGACCCTCACAGCATGCCGGGACGAGCAGAGACAGTGGCGGCCGGGACGAGCAGAGGCAGTGGCAGCTGGGATGAGCAGAGGCCGTGGCGGCCGGGATGAGCAGAGGCAGCGGCTGCCAAGAGAATTCCTGGGCCCCGGTACAACAACTTTCTGGGTCCCCCCTGACACTGGGAGCATATGTGTAATTGGCACTGGGGGTATATGTGTATCTGGCACTGGGAGTGTATGTGCAATTGGCACTAGGGGTATATGTGTATATGGCACTGGGAGCATATGTGTAATTGGCACTGGGTGTATATGTGTATCTGGAACTGGGAGTATGTGTGTATCTGACACTGAGGGCATATGTGTATCTGGTGCTGGGGCATATGTGTATCTGTCACTGGTGGCATATGAGTAATTGGCACTGGGGTTATATAATATGTATCTGGTACTGTGGGGGCATATAATCTGTATCTGGCATTGTACTGTGGGGGCATATTATGTGTATCTGGCATTGCACTACTGGGGGCATATGCGTAACTGGCACTGGGGGCATACGTGTAACTGGTACTGGGGCATACATGTATCTGGCACTGGAATCGTATGTGTAACTGACACTGGGAGTATATGTGTATCTGGCACTGGGAGCGTATGTGTAATTTGCACTGGGGGTATATGTGTATCTGGCACTGGGAGAATATGTGTTATTGGCACTAGGCGTATATGTTTATCTGGCACTGGGGGTATATGTGTATCTGGCACTGGGGGCATATGTGTATCTGGTGCTGGGGCATATGTGTATCTGGCACTCGGGGCATATGTGTATCTGGCACTGGGAGCATATGTGTATCTGGCACTGGGAGCATATGTGTAATTGGCACTGGGGGTATATGTGTATCTGGCGCTGGAGGTATATGTGTATCTGGCACTGGTGCATATGTGTAACTGGTGCTGGGGGGGTATATAATGTGTATCTGACAATGGGGGCATATAATTGTGTATCTGGCACTGTGGGGGCATAAAATGTGTATCTGGTGCTGCGGGGCATATAATGTGTATCTGGCACTGTGGGGGCATATAATGTGTATCTGGCACTGTGGGGCATATAATGTGTATCTGGCACTGTGGGGGCATATTTTGTGTATCTGGCATTGCACTACTGGTTATGTGTATCTGGCATTGTACTACTGGGAGCATATGTGTAACTGGCACTGGAAGCATAGTGTATCTGGCACTGGGGGCATATGTGTGTGAGGAAATGAGATGTCTGTGACAATTAATATAGTTATGCCTCATTTCCCATAGCATGTCCCTGCTCACCCCCAGATTGTGCTTAAATCAACCTTAATATTGTTAATATCTGCAATTGTGTTGTTATCTGTTACACTTTAGTTAATGTATTCACGTTAGACCAAGTTTCCTATTGTTTACAAACACCACAGTGTACACTCAAAGGGTGAATCATATAAGGCATCATTGTCCCTTCTTGTTTACTCCCTATTGTCCAACAGTGAGCTGAGCAGACAGGGTGGCTCACTGACTGATGTAATCACCTTGATTAGAATATGTATTGTATTCCAATGCTGTAAAAGCCTAAAACAAAGAAATCAAACACACCCCTGCAATATGAAGCTTCTGGGGTATAAGTAGAGCTTCCCAGAGAGCTGAGACAGATTCTATGCTCCTTGACTAAGAAGTAATGTTCTGTCAGGAGTTTGTGGTGGGAATGGTCATGTGGAATTGGATTACAGAGATGTGCTGAGCTGTTTATAACCCATTCTGTTCAATAAACCACTGTTGGTTTTTCATCTAGCACCGTGCCTGAGTAATTTGGAACCCAGTATCTTCACATTTGTGGAAAGCAGAGGGATCACTCAGGTTACAAGCACGGATGCAAGATATTACAGCAGAATGGAGGCAGCAGCATAAACCTACAAACACATCAAGAAGGGAGTCCTGCAAGAACTGTTTCATGCAAGAAAAATTGTATTCAACACAGTGGATACCAGAGGTCTCTAATCGAAAAATTGGTGTAATGGGACTTAGAACACCATGCTGGATAGGAGGAAGAGGAGGATATGGTCCAGGATACAGTGGAGGGGACTAGTAATGGAAAAAGGGCAACGGCCACCACTGCAGCTGCAATAACTGTCGGCAACATGGAACAGCTGAAGATATGGCTTGACATCCTGGTACCAGGAGCTGCCACACATGAGAGGGCAGCAGTATTGGGAGAGGTGCTGGGAAGACCTGTACCATCAATGGCATCAGCACCAGTGTCGGAAGAAAGACAGATGCCGCGACTACAATGATGTACCGCGCTTTGTGGTATCGGCCACGGATATTGACACACAGCTTCAGGTATTTGAGTCCACGATGAATATGCTTGATATACTGTACCTGGGAGGGAGTGATCAAAATACAGTATTTAGTGTCTAGTTTAATGGGTCAAGCTCAGGACCATGCCCTGAGCCCAGATTAAGGAAGAGACTACCAAGAGATTCGGAGAGTGTTGTTGGCTCGTTATGCAGTTACCCCAGAATCATACCGCACTAAGTTCCGATCCATGTCAAAAACTGGAGATTCTCCGTACACAGAATTTAGTAGTTTATTGCGAAGGAACTGTGATCAGTGTCTAGAAGGGAAGCAAGCCACAACTGCAAAAGACATTAAAAATCTCTTCATATTGGAGCAACTAATGAACAAAATGGCTCCAGAAGTCCGAGAGTGGGGGGTGGAGAGAAACCCCACAGACCCAGAAGCAGTAGCAGCACTGGTGGATGAATTTCTGGCTAACCGTCCCCGATGGAGGGGGACTAGCAGAGGAGAATCGGTGCCTGTCTGAATGCCCACACCTGATTGAGATACACCCTTGGCTACATCATGCCCAATGTCACCCCGTACCCCAGCCACACACCCTAGTGCACCCAGACCTCACAGTCCGAGGGGCATATCTAGAGAGGAGGGGACCCGTGTGCAGTCCCCGGGTCTGGGCCTCCTCCTCTCCTGTCCCGTAGCCGGCAGTAGCGCCATTAGCGCTCTGTCTGAGCACTAGAGACTCTGGCACAGTGCCAGAGTCTACGTCGCATGCGCAAGTCTCTGAAAAAATGGCGTGGCGGCCATTTTCCGGAGACCTGTGCATGCGCTGTAGACTCTGGCACTGTGCACAGTGTGTCTGGCACACAGTCTCTAGTGCTCAGACAGAGCGCTAACAGCTACGGGACGGGAGAGGAGGGGACCCACACCCGGATACCAGAAAGGTAAGTATATAGAAGAAATGGGTGCAGTGTGAGCGGTGTGGGCCCCCTATGGACCCAGGGCCCCGTGTGCATTGCACACACTGCACCCATTAGAAATACGCCACTGCAAGGGACAACTACATAACAGCATTCTCACAAGGCTTCTTAGGATCTAATACAGATGAATGTTGCAATTACTTTCAGTAGGAAAACAAACATACCTAGGTTCCTTCCAATATTTCTTTTTTAAAATGCCACAGGCATTTTTTACCATGACATGGCAGATTCAGGAGTCTGGAAATGCCATTCTTCTATCACATCCAACTCAGTGCAGCTCATTATCTGTGCCTGAAGTCTTATTCAATCTGCATGAAGAAGAAAGTAAGACAGATTTGCACTCTATTCCTGTTGGAGTGATCACAAAAAACACATTACATTTATTACAGCCATGATACAGAGACAGGTGCCATTGATCTTTTACGTCAGGAGAGAAGTGTGAAATTATTTTTCTTTATATTACAACCAATTTTGCAGTTGCTGCGAATTACAAAACTTATCTTCACAGCTGGGGCGGTGGTTAGATAATCTATAGTCTGCGTGCTAGCTGCGGGTGAAGGGCCTTGCAGACATGGGTAATAAAAGCAAGAGTTTAACACACGTTCCTAAAGCCTGGTAAATGTCTTGTAATATGAATAAGCCCAAAAAACATGAAAGGCGCTGGACCTATTCATAATTGCCTTGCAAAATTTTAGCTGTGCAGCTTCCATAAAGGTCACTTTTAATAGGAAAAGGAAATGGGAAATTGACTGCACTAGTATTATTGGCTAAATCGTAAAATAGAGAACCCCATATTATATTCGGCATCCTTAATTCAAATCAGATTAGGGGGTGCTGCCACAAAATATTTCTCATACGTCCTAGAGGATGCTGGGGACGCTTCAAGAACCATGGGGCATAGACGGGATCCGCAGGAGACATGGGCACTTTAAGACTTTGAATGGGTGTGAACTGGCTCCTCCCTCTATGCCCCTCCTCCAGACTCCAGTTTGATTCTGTACCCAGTGAGACTGGATGTACACTGAGGAGCTCTCCTGAGTTTCTCTGAAAAAGACTTTATAGAAGGTTTTTTATTTTCAGGAAGACCTGCTGGCAACAGGCTACCTGCTTCGTGGGACTGAGGCAGGGGAGAGAAGCAGCCCTACTTCTGTGAGTTTCAAGGCTCTGCTTCTTAGGCTACTGGACACCATTAGCTCCAGAGGGTCTGATCGCTAGGTACACCTAGATGCTCGTTCCCGGAGCCGCACCGTCACCCCCCTTGCAGAGCGAGAAGTCAGAAGACAGGTGAGTAGAAGAAGATCAGAAGACTTCAGTGATGGCTTTGAGGTACCGCGCTGCGTGCCATGCTCCCACACACAGGCGGCACTACAGGGTGCAGGGCACAGGGGTTGGGGAGGGGGGGGCCTGGGCAGCATAAAACCTCACAAATGAACTGGCAAAAGCGGTATAAAGTGCTTGGGCACTAAAACCAGACCCCCGCCAGTATAAATATGTGGAAAATAGCGGGGCTGAAGCGCGCCATTAAGGGGGCGTGGGTTAGCCCTAAGAGCTCTAATCAGCGCCATTTTCTCTTCACATTTTATCTTCCCTCCTACACTGCTGTACAAGTAACAGGGTGCAAAACGGGGGTGGGGGGGTGATACAGTAATTTGGTGCTGTTTTATTAATATTAAAAGGCATTATATTAAACATTTCAGAATCGGGATAGGCGCTGGGGTGTGAGCTGGCAAAACTCCCCCAGTGTGGTTGTGGGTGTCGGTACGCATGTGTCGGCATGTCTGAGGCTGAGTGCTCTTCCCAGGAGGAGGCTGGAGTGGGGACAGAAAAGGCTGTGGGAGTGACCTTGTCGGCATCGCCGACTGCTGATTGGGTAAATGTTTTTAGTGTTTTGAATGCAAATGTGGCTCGATTGAATAAGAGATTAGATAAATCTGAGTCTCAGAACCAGGCATGGAGAAAATCCATGGAGGATGCTTTGTCACAAGTCCAGACCTCCTCGGGGTCACAGAAGCGTTCATTTACCCAAATAGCGGATACAGATACCGACACTGACTCTGACTCCAGTGTCGACTATAGTGATGCCAGGTTGAATCCTATACTGGCTAAGAGCATTCAGTACATGATTGTGGCGATAAAAGACGTATTACATATCACGGAGGACCCTGCTGTTCCTGAGACAAGGGTCTGTATGTATAAAGGAAAGAAACCTGAGGTAACGTTTCCTCCCTCTCATGAACTCAACACTCTTTTTTGAAAAGGCTTGGGAAAATCCTGACAAAAAGTTACAGATTCCCAAGAGATTTCCAGTGGCATATCCGTTCCCCTCTGGGGACAGGGAAAAGTTGGAGTTAACTCCCAGTGTGGACAAGGCTCTATCGCGTCTGTCCAAAAAGGTGGCGCTTCCCCCTAAAGGATCCTGTGGATCGTAAGCAGGAAAATACATTGAAATCCATTTATGTCACTACGGGTACGCTGCTCAGACCTGCCGTTGCATCGGCATGGGTGAGTAACGCTATTGAGAAGTGGGCAGATAACTTGCCATCTGATATAGATTCCCTGGATAGGGATAGCATTCTTTTGACACTGAATTATATCAAGGACGCTGCAGCCTACCTAAAGGGAGCTGTGAGGGATATTGGCCTTTTGGGATCAAGGGCCAATGCCATGGCAGTCTCGGCTAGGAGGGCATTGTGGATTCATCAATGGAATGCTGATGCTGACTCTAAGAAGGCTATGGAGTCTCTGCCGTATAAAGGTGATGTCTTGTTTGGTGACGGCTTCGCTGACCTGGTATCTACGGCTACCGCGGGTAAGTCATCATTTCTACTTTATGTCCCTGCACAACAAAAGAAAACGCACCACTATCAGATGCAGTCCTTTCGGCCCAATAAATACAAAAAAGGACAAGGGTCTTCCTTCCTTGCTACTAGAGGAAGGGGAAAAAGATCACCGACTGTGGCAGGTTCCCAAGAGCAGAAGTCCTCCCAGACTTCTGCCAAATCCACCGCATGACGCTGGGGCTCCTCTGCGGAAGTCCGCACCAGTGGAGGCTCGTCTCCAACTCTTTAGTCAGGTCTGGGTTCGCTCAGCCCTGGATCCTTGGGTATTAGAAATAGTAGCCCAAGGGTACAAATTGGAGTTTCAAGACGTGCCCCCTCACCGATTTTTCAAATCGGCCTTGCCAGCTTCTCTTCCAGAAAGGGAGGTTGTATGCGCTGCAATACAAAAGCTGTGTCAAAATCATGTCATTGTCACTGTACCCCCGTCACAGCAGGGAGAAGGCTTTTATTCAAGCCTGTTCGTGGTCCTGAATTCTGAACCTCAAATCCCTCAATTTCTATCTGAAAAAATTTAAATTCAAGATGGAATCTCTACGAGCAGTGATCTCCAGTCTAGAGGAGGGGGATTTTATGGTGTCGGTCGACATAAAGGGTGCCTACTTACACGTCTCCATATATCCTCCACATCAGGCTTACCTGAGGTTTGCTGTTCAGGATTGTCATTACAAATTTCAGACGTTGCCGTTTGGTCTGTCCACGGCTCTGAGGATTTTCACCAAGGTAATGGCGGAAATGATGGTTCTCCTGCGCAAGCAAGGAATCACAATTATCCCGTACTTGGACGATCTCCTGATAAAGGCGAGATCCAAGGAGCAATTACTGAAAAACGTTACGCTCTCCCTGACAATTCTGCAACAACATGGTTGGCTACTAAACTTGCCAAAATCACAGTTGGTTTCCGACAACACGGCTGTCATTCTTGGGTATAATTCTGGACACAGAATTACAGAGAGTCTTTCTTCCAGTGGAAAAGGCTCTGGAAATTCAGAACGTGGTCAAACAGATTCTGAAACCGGCAAGAGTGTCGATTCATCAATGCACTCGGTTGCTGGGGAAGATGGTGGCGGCCTATGAAGCCATTCAGTTTGTCAGGTTCCATGCCAGGGTATTTCAGTGGGACCTGTTGGACAAGTGGTCCGGGTCTCACCTGCACATGCACCGGAAAATAATCTTATCTTCCAGGACCAGAATCTCTCTTCTGTGGTGGCTGCACAGTACTCACCTCCTAGAGGGACGAAGGTTCGGGATCCAGGATTGGATCCTGGTGACCACAGATGCAAGTCTCCGAGGTTGGGGAGCAGTCACACAGGGGGAAAATTTCCAGGGAAAATGGTCAAGCCAGGAAGCTTGTCTGCACATAAACATTCTGGAATTAAGGGCCATTTACAACGGCCTTCTGCAAGCGGAACATCTTCTTCGCAGTCTGCCCGTCTTGATTCAGTCGGACAACATAACAGCAGTGGCGTACGTAAACCGCCAAGGCGGAACAAAGAACAGAGCGGCAATGGTGGAGGCCACAAAAGTTCTTCGTTGGGCAGAAAGACATGTAAGCGCTCTGTCAGCAGTCTTCATTCCAGGCGTGGACAACTGGGAAGCAGACTTCCTCAGCAGACACAATCTCCATCCAGGAGAGTGGGGTCTTCATCAAGAGGTCTAAGCAGAAGTGACAAATCGTTGGGGAATTCCTCAAATAGACATGATGGCGTCCTAACAAGAAACTTCAGAGATATTGTTCCAGGTCAAGGGACCCTCAAGCAATAGCAGTGGACGCCCTAGTGACACCGTGGGTGTTTCAGTCGGTCTATGTGTTCCCTCCACTTCCACTCATTCCAAAGGTGATAAAGATCATAAGAAGAACAAAGGTTCAAGCAATACTCATTGTTCCAGACTGGCAGTGCCAGATTAAGGTCCACATAGGCCTGGAGCTGAAATTTATAAAGGGCCTATTGTGTGCCGCCACCGGGCGTGTGATCGCCGCACAGAAGTTCTCCCTGTGTGTCCAGGGTGGTGTGGTGGCATACTACATCACTGCACTACAGTACCTCCCCACATTACATATCTTCACTATACTACATCTCTGCACAACATGCCTGCACTCTATTACTTCGCTACCCCCCCCACCCTACATCCCAGCACTATACATACCCAAACTACCTCCCAACACTACACCCCTATACTATATCCCTGAACCACCTTCCTATACTACATCTCATCACTATACCACTACGTTACCTCCCCACACTACATCTCTGCACCATTTCACTGCACTACCACCCCACACTACATCACTCTGCTACATCCTCACACTACATCTCTGCACCATATCACTGCACTACCAACCCACACTACATCACTACGCTATTTCCTCACACTACATCTCCGCACTACAGTATATCACTGCACTACTTACCCATACTACATCTCGCACTATATCACTGCACTTACCACCCCACACTACACCTCAACACTATACTACACTACCTCCCCACACTACATCACTATGCTACCTTCCCACACTACTATGCTACCTTCCCACACTACATCTCAGCACTATGGGGTCTATTTACTAAGCCTGGGATGGAGATAAAGTCGACGGAGATAACGTCTCAGCTAATCGGCTCCTAACTGTCATTTCACAGGCTGGGTTTGAAAAATGACAGTTAGTAGCTGATTGGCTGGTACTTTATCTCCATTCAAGGCTTAGTAAATAGATCCCTATATCTCAGCACTAACTCTCCACACTACATCACTACACTCTCTCCCTCACACTGCATAATTGCACTACTTGACCACAATACATCACTATACACAACACTCCACTGCCTCCCCACAAAATTTTTATTTTTATCTTTGCTCTGGTCTTTGCGTGCAGAGCAGCTCTGGAGGAGAAGTTTACAGTGACGCAGTCCAGGTAGCACAAGGGGTAAGAAGGGGTGGGCCCCTGAGGATGGGGATGGGAGGGACTACTTTGGGTGTCTGCTTACTCACTACAGTGCATCAGCCCATGGGTGGCTGACTTTTAAGCCCCATACACACTAAACAATATGACCAATGAACGATATTGGTAAATGATTTCCCTTCAGCTTCCAAACATACTTGATAAAAGACATTGTGCATACACACTGAATGATTTTTCAAACGATATGAACGATGAACGATATTGCTAGCATCGTCTGGGACACTAATGGTGGATAATTTAAATAATGGGCTGGCATTACAGAGTGGCTATTATGATGAATATCATTCATATCGTCCATCGCTTATCGTTCATCGCGTACACACTGAACGATATACACTTTTACGTGTAAGATATAGGCAAAATTGAGCTGCAAGTTCAGAAGACTGAAACCCTAGCTGATGAAGGGCGGGGGCGCGCATCGTTCATTGGATACACACTGGACTACATTGTGAACGATATCGCTCATAAAGCTCACAAGGACTGATATAGTTCACAATATCTTCTAGTGTGTATGGGCCTTTAGGCATGTGCACATGCCTATTCTCAGTTCCCAATCTATACCAGCCTCCTGGGGGCCCCGGGCCACTCATGACTGTCACTCTGTGCCCATGTAAAGTGACTGATCAATCAGCTTTTTTGTTGAGCAGCTCCCAAAATTTCCCCAACAGTAAAAACAGTGCTCTGTACCTGCTGGATACTGTGTTGGGTACAGTGCGGAATATATTGGGACACACAGTTAAATATTGAGTCAGTTACAGTGTGGGTCACACAGTGTGAGTCAGGTACAGTGCAGGACGGATACAGTGCAGGTTAAAGAGCGGGTCGGATACATTGCAGTAAGCAGAGCCGGCGCTTCCATTAGGCAGCTGCCTATTGGCGTCAGCACATGAAGGACGGCTCTGCGTGCACCAAAATAAAAAAAAAGTAGTGAGGCACCCGCTCTCTAGTCACTTGCAGGACTGTTCCCTTCTCCCCCTGCTGCGTCGCTCGCCCCCGTTCCCCATGAACAGGGGTGGCACCTACACTCAGGGCAGAAGGGGCTTCCCCCAACACTGGCGACCCATCCCCAGCACATCCTGACTGGCGGCGGCGATGTGGGCTATTATCCTGTGGATCTGCACGCTGCTGTCTCCCTGCACGGTGCTTGTAGCAGAGGCACTGTGGACATGTTGCCCGAACAAGAGCACCTCTACCTGCTCTACCAAGCCCTGACACCGGCACTAGGAAACAGACCAAGGTGAGTGAGCGGGAGACGGGAGAGCAGAGTGCAGAAGGGGAGAGAGGAGGAGACAGGCTGTTCCACTAGGAGGCTTCCCCTCTGTCCGGCTCCTACCTCTCTCTGTCCTGACAGAGGCCCACGTTTTAGAGATCCCCAGTTTGCTATCACCGCTGATACGCCTGACACTGGCTCCTAACCCTGTGCATTAAAACTGTGGAGTGCGGATTGCACCCAGTGACTTTGTGCTGCCCTGTGCAAGGTGTCCATCGACGTCCCAAGTCACTGTGTGACTTTGTGTCCCATAATTATAGGTACCGCCAGCCTAACCCTCTCCTCCACTTATACAGCCTTTCTCCAACCTCCCCCCATTGCCTACCCTAACCTCCCCTCCCGCAGCCTAACCCTTCCCTCCCCGCAGCCTAACCCTAACCTCCCCTCCCCGCAGCCTAACCCTAACCCTTCCCTCCCCGCAGCCTAACCCTAACCTCCCCTCCCTGCAGCCTAACCCTAACCTCCCCTCCCGCAGCCTATCCCTAACCCTTCCCTCCCCGCAGCCTAAACCTAGCCTCCCCTCCCCGCAGCCAAACCCTAACCTCCCCTCCCCGCAGCCTAACCCTAACCTCCCCTCCCTGCAGCCTAACCTCCCCCCCGCAGCCTAACCCTAACCTCCCCTCCCTGCAGCCTAACCCTAACCTCCCCTCGCGCAGCCTATCCCTAACCCTTCCCTCCCCGCAGCCTAAACCTAACCTCCCCTCCCCGCAGCCAAACCCTAACCTCCCCTCCCTGCAGCCTAACCTCCCCTCCCCGCAGCGTAACCCTAACCTCCACTCCCCAGCCTAACCCTAACCTCCCCTCCCCGCAGCCTAACCCTTATCTCCCCTCCCATAGCCTAACCCTAATCTCCCCTCCCTGCAGCCTAACCTCTCATCCCATAGCCTAACCCTAACCTCCCCTCCCTGCAGCCTAACCTCCCCTCCCCGCAGCCTAACCCTAATCTCCCCTCCCTGCAGCCTAACCCTAACCTCACCGCAGCCTAACCCTAACCCCCCACCCCCGCATTCTAACCCTAACCTCCCCTCACCTCAGCCTAACCCTAACCTCCCCGCAACCTAACCCTAACGTCCCCTCCCTGCAGCCTAACTCTAACCTCCCCAAGTGCTTGTCCCTAACCTCTTTCAAAGCAGCCTAACCCTAACCTCCCCTCCCATAGCCTAAATGGCCCAGTCCAGCATTAGGTAGAGGAAGAAGATCGCCACGCAGAAAGCACTGCCGAGCACCGTGATCTGCCGGCTCAGCTTCACGAACCTTGTCAGCACCAGCACAGCTCTGCTGACACCGCAGCCCGGGTCACACGGACAAGCTCTCCCCGAACGTGCACATAGTAACACCTGATATAAATTGTAAAGCGGCGCAGTGTGCGATGGTGAGCAGGTAGGGGAGGCTGTCGGTCTCAGGCGGCGATTGGATGAGATCTCTGCTAGCGGTGACAGACACCGAGAAATGTTACTGGCTGCACAGCATATTCTGCAGCACCTGCACATTTTTAAAAACAGGGCCACAAAATGACTGTAGTGCATATTTTGTGATTACTGAATCTCTCACATCACATGCTTGCCTTCCTTTCTAATCTCTTACATAGAGTATTTATCTTTATTTACTTACTTCTTTTCTAACATACCTTAATCACTTACTTTACTGTCTGCCTGTCTGTCTGTACATTACTCTTCTTTACCTGTACTCATGTCTTACCTACATTCCTTTATTCTGCCTCCCTTCCCACTTCTCTCTCCTTACCTTTTCCTGCCTCAGTATTGCATGTGACAACAAGACTGCAGCAGTGCTGGCCCCACCCCTTTCACGATGTCATGAAGTGGGCGGGGCTTGCAGTACGAGGAGGAAGTGCTGCATAGCCCTAAGCCCAGCCACTGGGAGAACGGAGAACCAGCATGGGCTGCAGCATCAGTGGTACAGGCTGTGCTGGGTGCTGTTACCAAACGCTGCCTGATCGGAGCTCAGCTCTGATCGCGGCAGCAATCCAGTGAAGAGGTGAGTGCAGGCCACTGTGGGGACAAAGCAATGCAGACAGTGTTTCTTTCCTGTAAACACTGGCTGCTTTGCAGGGAAGCCTGTGGGCCTATTTTCAATGGGGGGCCTGGAGCTGCAGCTCCATCCGCCCCATTGTTAATCCGGCCCTGCAGACTGGTCAAGGAGGGCCTGGTATCCGGATCTTCAGGAATTACTCATAGGAGATCCCTGGCCTCTTCCTCTTACAGCAAGGACCGTGCATGTATCAAGACTTACTGCGGCTGCGTTTGACGGCATGGCGGTTGAACGCCAAATCCTAGCCCAAAAGGGTATTCCCAGTGAAGTTATTCCCACACTACTTCAGGCTAGAAAAGAAATAACGGCGAGGCAGTATCACCGTATTTGGAGAGAATATGTGTCTTGGTGTGAAGGCTCCTGTCACAACTGAGGGCCTGAGCTGACGGGAGGCAGCCTCAGTTGTAGGGGCTGAGATGTACCGGAACCTGGGAGGTTGTATCAGACCCCTGGACATGTAAGTAACATGAATAATAACTGCCCGAAGGCGTGACCACGACAACTTGGATAAAAGTCAATGATGTTTATTATGACAACTCCGCAACACAGCAGCAGTAAAAGAAAACGTAAAAGTCAGCAAAGAATAAATACAGTTCCTGGGTACTACAGGATGGCAGGAGCCACAGGGCACTGGTAGTGTGAGATAGTTCTTATGATCTTCTAGATGGAAAGTCCTTACCAGGCCCGACTGTAGCAATGGAGATAACCCAGGATTGTGCCAGTTGGTGTTCCAGGAAAAGCTGGGTTGCTGAAGATAAAACAGCTGCTGTGGATACTGGCTGGAACCAGACTGTTGTTAGCACGGAGTGGATACTGGCTGGAACCAGTTAAATAATAAATGAACTTGGGAGCGATGAAATATGAACTGAAATGTAGAACTTGAGAGCGGAGAAATAATAATACCGGTGGAGAGTGGTAAAGTGTAGAAAGGACACCGGCCCTTTAAGGGAAGCTGTACTCTGCTGGAAGCTGAGCTGGAAGCAGGTAATGTTGTAGCTGGAAACAGATGAATCCACAATGGATTGGAGAGTCAGGCTACACCGCAGGTGGAATGCTGGTGCGGGTCTCTATGGTGGAAGTCTTGAGACAGGAGCTGGAACCTGGAAGACAATCACAGGAGAGAGACAAACAGGAACTAGGTTTGACAACCAAAGCACTGACGCCTTCCTTGCTCAGGCACAGTGTATTTATACCTGCAGCAAGGAAGGGATTGGCTAGGCAATTATGCAGATTATCAATACTGAGAACAGATTGGTGGAAATGATCAGCTGACAGAAACCAAGATGGCTGCGCCCATGCAGACACTTGGAGGGAAGTTTGGTTTGTAATCCATGTGGTAATGAAAACAGTAATGGCGGCGCCGGCCTGACAGATGCACATCCAACCACGCGGACACAGCGGAGGCCGCGGCTGACGTAATCGCCACTCAGACACTCTGCATGCAGAAGTTCAGGGACGGCGGCGGAGGCCGCGGGAGACGCCATGCCAGGTGTAATATGGCGTTTACTGTGACAGCGTCCCAGAGTGACAGGAGAAGATACAGGAATGTACACATCAGGATAACAGATGGGATCCGGTCCTGGAGCGCTGAGCCAGCCTTAGGAGGCATCTGATGGGTAAGAAATGGCGTCCAGATACCCGGATCGTGACAGCTCCTATGGAAGAATTTCAGCTGGGGTGTTTTCTCCATTTTTTGCAAGCAGGTGTGGATGCGGGCCTAAAGTTAGGCTCCATTAAAGTACAAATTTTGGCTTTGTCGATTTACTTTCAGAAAGAATTGGCCTCCCTTCCAGAAGTTCAGACCTTCGTGAAAGGAGTGCTGCACATCCAACCTCCCTTTGTGCCCCCAGTGGCACCATGGGATCTTAACCTGGTGTTGCAGTTCCTGCAATCTCATTGGTTTGAACCTTTACATAAGGTTGAGCGCAAATTCCTCACTTGGAAAGTGGTCATGCTGTTGGCCTTGGCATCTGCAAGGTGGGTGTCTGAATTAGCGGCTTTGTCTCACAAGAGCCCCTATTTGATATTCCATGTAGATAGAGCGGAGTTGAGAACTCGTCAGCAATTTCTACCAAAAGTGGTTTCATCGTTTCACATGAACCAACCTATTGTGGTGCCAGTGGCTACTGAAGCCTTGGCGGAATCGAAGTCCTCG
Organism: Pseudophryne corroboree; assembly: GCF_028390025.1. NCBI lineage: Eukaryota > Metazoa > Chordata > Amphibia > Anura > Myobatrachidae > Pseudophryne > Pseudophryne corroboree. Next base: position 85,223,869 of record NC_086454.1, read on the forward strand.
ATGTGGTCAGAGCTTTGAAAATTTATGTCGCCAGAATGGCTCAGATTAGGAAAACGGAGGCTCTGTTTGTCCTGTATGCTCCCAACAAGATTGGGGCTCCTGCTTCCAAGCAGACTATTGCACGCTGGATCTGTAATACGATTCAGCATGCTCATTCCACGGCGGGATTGCCGTTGCTGAAATCGGTGAAGGCCCGTTCTACGAGAAAGGTGGGCTCACCTTAGGCGGCTGCCCGAGGGGTCTCGGCGTTAGAGCTTTGCCAAGCGGCTACTTAGTCGGGTTCAAACACTTTTGCTAAGTTCTACAAGTTTGATACCCTGGCTGAGGAGGACCTCATGTTTGGTCAATTGGTGCTACAGAGTCAACCGCACTCTCCCGCCCGTTCTGGAGCTTTGGTATAAACACCATGGTTCTTGAAGCGTCCCCAGCATCCTCTAGGATGTACTGTATGAGAAAATAGGATTTTAATACCTACCGGTAAATCCTTTTCTCTTAGTCCGTAGAGGATGCTGGGCACCCGTCCCAGTGCGGACTCAATCTGCAGTACTTGTTTAATAGTTATTGCTTGTGTTACACAAATGTTGTGCTTTGGTTATGGTCAGCCTGTTGCTGATTTTGTTCATGCTATTCACTGGAATTCTGTTAAATGCCAGGTTGTACGGCGTGTTTGGTGGTGTGAGCTGGTATGTATCTCACCCTTAGTTTAACAATAAATCCTTTTCCTCTAAATGTCCGTCTCCCTGGGCACAGTTCCTATAACTGGAGTCTGGAGGAGGGGCATAGAGGGAGGAGCCAGTTCACACCCATTCAAAGTCTTAAAGTGCCCATGTCTCCTGCGGATCCCGTCTATACCCCTTGGTTCTTGAAGCGTCCCCAGCATCCTCTACGGACTAAGAGAAAAAGATTTACCGGTAGGCATTGAAATCCTATTATTGTTACCAATATTTAGTAAATTAACGAAGAAGAAGAAGAAGAAGAAGAAGAAGAAGAAGAAGAAGAAGAAGAAAGAATTTGTCTTGTAGTGGCGCACATGCATAAATTAAATAAACACATTAAAATATAACCTTTATGATAGTTTTCTTTAAAAGGCCTGTAACTGTGAAATATTAAAACCAATGACAAGTGAAAAGACAAAGGGGGTCATTCCGAGTTGATCGCTCGCTGCCGATTTTCGCAGTGCAGCGATCAGGTGAAAAATCGGCATTTCTGCGCATGCATATGGGCCGCAATACGCACGCGCGTCGTACGGGTACAAAGCACATTGTGGTTGTGCACAGGTTGTAGCGAAGTTTTCAGTCGCACTGACGGCCGCAAGAAGATTAACAGGAAAGGGGCGTTTCTGGGTGTCAACTGATCGTTTTCAGGGAGTGTTTGCAAAAACGCAGGCATGTCTGAAAAAATGCAGGCGTGTCTGGGCGTTCGCTGGGCGGGTGTATGACGTCAAATCCGTACAGGAATAGGCTGAAGTGATCACAAGCGCTGAGTAGGTTTAGAGCTACTCTGAAACTGCACAAACTGTTTTTGCAGAGCTCGGCTGCACAAGCGTTCGCACTTCTGCTAAGCTAAAATACACTCCCCAGTGGGCGGAGGCATAGCGTTTGCACGGCTGCTAAAACTAGCCAGCGAGTGATCAACTCGGAATGACCCCCAAAGTGTAACATATAATGTTAAAATCACACGTTATACTCCATGTGTTGGCACTGCATTAATAAATTATCATTTTCTGGGTATTATAACCTCCAATAATATTTTCTGGGCCCTTAGAGTGTTTGGTATTTCAAATAAATTCCTTCAATATAATAATGTCTCGTGTACTTCTTTATTTGTAAATTTTAATTCGAATTCACAGAGTACAATGTTCTCTCTATAGCATTATTGTCTCATCCTGAATTTATAGGTTCTCAACTTTTTAGTTAATATGTAATTGCTGGCTAGTGTTCCCCTCTTATCTTATTCACATACTTTATTGGACTTAAGGGGGGTACACATGGAGCGATGTTCAGCTATAATTTCTAAGCAACCTGACTAGTACACGTGTATAGGGGTGCCGGTAATCGCTCCATGTATAGGGGTGCCGGCGACAGCGATGCGTGGTCCCGCGTGTCACTATCGCCGGTGCTAGATTGGCCTGCATGCAGGCATAATCTAGCAGGTCGCTCATTTCACCGGTGGATGAAATGAGCGGCCCCCCTTGTCCGTGTCCCCACCCCCACCCCCTCACTCAGCACATCGCGCTGTGCTGAGCGGGGGAGAGATGTGTGCTGAGCGATCTGAGCTAGACCGCTCAGTACACATCTCTGGGGAAAGCTCCCCGTCAGTACGGCGCTTTAGAGGTGCTAATATATTGAACTAAATAGCTGTTATTGGAAGTGTTTACTGATGTCTTAATATTACATTGGTGGTAATGCTTCAATTAATTATCATGGGCAATAATAACAATTAATGGGGGTCATACCGAGTTGACTGCTAGCTGCCGTTGTTCACAGTGCAGCGATCAGGCTAAAAAGCGGCATTTCTGCGCATGCGTATGGGCCGCAAGGTGCACGCCCATCGTACGGGTACAAAGCCCATTGTGGTTGTGCACAGGTTGTAGCGAAGTTTTCAGTCGCACTGACGGCTGCAAGAAGATTGACAGGAAGGGGGCGTTACTGAGTGTCAGCTGACCGTTTTCAGTGAGTGTTTGCATAAACGCAGGCGTGTCTGAAAAAACACAGGCGTGGCTGGTCATTCGCTGGGCGGGTGTATGATGTCAAATCCGGACATGAATAGGCTGAAGTGATTGCAAGCGCTGAGTAGGTTCAGAGCTACTCTGAAACTGCACAAACTTTTTTTTGCAGAGCTCGGCTGCACATGCGTTCGCACTTCTGCTAAGCTAAAATACACTCCCCAGTGGGCGGCGGCATAGCGTTTGCACGGCTGCTAAAACTATCTAGCGAGCGATCAACTCGCAATGACCCCCAATATGTACAGAGTTTTCGTTACTGTGGATAAACCATGCTATGTATGGATGTACTGTAAATAAACGTTCTCAGTCTCTGCTGTCAACGTTATAATGTATATAAGTATGTCATCAGCAATCGTTCTCAGTCTCTGCTGTCAACGTTATAATGTATATAAGTATGTCATCAGCAATCGTTCTCAGTCTCTGCTGTCAACGTTACCAACCTTATATTTTGTTTGGTTATAATGCAAATTAATCTGCTGTAAGCAGGTATCACTGCTGATTATTAACCTACACCGCTTCAGACAATTGGACACTGTCAGCATTGTTCGGACACAGGTGGAGCATAGCGCCGCACACATCACCGCTCCGACGCCCTCCCTCTGTCCGTTCCTACAGCGGTAATTAACAAACAATGGAGGAATAACTGCATGTTGGTTTGCCTGCCACTAGAATCCTCACGCTGTTGCTTGCCTAACATAAATCAATCAAGAACTAAGTAGGTGAGCTACAAATGGGTCACTCTCTGTCTATTTGAGACTTGAACTTATCATCTAAGCACCTCATATCCGTGAATATAAGGAACTATTGCATACAAGGGTTCTTGGTGCGATTGTTTTAGAACTGGAGACGTTTATGTTACAGATTAAATTTTATTAATATTGTATGATATATATATATGTCAATCATTTACAATATATTATATTGTTTTTAATTTGAAATATGAAATTAATAAATAATTTTTATTTATAGCGCTTCCTGATATATACCTTTTTTTATCTCTTTATACATTTATTATTTGGTACTCCAGTAGTACCAGTTGGGAGCTGCTAAAATAATTATCAATATAGACTTTTGTATATATGTTGAAAAACGAGCAGGATAGTTGATTATATAAGCGCAAGGGAATTTTTGGTAATTATTAACCCAGCAGTTTATGTTATTATTTAATTTGATTCACTGTTGTTGGCAATAATAGCCTATTTATACAGCAGTATTGACAAAATATATTATATCTACATCCATCGAAATAGACATACAATATTCTTAATGGTGGTGTGCATCCTCTATTATTAATACACATATAGTACATTAAATCTCATTTCTAATGTCACACTAAATAAATTCTTATTCCCTTGATAATTAATGAGTAATATCTCTCACTATATTAATAGATAGGTAACCATGACCTTTATAGTCCGTGTGTATTACCACTCTGGGGAACCACTGCACTATCAATTCAATTCAATAATTTTGGAGCTACTTTAGAAATTCACATATATATTGTTGGTTTAAACTGAACAGTTTACAATGGTCACATATGATTGATTCGATTTATTGCTTGCTTATCATATGAATTCTAATGGTATGTTTTATCCTATTGGAGTAAATAAGCTTATATTTATAGCATCAGGCATTCAGACTGTCATGAGCCACTGCTTTTGTTTATGTATTTTATGTTATATTTCTGTTTGCGTGCCAGGTTTTCTCATGTACTTGTTTTGAGTACTGTTGCGGGACGCCTTTGGTGAGTCTGTGTAACTGCAGCCTGTCTCCTGTATGTGTGGCCTGTGCTGTCTCACCTGTCAATTATTTAAGCCATTACCTTGTATCTGGCTTCCTGATTGGGGAGTGTAACATAGTAACATAGTATCTAAGGTTGAAAAAAAGACAATTGTCCATCGGGTTCAACCTATTTGTGGTCTCCTATGCATGATTATTTTGTATAAAATTTTGACTGAAGTTGCTGACTGCCGTTCCGATTAACCCCTCTTTTTTATAATAACCATAGTGCGTGACTATGCCCCGTAACCCTGGATATCCTTATCCATTAGGAATTTATCTAACCCATTCTTAAAGGTGTTGACTGAGTTGGCCATTACAACTCCCTCAGGTAGGGAATTCCAAACACGTATTGTCCTTACCGTAAAAAAGCCTTTACGCCGTATTGTGTGGACTCTCCTCTCCTCTAACTTGAGCGAGTGTCCACCTGTTCTCTGTGTTGATCTAACCAAAAACAGGTACTGCGCAAGATCTGTATATTGTCCCCTTATATATTTGTAAATGTTGATCATGTAACCTCTTAATCTCCTCTTTTCCAGTGTAAACATGCCTAGTCTTGCAAGCCTTTCCTCGTATTCCGGCGTCTCCATACCCTTAATTAGTTTGGTCGCCCGCCTTTGAACCTTCCTTTATTACCCAGCCTGCCTTTCACCTGATGCTGGTGATAGATACATGTTCCTGTTTGTACCTGTGTCCAGGCCCTGTCCTATGGTGGAATCTTGAACCTGTCAGCTGTGTTGTACCCGTGACCTAGAGACTTTGCTCGATTGATAACCTGACCAGATCCAGCCAGCATTGTATTCAGGTTCTTGTTAAGCAGTGTGTGGAGTTTCCACACAGACACTGTCTTGCTTATATTTCTGTATTATAACATCTTAGAGCATTCAGTGAGAACCTGTCAGCTTGTATTAGATCCTGTCTGCCTGTGTTGAACCCATGACCCGGAGACCTTGCCAGATTGATTACCTGGCCAGAACCAGCTAGCATTGTACTCAGGTTTTTTTTGAGTTTCCACACAGACACTGCTTGCCTGTCTTTCTGTATTACACTGTAACATCTTCATGCGTTGTTGCATTCACAATCACTCATATATTCCGTGTCTTAGTTTTCAACACTCGGTGCCTTGATTCCTATGTTTGGATTTTGGCGGCTGCGCCGCATATAATCTGTTCATTGTCCTTTCTGTATTCTCTCCCATTGGTAGTCACACTAGTCTTAGTTAGCTTTCCCCTTATTCACTCACAGGCCAGTATTTACTAAAAATCCGAGTTTGGCCGATTTGTGTTTTTTTTTCTAAGTCCCAATCCGGGAATTCACTAAGCAGAAAACTCGGCAGTGTCGGGTCTATTCGTAATGGTTTGATTGGCAAAGTTCTGAAATACGAATGAATAGACCATCGGTCAAACGCGGCTGTTATTTCATACAATACGGGCATTCACTATTCATTCGTATTTGGGTATTAGTCTCTGAGTGCTCAAGTGTGGGTCTATTTTTTTTCGATTCGTTAAAAAAAGCAGCAATAAAATAGACCTGCTTTTTCCAGTCGAGTTTGGATAACTACGCACGGATCAGTAAGATCTGTGCATGGTTATCTATGGGAAAGGGTCTGTTTAGTGTAAAAATAGAAAAAAAAATTGTGTGGGGTCCCCCCTCCTAAGCACAACCAGCCTCGGGCTCTTTGAGCCGGTCCTGGTTGAAAAAATATGGGGGGGGAAATGACAGGGGTTCCCCCATATTTCATCAACCAGCACCGGGCTCTGTGCCTGGTCCTGGTTCCAAAAATATGGGGGACAAAAAGCGTAGGGGTCCCCCGTATTTTTGAAACCAGCACTGGACTCCACTAGTCAGAGAGATAATACCACAGCCGGGGGACACTTTTATATAGGGACCTGCGGCCCTGGCATTAAATCACTAACTAGTCACCCCTGGCCGGGGTACCCTGGAGGAGTGGGGACCCCTTAAATCAAGGGGTCCCCCCCTCCAGCCACCCAAGGGCCAGGGGTGAAGCCCGAGGCTGTCCCCCCATCCATGGGCTGCGGATGGGGGGCTGATAGCCAAGTGTAAAATAAAAGAATATTGTTTTTTGCACAAGAACTACAAGTCCCTGCAAGCCTCCCCCGCAAGCTGATACTTGGAGAACTACAAGTACCAGCATGCGGGGGTTAAACGGGCCGCTGGTACCTATAGTTCTCTGGAAAAAAAATACCCAAATAAAAACAGGACACACACACCTTGAAAGTACAACTTTATTACATACATTCCGACACACACATACTTACCTATGTTCAGATGCCGACTCAGCCCACGTCTCGACGTCGATTCCAGGGTACCTGAAAATAAAATTATACTCACCTAAATCCAGTGTGTCGTGTCCTTTTTTAATAATCCACGTACTTGGCAAAACAAAAAAAAACGGAAACCCGACCACGCACTGAAAGGGGTCCCATGTTTACACATGGGACCCCTTTCCCCGACTGCCAGGACCCCCCTGACTCCTGTCAAAGAGGGTCCCTTCAGCCAATCAGGGAGCGGCACTCTCCTGATTGGCTGTGTGCTCCTGTAGTGTCTGTGAGGCAGCACATGGCAGAGATACAATGTAGCGCCTATGCGCTCCATTGTAGCCAGTGGTGGGAACTTTGCGATCAGCGGTGAGGTTACTTTCGGTCAACCGCTGACCGCAAAGTTCCCACTACATAATTCTGCAGGGAAGCTATGAGAACAAATTGGGCGGTATTCAATTCTTTCCGCCCCCTTCCACACCTATTCTGTTTCTGCTGTCGGGTGTGGTGTCATCATTTCAGCTCGTTACCCCTGGGGTAGCGAGGCACCCAACCCTTTACTCAGCTGAAACTGTATACTATGGGTGCGATATGCGCAATAACAGGGATCACTTTATAAAGGAGATTGGGTGTGATATATCATTTGAATACCGACCAGTATGTAATTTTGTCTTCACTTTTAAAGGGCATTGTTATACATACAGCATTACTCCTTATATCCCTTAGGAATGTTTTTATATCCCTTGGGAATTAAGATGGGCAGAAAGGGGTCCAATGTGGGGTGATCCTTTTTTTGTGTGATATCCAACATCTGCTGTTGTGGAGTTGTGCCTCCCTATAGGCCTAGTAAGTGGATTAGATAAGGTGGTTGACTGGGGCTGGCTAGAGGACTATGTTGTGTCTGTTTTGGGAGTGCGTGTGGTGGGTAGGCATTTACGCCTCTCTTTAACTACAGTGTGAGTTGTGAGCACCTGGTGGAGTGGCGGAAGGTGGGGATTAGGGGTGGCCAGAGATATATTTTGTGGCTGTTGGTTGGGCATGCACAGCTCACTGTAATTGCAGTGTGTGTTGACACCTCCAGGCAGAGAGCGGTGTGCATTGTCTAGCGTGCCTTTGTTAAGTTGACATTTAGCCTGTTATATAATAGATGTCACTAATATACATTATTTTTTCTCCCTGATGCCAGTGTAACACCCTGGTGTTGGCGGGTATGTCTAAGTGGTTGAGAGAGGTATCACAGGTGTTGGGTGGCTATGTGATGGACCTTTCCCCGGAAATGTTTCTCCCAGAACCTTGCCCTGCAGTACTGTGTTCAGAGGGGTAGGATAGATTGATATGAAACAGGAGTGAGTCAGTAATTCCAACAGGATGTCTTTTATTGAGCTGCAATGAACTCTGGATTGAAGATGATGATTCATTTATTGGCGCATTGAATTTGAATGATCACAAAAAAGAGGAATTTGTGCAATAAAGATGAACAAAGAGAAGACTATTGGCTACAGTTCACACCATAAAGGAGTATTCAATATGCAAAAGACAATTAACAGGAATCACAAAAGAATGACAGAATATCATTGGAATCACAGTTGAACATATTAATTAGAATCACAAGTATTGGCATGAGCTCATTGGAATCACAGTCTATAATATGGTCATGAGAAGAGTGATGAAAGAAACAATTAGCAATAGCAAACACTAACTTTCTAGCTTTCCCTAGCCATGGTATTGTATGACAATCTTCACTAGCAAAAAATATTGGAGCTTTGGTAGAATTCTGCTGTGTACCAATATGTCAGTGGGGATTGGCTCACAATTGAAAGGGGGGATCTTGTGAGGTAACAGAGACAGATGTTCACAGTTCTATGCAAAAAGTATGTAGCTAGCAAAGGGATGGTAGTGTCTCTCAACATATTCAACTCACTTAGCAATGAGGGTCTTTTCAATGGAACAAACTCTGTCTCTTTCCTGTTTACAGGACTGTATATAAACTTGCCACAAAACTCAGTCTTTCAGAATGTCTGCATTGTGCTTGTAACACAACTCAATCTTAGATATTCTCACAGTCTCATCATGGAGGGTTGCCTTAATAACCTCTTTGCAACATTCAGCTTTTGGAATGTGGCGTTGCGGTGTTTAACTTAGGGAATGCGTTGCAACTTGCAGTACCGTCCGCACACTTTGACTGCACAGTTGGTGAGAGTGATTCCTTAAACTGGGTATCAAGTTTGCCCAGGGCTTTGGTTACTTATTCCCTCATAAACTCACTCAGACCCCCTTAAGCGGAGGTTTCACTTGCTTGGCCAGTACTTAATGGTTCCTCTTAGTCACAAGTTGGCAGCAGCGTCCGCACCTCTCCACAGGCCTGGCAGTGTCTGTTCTCTGGCAGCGGCATCTCAACATCCGCTCACCCGGCACTTGTCTCTCCGGCAGCACCCTGCTGCTTGCGCTTCTGCAGCGCTGCTCTCACTGCCCGGCATCCTACTCTGCTCCTCGTGCAGCATGCGTCCCAGCATCTCCTGTCTCCACACACAACTTCTCTCTTCTTCTTTCCACAAGTCTCTGGTTCCCAGGCTGTCCCTGTCCAATCAGCAGTCCGCATTCAGACCATGTGATCAGACCAGGGCCCCTGCTTTAACTCCTGCTGTGCCAAGTTCTCCCCTTGTGCTGCTGCGGACCTTTAAGTCACGTCTTATAGGGGCATGCCCTCCATTTTTCGGGGTACCACACCAGTATACAGTAAGGGACATAGCGAGGCTGCAGTCTCGCCAGTAGCTAAATATTGCACTGCCAGTAGCAGCTCGGCGGCTTCTCTGCGGGAGGGGAGGGATGGATGCTCCCCCTGCACAATAAAGTTTTTTTTGGCACAGCGCGCGATGCGACACCTCCCAGCAGAAAAATACCCCCAGTACCTGCTGCCTGTGCAGCTATACATACCCCAGCGACTCAGCCTCACCCCCATGCTGGTATAGGCTGGGATGTGGTGTCAGACAGGGGTCATGGTGTGTGGATACGGTGGGCGCAGGGCAGATCTCACCACCAAGTCTCGCAAGAGCGTCTGCATCTCCTTTCATCATGGTGAGTGAGAGCAGTAAGATGGCACCCCACTGCAGATAAACTGGGCCTGGAACCAGGCAATCAATACCCCTTCCACCTCTCGAGGTCCCTGCAAAGTCCTACTTTAGAGTAATTGGAGAATTAAATAGAGTTTAGGCTTTATAAACTGCAGAGAAAAGATGGTTGCTTTTCTTCCATGTATCTGCTCTTCCCACAATGCTACTGGGGCCTATTCTGAGGTGGCAGTAAAGCAAAAAAGAGCACGTAACATTGCACATTGGCAAATCCATGTTTCACTGCAGGTGAACAGATGTGAGTCCAAACTGAAATCTATGTTGTAGTGTAAAAATAAAGCTGTTCAGCACTTGTGGGCACTCCTTGCATTGCCACAAGGTTTGTCCAGGCCAGGGCCGGAGTGGACCACTGTGGCTCGTGGGGAATCCCCGGCGGTCCCCACTCTCTGAGGGTCCACCCAATCCTCTAGGAGCCTGGTTCCAGACTATGCTGTTGAATTATACATTGTTACTTACTACGAGGGTTAGTTACCTGATAGAACATGGGTGCTTGGTTCTCTTTATAGAAACTACACAAAGATTCACTCTCCTGCTAATCAAAGTGGTTGGTCACTACACAACCCGGTTCCCTCCTCCTGTTGGCTCTGGGTTTTAACATAATGGGGGGAATTCAAATGTTTGAAAAGTCGGTTGGGTGTCTGTTTTTTCCTGTCTGTTAGATAGGAAAAAACAGACACCCAACTGACTTTTCAAACAATTGAATATCCCCCAATGAAACATTTCATGTCAGTGATTGGCATCGTAGCTCTGCATTTATTCACTAACCTAATCTACAATTAAATAATTTCAGTAGTAAGAGCTTAGACCAGTGGCTCCCAAACTGGGTGCTGCGGCAACTTGTGGTGCCATGGTCTTGCACTGGTGCCCTGGGTTGGTGGTCCAGTATCAATTCAAATTATTTATTGTCAATGTGATAGGCAAAACCGGTGCTTGTGGCTTCCAATCATAATATGTGGACTAACAAAAGCAAATCCTGTTTCTCACCACATAACTTTTTTTTTTTATAATCTCAATAAGAAACTTTTGGCCTAGGATGCCATGATTCAAAAAAGTTTGGGAACTACTTTGACAGTTGATTTATTTTTATTTTTTTACAGTGGCATGTACAGTATTTCAACTTTACTAGACCCAGGGCTTAAGGTGGTCCTGGAGAGGTGGTGGAATTCATTCAACCTGCCACCTACCTCCTTTCCCTTACATTAAGTGGAGTCAGTGCTAGTGTTTTCGACAGCCCCCTGCAAACTATAAATTAGTGCCATACTTCCCATACTTTATAAAGGGACATTGATCTCATAAATAAGCAGCATGGTCACATAATAGTACCCCCAATTCAAATTACACCACACAGTAGCACAATTTTATTCACATTACACTGCATGTAGTGCCCCTGATTCATATTGCACCACATAGTAATGCCCCTTATTCAGGTTACGTCACTCAGTAGTGCCCTTTATTCATGTTGGGCTACAAAATGGTACCCTTTATACCCATTATGACACATAGTAGTGCCCCTTATACAATGCCCCCATTAGTGCCCCATTTACACAATTCCCACAGCAGTAGTGCCCCTTACACATAATGCTCACAGTTGTAGTGCCCCCTACACATAATGACCACGGTAGTTCTGCTTATACACATACTGTAATGCCAACCGATGTGCCGCTTATACACAAAATGCCCACAGTAGTAGTGCCATTTATATACAGAATACCCACAGTGGTAGTGCCCCTTACACATAATGCCCACAATAGTAGTGCACCTTACACATAATGACCACAGTAGTGCAGCTTGTACACATAATGCCCACAGCAGTGCCCCTTATACACATCTCTGCCTCTGATACTCCAGCAGCTCAATGCCTGTGTCTCTCCAGCAGCTCCATGCCCTGTATCCCTCCAGCAGCTTCCCCACCTCTCGTCTCTCCAGCCCCCTCTCATCTTGTCTTCAAGATGCACAGAGCTTGCTCCTCTTTATGGCTCTTCTTTACTTCAGCAGCGGTGAAAGAATTACATCACATATGCTGTTCTGGAAATGGAAGCCACTGGGATCTGAGGAGGGGTTGAATGCTGTCCAACAAACACAGCATCTGTTAGTACCAGAAGGGGTGGGCTGTAGATAGAGGAGGACCATAGAGCCAACAGGACCTGTGGAAGGGGAAGTGGCTGCAGCTCATCAGTAACACTAGCGCCACCAGCATCATGCATTGACGTAGGTGGTGGGTGGGCTTTTTGGCTGGAATTGCTGTGCAGGGCAATGGAGGAGGTGGAACTAGTTCCCCCTACCATACAGGTGGTGGAAGTTAGTTCCACCTCGTTCCCCCTCACTTTAACACCTGACTAGACCTAATATCAGTTCACAGAGACTAGCGCCCAGTTCCTTACTGGTGAGCCGCTCAATTCTGGTCCAGGTGCCCCGTGGTCAGTACCCTGGCTGCCGCTCTGAATCCCAATGTGGTGGCTGTGACACCCTGATGTATCCTGCAGGCTCCCCACAGACTTTACCGCCATCTCCGTTGCTGGGTGCCACCATGTTGCCGGAGGTCGGTTGATCTCCACTTCACCAACAGCAAGCCTTGGCTTAGTCAGCTGACTCCCTCCACCAATCACTGAACAGTAAGGGGGATAAAAGGGCTCCCATGAGCAACAGCAATTGGCCCAGAACAACGTCGCTGCCTCAGTTGCATCTAGGCTCCAGATTCCTGTGCTCAGTGTGACTGTTCCTAGTAGCACTGACTCCTTTCTCTAGTGATTTACAGCTTATAGCCTGACCTTGCTATCTGCTATTGAATCCAGTGCTGTATGCTTCACAGTCTGTATCCAAGCAAATCAGCACTCAGTTTTTTCTGCTGGCTTGCTGCTTCCTGAAATTCATTCCTACTGGTTCCAGTACGGTCAATGCTAAGCCAGTACAGAGTCAGTCAGCGCAAGTCTGACTCCTGTTCCAGTTCCTATCAGGTCCAGTCCAGCCAGTGTAATGCTAGTACCAAGTCAGTGCCAGGCTTATCTCTGTTCCAGTTTCTATTGGTTCTAGTCCTGCCAATTGACAGTCTCAGTTCCTGCCAGCTGTCTTCAGTCTTTCCTGCTCCTATTAACTAAAGAGTCTCCCTAAGTTACATAATGCTACCCAACCACCTAGCTCCCTAATACTGAACAAATGACAGAATGCATCTCGAGTTCACAAGAAACCGCAGACGTGACATCTAATGCAGTTCTCATTGTGTTTTAGACAATGGCTAGTTAGTACCGGGGTCCCCTATTACATGTAGAGATGAGCGGGTTCGGTTTCTCTGAATCCGAACCCGCCAGAACTTCATGTTTTTTTTCACGGGTCCGAGCGACTCGGATCTTCCCGCCTTGCTCGGTTAACCCGAGCGCGCCCGAACGTCATCATGACGCTGTCGGATTCTCGCGAGGCTCGGATTCTATCGCGAGACTCGGATTCTATATAAGGAGCCGCGCGTCGCCGCCATTTTCACACGTGCATTGAGATTGATAGGGAGAGGACGTGGCTGGCGTCCTCTCCGTTTAGAATTAGAATAGATTAGAGCACAGGTTCTCAAACTCGGTCCTCAGGACCCCACACGTTGCATGTTTTGCAGGTCTCCTCACAGAATCACAAGTAACATAATTAGCTCCACCTGTGGACCTTTTAAAATGTGTCAGTGAGTAATTAATACACCTGTGCACTTACTGGGTTACCTGCAAAACATGCACTGTGTGGGGTCCTGAGGACCGAGTTTGAGAACCACTGGATTAGAGAGACACTTGATTTACTAATTTTGGGGAGCATTAGGAGTACTCAGTAGTGTACAGTGCAGAGTTTTGCTGATAGTGACCAGTGACCACCACTTTTATTTATAATCCGTTCTCTGCCTGAAAAAAGCGATACACAGCACACAGTGACTCAGTCACATACCATATCTGTGTGCACTGCTCAGGCTCAGGCCAGTGTGCTGCATCATCTATATATATTATATATCTGTCTGACTGCTCAGCTCACACAGCTTATAATTGTGGGGGAGACTGGGGAGCACTACTGCAGTGCCAGTTATAGGTTATAGCAGGAGCCAGGAGTACATAATATTGTATTAAAATTAAACAGTGCACACTTTTGCTGCAGGAGTGCCACTGCCAGTGTGACTAGTGACCAGTGACCTGACCACCAGTATATAATATTAGTAGTATACTATCTCTTTATCAACCAGTCTATATTAGCAGCAGACACAGTACAGTGCGGTAGTTCACGGCTGTGGCTACCTCTGTGTCGGCACTCGGCAGCCCGTCCATAATTGTATATACCAGTGACCTAACCGTGGTTTTTTTTTCTTTCTTTATACATACATACTAGTTACGAGTATACTATCTCTTTATCAACCAGTCTATATATTAGCAGCAGACACAGTACAGTGCGGTAGTTCACGGCTGTGGCTACCTCTGTGTCGGCACTCGGCAGCCCGTCCATAATTGTATATACCACCTAACCGTGGTTTTTTTTTCTTTCTTTATACATACATACTAGTTACGAGTATACTATCTCTTTATCAACCAGTCTATATATTAGCAGCAGACACAGTACAGTGCGGTAGTTCACGGCTGTGGCTACCTCTGTGTCGGCACTCGGCAGCCCGTCCATAATTGTATATACCACCTAACCGTGGTTTTTTTTTCTTTCTTTATACATACATACTAGTTACGAGTATACTATCTCTTTATCAACCAGTCTATATATTAGCAGCAGACACAGTACAGTGCGGTAGTTCACGGCTGTGGCTACCTCTGTGTCGGCACTCGGCAGCCCGTCCATAATTGTATATACCACCTAACCGTGGTTTTTTTTTCTTTCTTTATACATACATACTAGTTACGAGTATACTATCTCTTTATCAACCAGTCTATATATTAGCAGCAGACACAGTACAGTGCGGTAGTTCACGGCTGTGGCTACCTCTGTGTCGGCACTCGGCAGCCCGTCCATAATTGTATATACCACCTAACCGTGGTTTTTTTTTCTTTCTTTATACATACATACTAGTTACGAGTATACTATCTCTTTATCAACCAGTCTATATATTAGCAGCAGACACAGTACAGTGCGGTAGTTCACGGCTGTGGCTACCTCTGTGTCGGCACTCGGCGGCAGCCCGTCCATAATTGTATATACCACCTAACCGTGGTTTTTTTTTCTTTCTTTATACATACATACTAGTTACGAGTATACTATCTCTTTATCAACCAGTCTATATATTAGCAGCAGACACAGTACAGTGCGGTAGTTCACGGCTGTGGCTACCTCTGTGTCGGCACTCGGCAGCCCGTCCATAATTGTATATACCACCTAACCGTGGTTTTTTTTTCTTTCTTTATACATACATACTAGTTACGAGTATACTATCTCTTTATCAACCAGTCTATATATTAGCAGCAGACACAGTACAGTGCGGTAGTTCACGGCTGTGGCTACCTCTGTGTCGGCACTCGGCGGCAGCCCGTCCATAATTGTATATACCACCTAACCGTGGTTTTTTTTTCTTTCTTTATACATACATACTAGTTACGAGTATACTATCTCTTTATCAACCAGTCTATATATTAGCAGCAGACACAGTACAGTGCGGTAGTTCACGGCTGTGGCTACCTCTGTGTCGGCACTCGGCAGCCCGTCCATAATTGTATACTAGTATCCAATCCATCCATCTCCATTGTTTACCTGAGGTGCCTTTTAGTTGTGCCTATTAAAATATGGAGAACAAAAATGTTGAGGTTCCAAAATTAGGGAAAGATCAAGATCCACTTCCACCTCGTGCTGAAGCTGCTGCCACTAGTCATGGCCGAGACGATGAAATGCCAGCAACGTCGTCTGCCAAGGCCGATGCCCAATGTCATAGTACAGAGCATGTCAAATCCAAAACACCAAATATCAGTAAAAAGCCTCTTTTTTTCTTTGCGTCATGTGCTGTTTGGGGAGGGTTTTTTGGAAGGGACATCCTGCGTGACACTGCAGTGCCACTCCTAGATGGGCCCGGTGTTTGTGTCGGCCACTAGGGTCGCTAATCTTACTCACACAGCTACCTCATTGCGCCTCTTTTTTTCTTTGCGTCATGTGCTGTTTGGGGAGGGTTTTTTGGAAGGGCCATCCTGCATGACACTGCAGTGCCACTCCTAGATGGGCCCGGTGTTTGTGTCGGCCACTAGGGTTGCTAATCTTACTCACACAGCTACCTCATTGCGCCTCTTTTTTTCTTTGCGTCATGTGCTGTTTGGGGAGGGTTTTTTGGAAGGGACATCCTGCGTGACACTGCAGTGCCACTCCTAGATGGGCCCGGTGTTTGTGTCGGCCACTAGGGTCGCTTATCTTACTCACACAGCGACCTCGGTGCAAATTTTAGGACTAAAAATAACATTGTGAGGTGTGAGGTATTCAGAATAGACTGAAAATGAGTGTAAATTATGGTTTTTGAGGTTAATAATACTTTGGGATCAAAATGACCCCCAAATTCTATGATTTAAGCTGTTTTTTAGTGTTTTTTGAAAAAAACACCCGAATCCAAAACACACCCGAATCCGACAAAAAAAATTCGGTGAGGTTTTGCCAAAACGCGTTCGAACCCAAAACACGGCCGCGGAACCGAACCCAAAACCAAAACACAAAACCCGAAAAATTTCAGGCGCTCATCTCTAATTACATGTACAGTCCATTAACGTGGTATATACTGTACTGTATATTATTATTATTATGATGATGTTACATTGTACTGCATTACCAGGACTGTGTATTTACTACAGTGCATTGCTGTTTTAATATGGTACATTGTCATGCATGCACTCATACATGAATTTACTATATATACTTATAAAGGGGCCCAGACCATGCACTTTTTAATGGTTAGCCAAGCCTCTGTGGTGGTTGACCACATCCCTTACAGTAGCTGACCACACCCCTTAAGCATGAACTCCTACCATGATCCCAGTCCAGCACAGGTTCGGGTGCAAAGTTACTTGCTCTTATGGGCTTTACTAACAACTCAAGACAGAGGGCGGGATGTACTAAGTTATATCGCCGCCTATCAAAGCCGATCGTCGCAATGCCAATCGCATATGTACTTACATATGCGACTAGCATTGTGAAGGACAGCTCCTCCGATAAGAGCTGTACATCTCGATCTCTGGCGGCTTACTTACTTCCAGGTTTTGGCCCCGGGAGTCACTCTGCGCATGCGCAGAGTGACAGGGGTGACCATGAGGCATGCTGGGAGGGATCCGATTGGATCCCTCACACCAGCACTGCGGAGAGAAACCCATAGGCTTATTTGGGGTATTGCCAGCAAAAGCTGGTGATCTCTTCCGGTGCCCTCTCCTGGCGGTGGGGGTTTAGTACATTTGGGGGTTTACAACATTTTCCATTTAGTACATCCCGCCCTCCTCAGGCTGTTGCTGCTAGTTTCTACACATGCTGTAAGTTTGTGCAGCAATGTTTTTCAGGTTCCTTTTCCTCAAGGACACATAAAGCTTTCAAAACTTTTAATGTAACATGTTTTGTGAGTATTCAAGGCCACACTCTTCTTAGTGAAAGTCTATTGAGATCGAAGCTTTCATGGCTTAAAGATTCAATCTCCAAGGATGTTTTTTGCAGTTTTAATGGAGAGAGTTAGTAGAAGGGTTGATTAATAAAATATGACCATTCATAATTTAGCTTCAAGTTTAAAAGCCAGAATTTAGACCTGATTGGATAGAAATTCATAGTTACTGTCACTTGTAATTGTGTTTGCCCAGTCTGCCGCTTGGAACCATATCAGACAAGTTGTTATTAATGTGAATGGATTTCCATGTCTTCTGCTTGATGACAATAATCTTTTGGCTGGTATGAGCTTACACGTTTCAGGGAGAAAAGACCAAATTTAAACAAAGGTGAAGAATACTTTAGATTCTGTCTTTAATTTGTTGTTATCCCTTCTCATTCTGTATATACACATCATCCTTTTCTCATTCTGCCCGCTGTATACA
Source organism: Pseudophryne corroboree (assembly GCF_028390025.1). Lineage (NCBI taxonomy): Eukaryota > Metazoa > Chordata > Amphibia > Anura > Myobatrachidae > Pseudophryne > Pseudophryne corroboree. The sequence goes on from NC_086454.1 coordinate 85,241,780, forward strand.
CTGCAATATATGTTTTTAGTTTTCATTCATACTATGGATTAGTATACTTCTTGTACAATATTACATTTTATTTTTTAGATACATTTTTTATTTTCAAAAAGTTTTTTTTTTACAATATGCAATAATACAACCAGTAGATATAAGCAGACAATTCTTCGCCATAATAATGTCAGGGCAAAATGAGAGATCAGAATTGACTATTAACATATGCATATTGAATATATAAATGAAAAAAGATAGAAGAAAAGAGAATAGGGAACGAAAAGCATAAAAGACAAAAAGTTAGGGGAAAGGTAGAACCAGAGCCGGTCCTAGGCATAGGCAACCTAGGCAAATGCCTAAGGCATTTGGTATTCCTAAGGGCACAAGCAGCATCTGCTGATTAAAATGATATGCAGCATGCCTATATTCTATGTGTGACTATGGCTGTATCTGCATACGAAATGCTACGTTACAGAGTATTCCTGGAAATCACTGTAACGTAGCATTTCCTGCCCCAGTCACATTAATGTGTGGCATATGTGTAATGGACATTGGGGGTCATTCCGAGTTGATCCCTAGCTGCCGCTGTTCGCAGTGCAGCGATCAGGCTAAAAATCGTCATTTCTGCGCATGCACCGCAATGAATACGCTCGACGTACGGGTACAAAGGCATTTGTTGTATTGCACAGGTTCTAGCGAATTTTCAAGCGCACTGACGGTCGCAAGAAGATTGACAGAAAGGGGGCGTTTCTGGGTGTCAACTGACCGTTTTCAGGGAGGGTTTGCAAAAACGCAGGCGTGTCTGAAAAAACGCAGACGTGGCTGGGCATTCGCTGGGCGGGTGTATGAGGTCAAATCCAGACATGAATAGGCTGAAGTGATCGCAAACGCTGAGTAGGTTCAGAGCTACTCTGAAACTGCAGAAACTGTTTTTGCAGAGCTCGGCTGCACATGCGTTCACACTTCTGCTAAGCTAAAATACCTAGAGGGCAGCGGCATAGCATTTGCACGGCTGCTAAAACTAGCTAGCGAGCGATCAACTCGGAATGACCTCCATTATGTGTGTCATTATGTGTATAAGGGCATTAATAATGTATGGCATATGTTTAAGACGCATTATGTTTATAAAGACAGTAAATAGGAATTTAATACCTACTGGTAATTCCTTTTCTCCTAGTCCGTAGTGGATACTGGGTAGGGAGGCCAATCCCGGGATCGGCGGGATCCCGGGATTTAGGCCCAAAAACAGCCGGGATTCAATCCCGGGATTGGAAGCTCCAATCCCGGGGATTGAGGGATCAGCGTTGAGCGTCCTCAGGACGCTCAGACGCTGCCCGGCTCCCTCCTCCCGGCTCCCCCTGTGCAGCGTTACCCGCCTCCTCCCGGCTCCCCCTTCACTCACCCGCTGCCTCCTTTCAGCTCCCCTGCACTCACCCACCGGCTCCCCTGCACTCCCTCGCCGCCTCCTCCTCACCAGCTACCCGGCGTACTTTTTTTTATGTCTGCGGGGCAGGTGGGTAGGGGCGGGGCGGGGCGTGGGGGATGGCCGGACACAGATGAAAGCCAATCCCGGGTATCTTGGGAATCCCGGGATTGACCATTTTTTTTATCCCGATACCCGGGATTGAAAAAATGGCCCGAGATTGGCCTCCCTAATACTGGGGTTATGTACTTTAGTACCATGGGGTATAGATCGGGTCCACTGGAGCCTGGAACTTTAAAACCTTTTAGTGTGTGTATGTGTGTGCTGGCTCCTCCCCTCTATGCCCTTACTACCAGACTCATTTTAGGAAAGCTGTGCCCGAGGAGACGGACATACCACGAGAGAAGGAATAAATACAACAGCGGTGAGGCAACAAGACAACATACAACCATAACCATAAGGAAGGCGCTAACCAGAACAGGGGATAGCAACACCAACCTAACCAGGATAGCATAGCAATCCTGACAACATAACGGGACCGCATCGTCTGTCCAACCAATTATTTACACAGGTAAACAGGATCAAAGCACTGAGGCGGGCGCCCAGTATCCACTACGGACTAGGAGAAAAGGAATTACTGGTAGGTATTAAATTCCTATTTTCTGTTACGGCCTAGTCCCAAAGCACCCATATAGGTGGGAGAGTGTCGAGACCCCTGTAAAACCGCCTGACCAAACTGAAGGTCATCCTTGGCCAAGGTATCGAACCTATAGAATTTACCAAACTTGTTCGAACCAGACCAAGTCACAGCTCGGCACAATTGCAGGGCCGATAAACTCTGGGCAGCCACCCAGGAAGATCCCACTGACCTCATCGAGTGGGCCTGAGTAGATGTTGGCAAGGGCAGAGCCGCCGAAGTATAGGCTTGTTAAATGGTCAACCTGAGCCAGCGAGCAATAGATTGCTTAGAAGCCGGGCGACCAATCTTGGAGGCATCATAAAGGACAAACAGCGAGTCAGATTTCTGATGACGTGCCGTTCTTTTGACATAAATCTTCAGACCACATCCAAGGACTCAGGACCTATGGAAGCGTCAGACAATACTGGAACCACAATAGGCTGATTCACATGAAAAGCTGACACCACTTTCGGCAAAAACTGAGGACGGGTCCGAAGTTCCGCCCTGTCTTCATGAAATATCAAATAAGGGCTCTTACAGGATAAGGCCCCCAATTCAGAGACACGTCTGGCAAACACCAATGCCAATAACATCACTGTCTTGCAGGTGAGAAATTTTAACTCCAGTTTATGTAAGGGTTCAAACCAGTCCGATTGGAAAAAGGACAGAATCACATTGAGGTCCCACAGAGCCGTGGGAGGTACAAAGTGCGGTTGCATATGAAGAACTCCCTTTAGGAAAGTCTGTACTTCTGGCAATAAGGCAAGCTGTTTCTGGAAGAAAATAGAGGGCGCAGAAATGTGGACTTTGATGGAGCCTAACCGTCGGCCCATATCCACTCCCGCTTTCAGGAAAAGTAGAAATCAACCAATTCTAAATTCCACGGGAGAAACCTTTCTACCTTCACACCAGGAAACATACTTTTTCCATAAACGATGATAATGTTTTGATGTAACCATCTTCCTGGCCTGAACCATGGTGGAAATAACCCTGGAGGGAAGACCTTTTCTTGCTAGAATCTCCCTCTCAACTTCCAAGCAGTAAAACGTAGCGGACCTTGTTGAAGAAGATCCTTGTAGAGCGGCAGAGGCCAAGGATCCTCCAGATCTAACACACCCGTCAAGGCCAATCTGGGGCAATTAGAATTGCTTGAATGCTTTCCCTTCTTGATCTTTTTAGAACCCTTGGGATTAGCGGTAGAGGAGGGAACAGGTACACAAACTGGAACGTCCAAGGTATCATCAGCGCGTCCACTGCTACAGCCTGTGGATCCCTCGTCTGAAACAGTAACGGCATAGTTTCTTTTGAGACGAGAAGCCATCAGATCTATCTGCGGACAGCCCCACCGGTGAATTAACTGTTAAAACACCTGGGGATGTAGGTCCCATTACCCTGGATGGAGGTCATGCCTGCTGAGGAAGTCTGCTTCCCAGTTGTCCACCCCCGGAATGAATATGGCTGAGATGGCCCTTGCGTGGCCTCCGCCCAGAGGAGGATTTTTGATACCTCTTGCATCACCACTCTGCTTCTTGTTCCCCCTTGTCAGTTTATGTACGCCACTGCCGTGGCATTGTCCTATTGATCCTGGATCGCCTGGCCCATCAGAAGATGAGAAGCCTGTAGAAGAGCATTGTAAATTGCCCTGAGTTCCAGGATGTTTATCGGCAGAGCTGATTCCTGAACCGACCATATCATCTAGAACTGGGCCCCTTGGGTCACAGCCCCCCAACCCCGGAGACTGGCATCCTTTGTGAGTAGAATCCATGAGTGGATATCGAAAATCCTGTCTTCTACCAGGTGAGGAACTTGTAGCCACCATAATAGAGAAATTTGGGATTTTGGAGATAAGGTCACTTCCTGATGCATGTGAAGGTGAGACCCCGACCATTTGTCCAGTAGATCAAGATGAAATGGCCGGGCATGAAATCTGCCATATTGGATTGCCTCATAAGCAGCAACCATCCTGCCCAGCAAGTGTATGCAAAGATGTATGGACACCTTGCAAGGAGGGAGCACTGAGCGGACCATAGCCTGGAGAGCCAAGGCCTTGTCCATCGGAATAAACACCTTTTGAGACACTGTATCCAATATTCCCAGGAACTGAAGATGTTGGGCCGGTTCCAGGTGAGATTTTTGGAAATTCAGAATCCACCCATGATCCATAAACAGGCGAGTCGTTAGATCGATGCTGTGCAATAGATGCTCCCTGGACATAGCCTTTATCAGTATATCGTCCAAGTAGGGGACTATGTTGACTACCATAATGCGCAGTTGCAGCATCATCTCCGCCATGAGCTTGGTGAAGACCCTTGGAGCTGTGTACAGGCCAAAGGGCAAGGCCTGAAACTGGAAATAGTCGTCCAATATGGTGAACCTGAGGTAAGCCTGATGAGGGGCCACATGGGAATGTGTAGGTAAGCATCCTTGACATCTAGGGATACCAGGAATTCCCCCTCCTCCAGACCGGACACCACTGCTCGCAGGGATTCCATCTTGAATTTGAACACCCGCAGATACGGGTTTAGAGACTTCAGGTTTACGATGGGTCGCACCGAACCATCTGGTTTTGGAACGACAAAAAGACTGGAGTAAAAACCCCTTTTGTGTAACGGAGGAGGTACCAGAACCACCACCCCCCGTCTGCAGAGGTCTTTGAATAGCCTCTTGCAAAGTAACTTTTGCTGCGGGTGAAGCTTGTAAGCCTGACTTGAAAAACCTGTGAGGTGGGAGTGCTTGAAATTCCAGCCGGTATCCTTGGGAAATGAGATCCCTCACCCAAAGATCCCGGCAGGACACACGAGCGAAGTGTTGAAGGGGAGCACCCACCTGAAAGTCGCCTTGCCACTGGGGCCAACCGTCACACGGAGGGCTTAGTTGCAGGGGTTCCGGTGGTCTGGTCCAGAGAGGCAGCAGCTGCAGGTTTACAGGACTTACCATGGGATCCTCTCGGAGTGGTGGAGTTGCCCCACCCCTGCCTCTGAATCTTGCCACACAAAAGGACTGCAAGGAGGGTCTTGTGTAAGAATGTCTAGCAGGTGGCACAGCCGACGGCAGATAGGTAGACTTACCAGCTGTTGCCTGAGAGATCCATTTATTTTATTCGTCTCCAAACAAGGCATCACCTGTAAAGGGAAGATTTTCTACACCCTGTTTGGAATCAGCGTCCGCTGACCATTGACGTAACCACAGAGTTCTGCGTGCCGAAACAGCCATAGCAGTAGTGCAGCCATTTATCTTACACAGTTCCTTTACAGCCTCGCTCATAAAATTAGCAGCAACCTGTATGTGTTGCAACAGAGTAATGACCTCATCACGGGGCAGAGAGTCTAAACCATCAATAACAGAATCAGACCACTTAACCAATGCCCTGGAAATCCACCCACAAACTATTGTGGGGTGCTGTGCTACGCCCCCTGCCGTATAAATTGCCTTAAGAGTAGTCTGCAATTTTACGGTCAGCAGATTCTTTAAGGGATATAGCCCCTGGTACCGGCAGCACCAATTTCTTAAACAGTCTGGACACAGACGTGTTGATTGACGGGGGTTTTTCCCATACCTTCCTGTCCTCAGCTGGGAGGGGAAAAGTAGTTAAAAACCTCTGAGGAATTAAAACATTTTTTATCAGGGTTTAACCAAGCCTCCCTGGCCAGGGAGTTTAATTCTTTAGACACAGGAAAAGTTGCTGATGTCTTTGGTCGAACATTAAAGTACAACTCCTCATCTGGTTCTGTCTCCTGATCCGGTATGTGAAGGACCTCTCTTACAGCAAAAAAGAGAGCCTCCACCCCAGGGGACAGAGAGCTGTCCACATCCATATCGTCATCATCCACATCAGGCTGATCAGAATCAGAATTGGATTAAAGCATCTGTGGCAGTGAGTGTTTATGTGAAACCACTAGAGGGGGCTGAGAAGCCTTCTTGGTATCTGCTGCTTTAGCCACACAATCAATAGAGTGCTTTAACACCTGTCTCTCCTTCCTAGCTGCAGTTAATTCTGAATTTACATTCTGAATCATGCTTTTAAAACTATCTAGCCAGTCAGGTGCCTGTGAACTGTGTCCCTGTGGAGATAAGGAACATTATTCACACATGAGTGACCTCGCTGAAGACGGGGTAGAGTTACAAGCAGCACACATAACCATGCCAACAGACATCTTACACAACTGTAATACAGTGCAGCCCACTGACCAACACCTCCACACAGACCCCAAAGAGCCCCTGGAGTGACACTGAGGAGCGGATACCAGCACACAGAAGACAGCAGCACAATGTGGTGAAGTATGTGTATGACCTGATAGTAGTGCAGCGGCGCTACCACTGGCGTGCTCCCCCCTTTCTATGACCCCCTGTTAACAGTTTTACAATCTGTTGCAGCGTTTGTCCTGGAGGAGCAGCGTGCATGCAGCCTTGAAGATCCGCTGCAGTAGGAAATGGCGCCTTCTCGCCGCTGGTCCCGCTCCAGGAAGCCCTGCCCCTTGTAATGGCGCGCAGTCCCTATTACAGTTTATACTGGCTACATATAGCAAACAGTAGAATCAGTAGTGGATCTTGCTATGGGCACGCAGGATTTTTGCCCGGGGCGGCGCCTTCCGTAGGGCACCGCCACCGTAGCAAGATCCGCTACTGGTGTCCCCCAGTCCTCGGTAGATGCGGCGCGCGATGAAGTCATTGCGCACCGCATGGCATTGTGGGAGTGGCACATAGACACTAGGGGTCATGCTTGACCTCTAGTGTCTTTGCGGTGCTATGGGAGAGACATCATGACGTCTCTCCCATAGATCAGAGGAGCGGCACCGGAGGCCAGAGACGGAGGGCAGCAGCTGTCAGGAATCAGGAGAAGGGGTGATCACAACTGATCACGCCTCTTTATGAAGCCACGCCCCTATTTTCGATCGGGGTGCCACAAGGGCTAGAACCGGCCCTGAGTAGAATATGCATTTTACAGTACATATAAAGCCTTGAGACAGTGAGCACTGCGGGGCAACAGCCCAGAGTCAGTTTGTCCGCGGCGGGCACCGCAGCTCCGGCACCCCTGACCTCCGTGTGCTTGCCACCAAAACTGCACCAGGGACTTGCTAACCGGGACCGGTGTAACACTCATCGCACCTTGTAACTTCGGCATCTGTTAGAGGGTGGCGGCTAGCTGCAGGCGTGGGCACACATACTAGGAGCTTAGTGTCCTGTCAGCTGGGATTACAAACAATTAACCCTCAGGAGGTTGGTTCGGTCCACCCTCTAAGTCCCACGAAGCAGGTAGCCTGGTTGCCAACCAGAGCTACCTGAAAATAATAAACTAAAATAAAAATAAAGGAAAATCTTTGGAGCTCCAGAGAAATGCACCCGGCTCCTTGAGCACATAATTCTAAACTGAGTCTGGTAGGAGGGGCATAGAGGGGAGGAGCCAGCACACACATACACACACTAAAGGTTTTAAAGTGCCAGGCTCCAGTGGACCCGATCTTTACCTCATGGTACTAAAGTACAGAACCCCAGTATCCACTAGTACGGACTAGGAGAAAAGGAATTACCGGTAGGTATAAAATTTCTATTTAATGTCTTTATAAACATAATGCATCTTAAACATTATACCAACCTTTATTAATGCCCTTATACACATAATGCCCCTTACACATATGCCGTACGCTATTAATGCCCTTATACACATAATGACACACATAAAGTCCCTTACACATATGCCGCACATTAGTGTGACTGGTGCAGTATCTGCAAGTGCCAGCCCCCCCCCCCCCTTTCCCCGCATGCTAGTGGAAGGAGCTGAAGTTTTGTGAATTTTCGCAAAGCTACAACTCATGCTGAATTAGGCCCTCAGTCCTCAAGGAGCACTAATGGTCTAGGTTTAATGTATGCATATTCTTGTATGCTTGCCCACAGGTGACTTAATTAGTAGTACCTCAGTCAATTTGAATTAACATCTGTGCTGAGCCATGGAATACTTAAAACCTGGACCGTGCTCCTTGAGGGCCGGGTTTGGGAGCTAGTGTGCTAGATAAATGATAGCTACAAGCTGATCTCTGCCGAAGCTTTGATACATCTCCCCTGCACAGTGAGAATATTAAGAAACACACAGAAAACAACATATTCTTCCAGTTTCCAATTCTCTAGGCACTGGAATATGCGCAGGCTTCTCAAAATATACATTATCCGGAGAAAGAGGACACATGAAATATGCACAAATAATCTCAAGAGATTTTTTTCAGCATTTGATTAGAATGTTTTCTGGGTCATGTTAATAATTCATGAGCTATTCCAGGGTAAAAGGAGTTATACCGCTTGTCATTTCTAGGTGTTTGGGCTTTTGACAGAGAGAAAGCTAAACACATTGTGCTCGTATGAGAATGAATTACTCGACATAAATAATCTGAGATTTGTTGTGAACAACATCAACCAAAAAAAAAAAAAAAAAGCGTTGAGAACATATTTCTCAGTGATATTGAAGCCCAATGAAGCAGGTAATATCAAGTTCTTCAAATCAAATGGCATGAACTTTTTTCTTTTTATTGTGGGCTGCATGCCAGATCCACTATGCCAATCAGATGGCAAAGAAAGGAAAGAAAATGGAAAAAAAAGAGGAGCAGCTATTGTTAAAAAAATAATTGAACGGCAGCAAGGGATGGAGTAGGGTGGAAAACATATTTATCAATTTTCTAGCCTGTGTACTTACATCTGAAACACAGCCGCAAGCTCATCTCCCTGGATGATCTGCACAGAGAAATTAAAATCAGTGTGTATTTTAATAGTGTTATGGATTGTTCGTTAATGTAAGTGAGATTTTTAACAAAATAATGGAAATCTTTATTTCTTAAAGAGTTTGTCCACTTTTAACATAATCTGCTTCCCATGTGGTAAATAAGGGGATATTCCCCTATAATCTTCTCCAAGAGCTCAATAGACGGGATGTGGTTGAAAGCCCAACAATTGGCATGTTGACTGAAAAGGGACTATTCCCACTCGGGTGTGGTTCGTTTTATCGACAGTATCTAGGTCGACAATGTTTAGGTCGACCACTATAGGTCGACAGTCACTAGGTCGACATGGATGGAAGGTGGACAGGGTTTCTAGGTCGACATGTGCTAGGTCGACAAGTCTAAAGGTCGACATGAGGATTTTTTTTTTTTTGGTGTCGTTTTCTTCGTAGAGTGACCGGGATCCCAAATTAGTGCACCGCGTCCCCTCGCATGGCGAGCGAACTTCGGGCATGGTGCCTTCGCTCCGCTACCGCTCGGCACACTTTACCGTTCCAATCGTAGTCCACGTGGATCGTTAAGTATGAAAAAATTAAAAAATAAAAAATTTGAAAAACTCATGTCGACCTTTAGACCTGTCGATCTAGCACATGTCGACCTAGAAACCCTGTCGACCTTCCATCCATGTTGACCTAGTGACTGTCGACCTATAGTGGTCGACCTAAACATTGTCGACCTAGACACTGTCGATCTTCAAACCGGATCCCTTCCCACTCACGGGTATCCACGACACAGATAGAGTGGGATAGAACCTCTGGCGACACCAGGATCCCGCAGTTGGTACGGTGGCCGACGGTATCCTAACTGCCACTCTTCCAGTACCCATCTCCAAAAGATTTCAATCTGACCTGTCCTTCAATAAAACTCAACCGAAGAGTATTGGGTAGGGATGGATTTCGTAGGGGTCACCATTGATGGTTTTACCCATAAAAGTGTACTTCTACTGTGGGCGGCAGGCCAATTAGGGAAGGGGGCAGACAGTGGTGGATTAAGAGATGACTGGGCCTGTATACAGCCTCTGTGCTGGCCTCCTCCTCTCTCCACAGTGCTGTTGTGAGCAGACACTGGCATTGTGCCAGAATCTACTGTGCATACGCGGAGCTCCGGGAACATGGCACCAATGCCATGTTCCCAGTGATTTCTGTACTGAGCATGCACAAATCTCCGTAAAAATTATTTCCAAGCCATTTTCCCAGTGATTGCGCAGCACCAGCGCGGGACTCAGTAAAGGTAAGTGTACTATATGGGTGCAGAGTGTACGATGCAGACCTGTACCCATAATAGATACCCCACTTGGGATAGGACATAATGAAGTGAAGCTAACTGACGGGCTAATATCAAAATGGGACTGAGCAGTACCAGGCTCCTGAAAGGAAAAAAATAAAAATGTCTGCACTCTCTGCCATCAATGGCGGGGAACCATTGGATCTCCACTATCAGTGGAAACCTGCAGTTTCACGGTGTGCACGCACAGTGATGTGTGTGGTGAAGTGAGGCAGAACCTTTCCTGTCATACTAACGTATAGGCCAGAGTTTTGACTATATAAAGTATATGAAAAAAACCAAAGATTATATTAGAAATATCTTCTTTGTATTATTATAATAATTTTCATAGTCAAAACTCCGAGCTCTGTCCATCACCAGTCCAACTGTTATACCTTCAATAAACCAACAGCACTGGTTATGTAACTTGGTTGTTCACAGTTTGAGTCATCCGCTGGAATGTGTGCCCACATAACTCTGCAATAACTATATCTGCATACACATCATTCCCAACATCTTTTTCAAGGGACCAAAAGTAATTGGACAATTGACTCAATGGCTGTTTCATGGATAGGTGTGGGCTATTCCTTGGTTATTTCTTTATCAATTAAGAAGGGAACATGTCAGGAGTTGATTCCAAGCGTGACATTTTCATGTGGAATCTATTGCTGTGAACTCACAACATGGGGTCAAAGGAGCTCTCATTGCAAGTAAAACAGGCCATCCTTTGGCTGCAAAAACAAAAATTCCAACAGAGGAACAGTGGGAACCTTAGGAGAGGACAAATCAACAGTTTGGTACGGTCTGAGAAAAAAACGGACATACTGATGAGATCGGCAACATAAACAGGCCTGGACGTTCATGGAAGACAAGAGTGGTGGATGATCGCAAGATCCTTTCCATGGTAAAGAAATAACGCCTCCACAACATCCTGTCGTGCAGAATCCCGACAACTGCTAGGTGAATAGTCTAACCCTCCCCCTCTATATTAACCCTTCCTCCCTGCAGACTAACCCTCCATCTAACCCTAACCTTCCTCGCTATGTGTCTAACCCTAACCTAACCCTCCCTCCCCGCAGCCTAACCATAACCCCCCCCCCCCCACCGCACAGCCCTACCCTAGCCTTCTCTATACTGCGTCTCAGAAGAACCCACTCATGCCTTTTTGTATTCCATGAGAGTCCCTGATATACTTTTACATGCCATCACCCCATATCCATAAGCCACTTTGTACATCACCCATCAGAGAGTGCCCCAACATGCAGCTACCCCTCTTAACAACAGACTGACTCCTAGTAGTAACAGACATTATGGGGGTCATTCCGAGTTGATTGCACGCTGCCGATTTTCGCTGCGCTGAGATCAGGGCTCTACTGTGCACGCGTATGCACCGCAATGCGCACGTGCGTCGTACAAGTACAATGCGGATCGTTGCTGAGCTATGGATTTAACGAAGAATCCATACGCACAGCCGATCGCAAGAAGATTGACAGAAAGAGGGCGTTTATGGGTGTCAAATGAACGTTTTCTGGGAGTGGTAGGGAAAACGCAGGCGTGTCCGGGCGTTTGGAGGGCGGGTGTGTGACGTCAATTCCGGCACCAAAAAGACTGAAGTGATCGCAAGGGCTGCGTAAGTTCAGATCTACTCTGAAACTGCACAAAATTTTTTGCAGAGCTCGGCTGCACATGCGTTCGCAGTCGCACACTTGCAAAGTGAAAATACACTCCACCGTGGGCGGCGACTATGCGTTTGCACGGCTGCTAAAAACAGCTAGCGAGCGATCAACTCGGAATGAGGGCCTATATACCTTGGCTTGCCACCTTCTGACAGGTTAATAGTTAGTGTGTTATAATGCATTAAATGATTCATGACCATGGTCTGGGGCTGACCTATAGGCGGAGCACTGTCAATGTGATATCACTGCAGCACAGGAACTATCCAGACTGTAGTCAACAAACACGGCTGGAAGGTACAATCACTACTTAGCAAAGGAGGCAGATGGGAGCAGATGTCAGGCCTTTTGAAACATGTAGTTTTCCGGCCATAGCCCATGTGAGACTACTAACAGCCAGAATCTCGGATGGGTGGCACTGGCAACCCTAAAGGAAAACTAAAACAGAAATTAAACTGTCACACAGCACTTCCTACAAAGACACTTTTACATTTTCCTTGAACTATATGGTTTCCAGCTTCCATTTAAAATGCAATGCTAAACTCTCACAGGGAGAATAAAAGGGCGGGATGTCTTAACATACATCGCCGCCCCTCGCAGCGATGTTGATTGCATATGTACTAACATATGCGATTAACATCGCAATGCGGTGACGGAGGTCCCCTGCGATACCTGTGAGGTGGTGTGTGTGTGTGGGGTCTTCGTCACCCCCCTGGAATCTCCACCTGCTTACCTGCCAGGAAGCAGGCAGCAGGCTGTCGCCGGCGCCTCCTCCTCCCTGCAGCCGGAAGGACCTCCAGCTGTTTTGCTAGGGGGAGGAGGAGTTTAACTTCCAGGACCAGGGCTGTCTGAAGGAAGGTATGCCGTGGGGAGGGGGATCGGCGTCTGCGACAGGAGGGGTGGTGGAGGCGGCGGGTTGCAGCAGCCAGTGATAAGAAGCCCATAGGCTTCTATAGGGTATCACCATCCAAAGATGGCGATACCCTCTGGGGCGAAAATGAGGCGGACGGGGGTTAGTACATACGAACATGCGATTAAACCCCCGTTTTCAGGGGTTTTATAGAATTTTCCCTTTAGTACATCCCGCCCAAGGTGTCTAATACTGATTTACACCTAGCAATCTTGCAGCACCTGCCGGAGTGACACTCGGAAGTCAGCAGAGAAGTAAGTATAATTATATGGCTGCACCCACTATAGATACACCAATCCTACTGCACTTATGGAAAGCCTGAGAATTGGCGGTGTCACTAAAATTGCCCTATGTATCTCTCTACACCAGTGACGTGCGGTGAGGTCTTTGACTGGGGAGGCACAATTATTTATATAATACATCTCTATGCATTATTGCACCTCCCTGCAGCCCAGTCGCTTCTCATCCAGCTGTCCCCCTCACGCACCTGAGATGTGCCCTGTGCAGGCCAGAGTGTAGGCGCCGGTGATGCTGCCGCTGCTGCTGCTGGCTGGGAGGGTGGAGGTGGAGGAATGAGAAGGGAGAGTGCTGGCCACCGCCGCTGCATTTACTCCAGCTCTGGGCTTCACGAAGCCGCCGCTGCTGTAGTGACCTGGGACAGCTCCAACATTAGTATTTGCCGGGTCCCGCCGCCACTTCCTCCCGCAACGTATGGGTGATTGGACCAGCGGATCCAGCACTGGATCCGCTGTCCAATCATGGCTGTTTCGCTGACAGGGGCATATTTTGATGTGGCATGAAAGCCCATCCCTGCCATCCAGGCACTTGTGTAAGTGCCGCTTCCCCTCTTTTTCTAATGGGCTTTTACAGCCCAATGCTTGGCCCCGCCCCCCGCTTTATCCCCGTTCCCACTGTCTACGGGAGGCACTTGCTATCTAATTTAATAGACTAAAATGATTAGAATAATATAAAGAGGATACATATAACACAGAATAAGTGTCTTACAGTATATATCTTCTTTGTATTACTTTATTCATTAATGACAGGGGAGGCACTGCCTCCCCTGCCTCCACGTCCCTGCTCTACACTAGCACCTACAGACTTACTTGACACCTTAGTAGTTCAAAGGTTTTTTTTTAAGTATACAGTGGTGTTGCTGGGTTCGGTATGATTTACCGCCGCACGGGATGCTGATTGTCAGTATACCAACATCAGCATCCCGAATGGTGGAATGCTGGCAAGACGGCGAGCGCAACTAAGCGCGCTTGGTGGCGAGCTTCGCTCCTGACAGGTTCTATTCTCTCTCTACAAGTGTCGTGGACACCCATTGATGAGGAATCACCTACCTCCCCAGTATACCGGCGGCGGTATGGTGCCCCCTATATTGTGACCGCCGTGATCCCAGCGAGTGATATGCTAACCGCATACCGTTTTGCCTTGTAAGTGATTGCCCCTTTAAAAAAAGTCAGCATTCAGCCGCCATCCCACCCGGCTGCTGAACTCGGGTGTCATTACATCTGGCCCAATATGTCTAATATATGTTATATCTCCAAGGGTGTAGCTACCATAGGTGCTGGGAGTGCAGTTGCTATGGGGCCCAGAGCTGAGAGGGGCCCCTCTTCACTGTCACAGTTACATGTGCTATATACATTTTCAATATTGTGTGATACATGGGGGCCATTACAAACCTTTGCCTTAGGGTCTACAATATATCTAGTTATACCTTGGATTTGTTCATTATAATGTGGTATAAGAAGAACTGGAGGTCATTATAATGTTACACAGAGCCGGCCTTAGGCATAGGCAAACTAGGCAATTGCCTAGGGCATTTGGTATGCTTAGGGGCACCAGCAGCTTCTGCTGATTAAAATGATATGCGGCATGCCTATATTCTGTGTGTGACTGCGGCTGTATCTGCATACGAAATGCTATGTTACAGTGTATTCCTGAAAATCACTGTACTATAGCATTTCATATGCAGATACAGCCGCAGTTGCACACAGAATATAGGCATGCTGCATATCATTTTAATCAGCAGAAGCTGCTTGTGCATCCTAGCCACATAGTAATGCAAATAATATGATGCATTTTCATAAACAAAAGGCGCCCGACGTTAGCAGAGCTGCCAGCTGACTCATGCCAGGCTTCTCTTGCAGAACCAGTGGCGGTGCTAGGGGGCACCAGCCAAAATCTTGCCTAGGGCATCATATTGGTTAGGGCCGGCTCTGATGTTACATCATATGAACTGGAGATTGTGGCACAGTGTGAAGTGGAGGCAGTATAGTGTAGCTTAATATGAGCTGGGGACATTGTGTCATAATGTGAACTGGGGGTACTGTGTGGCATAAGGTGTACTGGCAGCCCTCTAATGTGACATCATGTGACTTAGCATACTACTATGGTGCAGAAAATGAACTAGGACACAATTATGGGGCAGAAAATTAACAACTGATGCAGAGTTATCTGTCTGGAAGCTTTGGGACAGGGCCCCTTCAAAATGTTGATATGGGGCCCACTTAAGGGGGGTACTCATGGAGCGATCTCTGCTTAAAATCGAAGCAATCTGTCTAGATTGCTTAGATTTTAAGCAGCGATCACTCCGTGTGTACCCCCCACAGTAATAGCGATGCGCAGCCCCGCGCATTGCTATCGCTGGTGCTAGCCGGTCGCTCACTTCACCCGCTTGGTGAAATGAGCGCCCCACCCCTCCCGTCTCCCCCCGCACGCTCAGCACATATCGCGCTGTGCTGAGCGGGGGCCCGTGAATACGGGCCTTAAGTTCTGGTTACGCCCCTGTATATCTCCCATTATCTTTCCTTTCCCGCAGTCACTATCTGCGCTTCTTCCACTGATAAATGTACTGGACCCTTTGGTGTATAAAAATAAATAAAAAAGGAAGAGGGAGAGGCTGATCTAGTAAAAACTAGGACACATAAGAGGCTTAAAACACAGGACCTCTTTTGCTAAGATTAAATATTAAGTTATATCTAATTACTGCACATCAACTTTGTGGCAATTACATTTATTCATCTCAACAGGAAATCCGAGCTAATCATTAAAGTGAACTTTCTAATCACATAAAATAAGATTTTACTTACCGGTAAATCTATTTCTCGTAGTCCGTAGTGGATGCTGGGGACTCCGTAAGGACCATGGGGAATAGACGGGCTCCGCAGGAGACATGGGCACTTTAAGAAAGAATTTAGATTCTGGTGTGCTCTGGCTCCTCCCTCTATGTCCCTCCTCCAGACCTCAGTTAGAGAAACTGTGCCCGGAAGAGCTGACAGTACAAGGAAAGGATTTTGGTAATCCAGGGCAAGATACATACCAGCCACACCAATCACACCGTATAACTTGTGATAAACTTACCCAGTCAACAGTATGAACAACAACAGAGCATCAGTTCAACCCTGATGCAACAATAACATAGCCCTTATTGCAGCAATAACTATATATACAAGTATTGCAGAAGAAGTCCGCACTTGGGACGGGCGCCCAGCATCCACTACGGACTACGAGAAATAGATTTACCGGTAAGTAAAATCTTATTTTCTCTAACGTCCTAGTGGATGCTGGGTCTCCGTAAGGACCATGGGGATTATACCAAAGCTCCCAAAACGGGCGCGAGAGTGCGGATGACTCTGCAGCACCGATTGAGCAACAATAGGTCCTCATCAGCCAGGGTATCAAACTTGTAGAACTTTGCAAAAGTGTTTGAACCTGACCAAGTATCAGCTCGGCATAGTTGTAATGCCGAGACCCCTAGGGCAGCCGCCCCAAGAAGAGCCCACGTTCCTAGTGGAATGGGCTTTAACTGATTTTGGCAGCGGCAATCCAGCCGCAGAATGAGCCTGCTGAATCGTGTTACAGATCCAGCGAGCAATAGTTTGCTTTGAAGCAGGAGCACCCAGCTTGTTGGATGCATACAGGATAAACAGCGACTCCGTTTTCCTGACTCTAGCCGTTCTGGCTACATAAACCTTCAAAGCCCTGACCACATCCAGTAACTTGGAATCCTCCAAGTCACGAGTAGCCACAGGCACCACAATAGGTTGGTTCATATGAAAGGATGACACCACTTTTGGCAGAAATTGTGGACGGGTCCGCAATTCTGCTCTATCCATATGGAAAACCAGATAGGGGCTTTTATGTGACAAAGCCGCTAATTCTGACCCACGCCTAGCCTAAGCCAAGGCTAATAGCATGACCACCTTCCACGTGAGATATTTTAACTCCACCGTTTTAAGTGGTTCAAACCAGTGTGATTTCAGGAAACTTAACACTACATTAAGATCCCAAGGTGCCACTGGAGGCACAAAAGGAGGCTGAATATGCAGCACTCCCTTTACAAACGTCTGAACTTCTGGTAGAGAAGCCAACTCTTTTTGAAAGAAAATGGATAGGGCCGAAATCTGGACCTTAATGGAGCCGAATTTCAGGCCCAAATTCACTCCCGACTGTAGGAAGTGGAGGAAACGGCCCAGCTGGAATTCCTCTGTAGGAGCATTCCTGGCCTCACACCAAGAAACATATTTTCGCCATATACGGTGATAATGTTTAGCTGTCACGTCCTTCCTAGCCTTTATCAGCATAGGAATGACCTCGTCCGGAATGCCCTTTTCTGCTAGGATCCGGCGTTCAACCGCCATGCCGTCAAACGCAGCCGCGGTAAGTCTTGGAACAGACAGGGCCCCTGTTGCAACAGGTCCTGTCTTAGAGGAAGAGGCCACGGGTCCTCTGTGAGCATTTCTTGCAGATCTGGATACCAGGTCCTTCGTGGCCAATCTGTAACTATGAGGATTGTTCTCACTCCTCTTTTTCTTATTAGCCTCAGCACCTTGGTATGAGAGGAAGAGGAGGAAATACATAGACCGACTGGAACACCACGGTGTCACCAGGGCGTCTACCGCTATTGCTTGAGGGTCTCTTGACCTGGCGCAATACCTTTTTGTTGAGGCGGGATGCCATCATGTCCACCTGTGGCAGTTCCCACCGATATGTGATCTGTGTGAAGACTTCCTGATGAAGTCACCACTCTCCCGGGTGGAGGTCGTGTCTGCTGAAGAAGTCTGCTTCCCAGTTGTCCACTCCCGGGATGAACACTGTTGACAGAGCGCTTACGTGATTCTCCGCCCAGCGAAGAATTCTGGTGGCTTCTGCCATCGCCACTCTGCTCCTTGTGCCGCCTTGGCGGTTCACATGAGCCACTGCGGTGATGTTGTCTGACTGAATCAGAACCAGTTGGTCGCGAAGCAAGTGCTCCACTTGACGTAGGGCGCTGTATACGGCCCTTAGTTCCAGGATGTTGATGTGAAGGCAAGTCTTTTGACTTGACCACAGACCTTGGAAATTTCTTCCCTGTGTGACTGCTCCCCACCCTCGGAGGCTAGCGTCCGTGGTCACCAGGACCCAGTCCTGAATTCCGAATCTGCATCCCTCTAGAAGGTGAGAACTCTACAGCCACCACAGGAGTGACACCCTGGCCCTGGGGGACAGGGTGATTAACCGATGCATCTGAAGATGTGATCCGGACCACTTGTCCAGTAAGTCCCATTGGTAGGTCCTCGCATGGAACCTGCCGAAGGGAATGGCCTCGTATGATGCCACCATCCTTCCCAGGACTCGAGTGCAGTGATGCACTGACACCTGTTTTGGTTTTAATAGATTCCTGATCAGTGTCATGAGCTCCTGAGCTCTCTCTATCATGCCTAGGAGAGGCAGATGAGCTGTAGGAACCAACTGCGACTTTGGAATATATAAAATCCAGCCGTGTTGCCGTTACACTTCCAAAGAAAGTGATACGCTGTTCAGCAACTGCTCTCTTGATCTCGCTTTTATGAGGAGATCGTCCAAGTACGGGATAATAGTGACACCTTGCTTCCGCAGGAGCACCATCATTTCCGCCATTACCTTGGTGAATATTCTCGGGGCCGTGGAGAGACCAAACTGCAACTTCTGAAATTGGTAATGACAATCCCGTACCGCAATTCTGAGGTACGCCTGATGAGGTGGATAAATGGGGACATGAAGGTATGCATCCTTTATGTCCAGAGACACCATAAAATCTCCCCCTTTCAGGCTTGCGATGACTGCTCTTAGCGATTCCATCTTGAACTTGAACCTTTTCAGGTATATGTTCAGGGATTTTAAATTCAATATGGGTGTGACCGAACCGTCCGGTTTCGGGACTACAACATGGTCGAATAATAACCCCCTCCTTGTTGAAGGAGGGGAACCTTGACCACCACCTGTTGAAGATACAATTTGTGAATTGCAGTTAACACTATTTCCCTCTCGTGGGGGGAAGCCGGCAGGGCCGTCGGTGAGGGGGCATCTCCTCAAAGTCCAGCTTGTATCCCTGAGACACAATATCTATTGCCCAGGGATCCAACAGGGAGTGAACCCACTTGTGGCTGAACTTACGAAGGCGTGCCCCCACCGGGCCTAGCTCCGCCTGTGGAGCCCCAGCGACATGCGGTGGATTTTGTAGAGGCCGGGGAGGACTTCTGTTCCCGGGAACTAGCTGTGTTGTGCAGATTCTTTCCTCTGCCCCTGCCTCTGGCAAGAAAGGACGCACCTCGGACTTTCTTGTTTCTTTGTGTTCGAAAGGCTGCATTTGGTAATGTCGTGCTTTCCTAGGCTGTGCAGGAATATAAGGTAAAATATCAGAATTACCAGCTATAGCTGTGGAGACCAGGTCCAAGAACCCTTCTCCACACAATCCTCAGCCTTCCATATGCCTCTTAAGTCGGCATCATCTGTCCATTGCATATTCTACAGGACACGTCAAGCAGAAATCGACATAGCTTTGACTCTAGAACCCAGTAGACTAATGTCTCTTTGGGCATGTTATATATATATATATATATATATATATATCTCTCTTAAGACAGCATCTTTAATATATATATCTCTATATATACATATATATATATATACATACTAGGGTCTCAATCTCTGCTGATAAGGTACCTGTCCACGCTGCTACAGCGCTATAAACCCATGCCGACACAATCGCCAGTCTGAGTAGTGTACCAGAATGTGCACGCTATCTGCAGGATCCCTGAGGATAGCTGTTACGTCAGGGCTACCTTTTGGGCAAACGTGACACCCTAGGGGAAGATTCCCATCGTATCCTGGCCCTAGTAGGGAAAGGATACTCCATGAGAATTCTTTGTGGGAAACTGCCGTCTCTTGTCTGGAGATTCCAGCTCTTTTTCATCATGAGAGGAGGGAAATTTACCTCAGCTTTCTTCTCCTTAAACATGTGTACCCTTGTGTCAGGGACAGATGAGTCATTAGTGATATGCAAATCATCTTTTATTACAATAATTATATATTGAATACTTTTCTGCCATTTTGGCTGTAACTTTGCATTATCGTAGTCGACACTGGAGTCAGACTCCGTGTCGATATCAGTGTCTATTATTTTGGATAGTGATCATTGAGAGACTCTGAAGGTCTCTGCGACATAGGGAAAGACATGGGTAGATTCCCTGTCTGTTCTCTAATCTTTTGTGCAATAAATTCACCTTAGCACTTAATTACACATATCCAAACAGGTGTCAGCGTTGTCGACGGAGACACCCTCACACACACATTTGCTCCATCTCCTCCTTAGGGGAGCCTTTTACCTCAGACATGTCGACACACGTACCGACACACCACACACTCAGGGAATGCTCATCTGAAGACAATTCCCCCATAAGGCCCTTTGGAGAGACAGAGAGAGAGTATGCCAGCACACACCCCAGCGCTATTAACCCAGGAATAACACAGTAACTTAATGTTAACCCAGTAGCTGCTGTTTCTATTGATTTTTGCGCCTAATTATGTGCCCCCCCCCTCTCTTTTTACCCTCTTCTACCGTGTAACTGCAGGGGAGAGGCTGGGGAGCTTCCTCTCAGCGGTGCTGTGGAGAAAAAACATGGCGCTGGTGAGTGCTGAGGAAGAAGCCCCGCCCCCTTGACTGCGGGCTTCTGTCCCGCTTTAATGTACAATTTTTGGCGGGGGCTCATACATATATACAGTGCCCAACTGTATATATGCAAACTTTTGCCAAAGAGGTCTCTAATTGCTGCCCAGGGCGCCCCCCCCCTGCGCCCTGCACCCTTACAGTGACCGGAGTATGTGGGTGTAGTGTGGGAGCAATGGCGCACAGCTGCAGTGCTGTGCGCTACCTCAGTGATGACTGGAGTCTTCTGCCGCCGATTTAGAAGTCTTCTTGCTTCTTTCACCCGGCTTCTGTCTTTCGGCTCTGCGAGGGGGACGGCGGCGCGGCTCCGGGATCGGACGACGAGGGTGAGATCCTGTGTACGATCCCTCTAGAGCTAATGGTGTCCAGTAGCCTAAGAAGCAGGACCTATCTGCAGAGAGTAGGGCTGCTTCTCTCCCCTCAGTCCCACAATGCAGGGAGTCTGTTGCCAGCAGAGCTCCCTGAAAATAAAAAAACCTAACAAAATACTTTCTTACAGCAAGCTCAGGAGAGCTCACTGAACAGCACCCAGCTCGTCCGGGCACAGATTCAAACTGAGATCTGGAGGAGGGACACAGAGGGAGGAGCCAGAGCACACCAGAATCTAAATTCTTTCTTAAAGTGCCCATGTCTCCTGCGGAGCCCGTCTATTCCCCATGGTCCTTACGGAGTCCCCAGCATCCACTAGGACGTTAGAGAAATTGAGTTTCTACTTAATGTAACTCTATCATGCGATTTAAATGGTGTTAAGCTGCACTGGTGTCACACAATGGACAGAAGATAGCTTCAGAAGAAAGACCTGAATTGTTGTATAATGAGTGCCATGTCTACTTTTGTGATCTGGAAAAGCTACCTGCGCTCTGAATGAGACGGCCATACGTCGGGCTGGTATTGTGGCCCATTCGGAGATGGAATTCCTGCAGCCCATTCCCCTCATTAATGTTAGTTTTCCAAAGTAATGTCATTTAACTGCTTGATGGAATTGTATGTTCTTTTGAAACTGTTAGAACAGTGATCTGCAATGCTCTGTGGAGTCAGGCTCCCTGCTAATGAGCTCAGATAGACACACTTTTAGGAAGACTATGTGGTGTATTCATGAAACAGTGAAAAGAGTGGAGAAAAGAACCAGTAGAGAAGTTGCCCATGGCAACCAATCAGCTTTAAAGGAAGCCTTTATCAAGTACATTCTATAAAGTGTAAGGGAGATGCGGATTGGTTGCCACGGGCAACTTTCCCACTGGGCTGTTTCTCCACTGTTTTCACTGCTTCATGAATAAACCCCTTAACCCCTTCAGTGGCGAATTTCCAATTTAAAAACACACCTGGGGGGGTGTTTTTAAATTGGCGTGGGAGCAGGGGGGAAGGTGCGGGGGGGCGAGTAACAGGGCAGGATGAGGTTATCAAATGGCGGGGATCGCCAACCCCAGTGCTGATTCCCAGCCGCCTTACGGCGCCCGGGAATCAGCATAAGCCATTATACAGCTAAGCCCGATAGAAGTCCGGGGGAAGGGGGGGGGCGGGCTTAACTCCATAATGGAGTATGCTGATTCCCGGGTGCCGTGCACACTGCATGGCTGTCCACAGGGCATCAGGAGGTAGTGCACGGAAATCTTCTGGGGTAGTACAACTGAAGTGGTTAAAGTGGGTCTTTTGTGGCATAAATAATGAGTGCAGTGAATGTCAGCTCTGTCAGTCCAGTTATTGTAAGAATCAGGAGGGGAACGGTTCATAGTAACAGGAGTCTGTAGATGCCCAGGCTTTGCCCCATCCACTAGCCATAACGTATAGTACAAATGTCCTGATGGCTAGCATTATTAATATTTATATAGTTAAGCTCTAAGAAAATCGGTCCAGATCCAAAAACCCCATATGGTCAACATGTGTTAGGTTGACAGGGTCAAAAGATCTATAGGATCAAAAGGTTGACAGGTAAAAGGTACATAGGGTCTAAAGGTCAACAATGGTTGACACACAAAAGGTTCACACAAGTTTTTAAAGTTTTTTGGGTGTTATTTTGTATGTGTAACCATATCTAAGCACAATCAGTGGAAACGTGTACCCTCATGGGCTCGCTTTGCATGGCATGCTTCACTCTCCACGCTTGGGGCAAGGTGGCTCGCTGCGCTCTCTAGAGTTTACTATTCCCAATTGTGGTCTACGTGGATAGTAAATCAAGCAGAAGTTGTAAAAAAACAAACTTGTGTCACCCATTTGTGTGTTGATCACTGTCATGTTGACCTTTTGACCATGTCAACATTTTGTACCTGTCAACCTTAAGCACTGTCTACCTTTTATATGTCATCCTTTTCACCTTGACGACCTAATGCATATCGACCAAATGGAGTCGTCCTATTGACTGTAGACCTAGACACTGTCAACCTACAGTATACATTGGAACCCGTCCCAGAACCCTGCAAGTCACATGCTGGTGCCATCGGGCAGTGACGGTTATGACCCCAGGGCCAATTCATTGGTCTATTTGTCTGTTCAGTTATGCATTCAGACACCCCTCAATCAATCAGGATGAAATCAATGCAAGGTGGTCCATTTGGATCCTGGCCAGGTTTTAGCGGGATTGGTATCCCAGTTGGACCTCACGGCGGAAACTTTAACCCAGGAAGCCTGTTCTGGGCTTTCCACTGGATAGATTTGGAAGAAAACTTCACAGAGTGATAACATTGGATCCCAGAAGGAATACTAGGGGATTGGGGTCGGTCAGACCTCACGACAAAATGCGCAGGCAGAACTTTGACTCCTGGAGCCTGTTCCGGGCCTTCCACTGGTTGGATTTGAAAGAAAATTTCACAGAGTGGTAACATTGGATCCCAGAAGACATACTAGGTAGGTCCCAGTCGCACCTCCCGGTTGTGTACACTGGGCAGAACTCTGATACAGAGAGCCTGTTCTGGGCTTTCCACTGAATGAATTTAGAAGAAAACTTCATGGAGTGGTAACATTGGATTCAAAAAGACATACTAGGGGGTTGGAGTCGGACCTCCCGTTCGTGTACGCTGGGCAAACCTTTGACCCAGGGAGCCTGTTCTGGATGGATTTGGATGAAAACTTTGCTGAACTGTAATAACTGACAGAAATAACCATAAATCAATTAACTAAAATAACTGCCAGAAATGGAGGTGGGAAGACAAAAAATGTTGTGGACCTAAAAGCCTTTGAATAGCAACATTGATAACATGGGCCCTCATTCCGAGTTGTTCGCTCACAAGGCGATTTTAGCAGAGTTACACACGCTAAGCCGCCGCCTACTGGGAGTGAATCTTAGCTTCTTAAAATTGCGAACGATGTATTCGCAATATTGCGATTACAAACTACTTAGCAGTTTCAGAGTAGCTTCAGACTTACTCGGCATCTGCGATCAGTTCACTGCTTGTCGTTCCTGGTTTGACGTCACAAACACACCCAGCGTTCGCCCAGACACTCCTCCGTTTCTCCAGCCACTCCCGCGTTTTTTCCGGAAACGGTAGCGTTTTTATCCACACGCCCATAAAACGCCGTGTTTCCGCCCAGTAACACCCATTTCCTGTCAATCACATTACGATCGCCGGAGCGAAGAAAAAGCCGTGAGTAAAAAAACTATCTTCATAGCAAAATTACTTGGCGCAGTCGCAGTGCGAACATTGCGCATGCGTACTAAGCAGAAAAACGCTGCGATGCGAAGAAAATTACCGAGCGAACGACTCGGAATGAGGGCCCTAAGGAAAATGTTAAACCCATCTTGCAATGTAAAAGTGATTATATACCTGAACAGAAAGGAAAGCTGGGGATCAGGGCTACTGGCGACACCCCAAAAAGGAAAAACACACTGGGCAGCCACTTCATGGGTGTGTTGGAGTTACTAAGCTATTAATTATTCTTAATATGTTGACAATGACATCCATCTCACTGATAACTCAAAAACTGGAAAATGTAAACCCGGGCAGCGCACATAACTTCAGCTAGTTTCTCATATAAATGATCTCCAACCAGTAACGGATAGACCTGTAGAGACAAAAAGACAAAATAATGAAGTGCTTTCATACCAGAATATTTGTAATATTTCATCACACACATATTATTTATATTTATATTTTATATATATATATATATATATATAATATATCTATTTATATATTTATATATATATATATATATATATATATAAACATATAAAAAATATATAAAAAGACATAAAACATACACACTGCCGGTGTTCAATTGCAGTTTAAAAACAAGAAAGCAATGATCATGCAATTAAGTATAGACACTATTGGTATACATTCTCCTTTTTATCTTATACCTTCGATCCTTTAGTTGTTTTAGCAATTTATTTGCAATACACTTGGTTAAAGTTTAAAGCTTTTGTATCCAGTTTTTGGTAATGATCGGCTTTTTATTGTTGTTAGTATGTCAATTAATTGCGGTCAATAGTCAAGTAGATGGTTAGTTATTAATATGCAGTCAATGCACTGTCCATTTAGTATCCACTTATGCTGTATCAATAAGTAAGATTAAAAGCACAGTCACATATTTCTCTCCTATTTAGAAATGAATACACAGGCATTAGCTCTGTCTAAACTGTGACCCTTTCTGTTGATATCAGGTGCTGTTAACAAATGGACCTTTACATTGGGCTAGGTGGCTCTCACCAATTGCGTTCCCTTCTTAGAGTCTGTCCGTTATTTTGTCTTTTTTTCCTATGGTTGTTTGGAGATTTTGGGGGATATGTACAAAGCAGTGAAAAGAGCAGAGAAGTGAGCCAGTGGAGAAGTTGCCCAATCGGCATTGAAGAAACATTTATCATTTGCATACTTTTAAATTATACAGAGTAGCTGATTGGTTGCCATGGGCAACTACTCCACTGGCTCATTTTTCCACGCTTAGCACTGCTTAGTACATTTCCCCCTCACTGATCTCCAATTCTCCAATTCTGACACTGCAGCATACCGAGAATCAGTGGAAAATGCAGGGGGGTTTCCAAATGCAATCCACAATCTCCCACTCTGCAGAACATTGGAGCAAGTGTGGGAAACTGGGGGATCAGAAGTACCTAGAACCAACCTTGGACATTAATGTACACATTGATCTTTTAATACATTGGATACTGTATGGAATACAGTATTAATATAACACTACAGTCTATAGTATAGCCTACAGTATATCAAACAAATGTAACCAATATAAATAAAATAAATGGTCAGAAAAATATTAAACATCCCATAATGAATAAATATACAAACATAACAGAACCAGTAGGAGACAGAACTGCATTTTCTAAGCACACATTCTTCCACCTTACGGTAAAGCGCCTGTCTTTTCTACATGGCAGCTACTCTCTGGTCCAGTGCACTGAT